>NW_027362809.1:4702500-5142500 GCF_046119375.1 Phyllobates terribilis | reverse complement strand
CCACACACACACACACATATACACACACACATATACACACACACACACCTGCCCACAAACACACACACACACCTGCCCCCACACACACACACCTGCCCACACACAAACACACCTGCCCACACACACACACACACCTGCCCACACACAAACACACCTGCCCACACACATACACACACACACATATACACACACACAACTGCCCACACACACACCTGCCCACAAACACACACACACACCTGCCTACACACACACACACCTGCCCACACAAAAACACACCTGCCCACACACACAAACACACACCTGCCCACACACAAACACACCTGCCCACACACACACACATATACACACACACACACACTTGCCCACACACACACACACCTGCCCACACAGACAGCTGCCCACAAACACACACACACCTGCCCACACACACATATGCCCGCCCACACACACACACACTCACCATCCCCCGGCTCCATTCCTCCTGCCTGCTCTGTCTCTTTTCCGGTGCAGCACTGCAGGCCGGGGCGCACTGCGTGACGTCACAGCTAGGAGACACAGCCGCGCACAGGGCCGTGTCTCCTAGCAGTGACGCGGCCGGGCCAGCACAGGGAAGTTAACTGCTGCAGTGCTGGCCCGGCCGATGAAGAAGTAGCGGCGGCCACTGCTGGGGGAGCGGTCCGGGCCCCCCCTCCCGCCACTGCTACCGCTATGTGCCGCGGCGGCCCGCACATATAATGAGGGCAATCCGGCATTAGACACCCCGCCTGGAGCCGCGGGCCCCCTGCCGGCTCGGGGCCCCGGGCGGTCACCCGGATTGCCCTCATTATAATCCGCCTATGTATCCATGCCCTGTTTCATCTCTATAGAAAGGCAAAATCATGATAGAAAACATGACCATGATATTTCCCGTCCGAGACCTCCATGGGCGAAGATATCCTGAAAGTTGGGGATCTCATAAACTTCTAAAAGATCTAGCACACCTATGACAAGTCCTCATATGAGCTCACCAATTGAAGGTATGTGGGTGTAACCGTGATCTTATTAAATCAGAGCTTGGATTTTGGTCATTGGTCAGTCCTGGAAGGTACAGCTTGCTGTAGTTCTATCTGTTTTCCTAAGGAGTTCTTCTAAGGAGTGCTTCCTTGCGCTAAGCTCTGAGCTATTTCTCTGACACAGGTTTAGCACTTTTCTTTTATTATCTTTTTGATTTTATGTTAATGTATATATCATATTGTTCGTATCATCTTTGTGTATTTTTTATACACACTGCCTACTTTTCAAGATTAGATCACTTGTTTTTATTCTGTTATTCCCACACCCTATCATTTCTTTACTTAGAAAATTGGGCGTGAGGAACGATCAACACGCCCATATGATGGGGCGGTCGAGCATGTAAATTGTAACTCCCTACATGTATTTCTATAGCAGGACGAAGAACATTTGGCGTTCAAAACGTGTAGGTTTCACAGAGGTCTCCACCTTTATTTATTTTATTTTTGCAATGTGTTTATCTTTTTAATGGATTAACAATAAAATCATAATTTTATCTGCAATTGGATCTGGAAGCTGGCGCATCACAATGTCGGTGGATATGCACCTTCTCTTTTTGATTGAGGAGAAGGTGACTCCTTGAGGGTGAGATAGAAAAATGCAATGGGCCTAAGAACTATCAGGCAGGTAATTGCTTATTACGTGCTTGTTCTACCCTGTGGTGGCTCAGATCGCTCCTGGACCGCTCCTAACAGCGATTCTGCTGCTTCACGTCATCAGAACAGCTCTTCCTCTTCCCGACTGCTCTGTCAAAGAGGCTTGACTGCCAACTTTATGCTGATTGACAGACGGCTCCCTGCAGTTAGGCAGCAGGGAGCCAGCTGTCAATCAGCATGACACCGGCAGTCACACCCCATCAACAGATCAGAGCGGGAGCTGAAAAATCACTGTCAGGAGCGCTCCGTGACCACTCTGAACCAGCAGATATCGGCGCCTGGCACAACAGGCACATAGTTAGCAAATACTTGCCTGTTAGTTCTTAGGTCCATGGTAAAAAAAAAAAAAGTCCCGGTCAACCCCTTTTAATATTAAGGAGCAGGAATTCTCCGCATGATGCTATAATCAAGAAAACATGAAATTCTCTCCTGCCCAGTCAGTCTGCCCGGTCTGTTACACCATGATTACCAAAACCTCGACTCATTCCACTGCCCACTTGTATTACCACTTACCCGGCTCTGCTTGGCCCCTGTTACCAGGCCATTGGCTTGTCTGACTGCAAGTGCACACTTCTGAACCGGGAGTCCCTGTGGATTTTCACATCCCCTCAATTTGACATAATGAATTTCAGTGACACAGAGGATTGTTCGGCTAGACTGAACAAACTAGCATCTATTTTTGATAATAAACCGTCAGTGGTGACAACAGAACCGGATGAATTTAAAGATCTCATGTTCCAGATGGAAAACAAAATGACCAGAGAACTTAAAGTTTGGTGGGATCTCACAACCTTGGACACATATATAAAAAAGGAAATGATCCCTAGAGGTCTGCGTTTAAAAAAAAGTCACCACCACTATATACAATGACGGTTTACAAGAAGATCAGAATGCGATTCTTAGTCAATGTTCACTGAATCTTATGCACCTCATAATCAAACATGAGGAACTGGAACTGACTTAAATTAAATTGGATTTTAAAAATATACAATCGTCTTTGGGGAAATATGTGCAACTAAAAGAATTTAATATTTGTAATGACAAACTGAAATCTAATTTGGCCAAGTTGGAGAACACCATTATGGATATAAAAAGATCCAAGTTCAAAAAGGACAGTGAGGACTATGCGCAGAACAAGATTTATAGTTGGAATAAACAATTACCATCCATCTTAAAAAAACGCTCCCACAAACGTTTTCAGAGATCTGGAAGAGGGAGTTTTAAGGACCATGATGATGTTACGGATAATTCTTTTGCTGCCACCTCTGATGATTACTCAGATTCATCTATGAGTTCAATGGGAGAAATGCAACAATTGTATTTTATCAAAAATAAATTATCTAGTGCTGGTGGAACGATTACAAAAAAAAGAGGAAGAGGGTGTGGCGCCCCTGAGGGTTCGGTCGCCACAGGGGGGTACTGCATCTTGTGAAAGAGGTGTGGTATCTCCTCTCCCAGGTTAGGATGGAGCACCTGTCAGGACCCCACCTCATCACTCAACACTACACACTCCTGTCCTATGGGGGGCTAGTATGCACTAGTGTGCTGCCCCAGCAGGATGATGGAGATGGGGGAACCAAAGAAAGGGGGAACCATGTAGTGGGTGAGGGTGGAGGACGCACTTTTAGGTTACACTTGTAGATACATATTTAATAGCCAGCCATCTTAAGTTCAAGGTTGTTTGATTGTGGTCTTCACAGCTGGCAGTGGCCTTGTGTAGGAGCCTGCAGCGTGCTGGAGATGCACGGTCCTCGTGCTCTGGCCTTGAGACAAGGAGCAGGATAGAGTTAACGGAGGTCTCTACCCGGTTAAGGTCCCTGCTTAAGAAGGCCTGGAGGGGAGCTGAGGAGGAGAGCTCCGCAGGCAAAAGGATCCCAGGGAATACGGACGGATCGGCATACGCCACCTGTACTCTCCACTCTGGCCTAGTCAGAGGGACTCCTGCTGCAAAAGGGGTACCGGCCCCCGATATCTGACTTTGTTACTTCACGTCTCAGTCAGAAAAGCCCGGAGGCTAAGTGGCTCCCACCGGGTAACGGACAGAGCGGAGTCGCCACCCGTGCCCTTGTTCTGTGTATAGCCAGAGGGAGACCCAGCCTTGCAACACACACCGCACACGGACAGGAGAGGCCCAAGGGGGAGATAACAGGCTGGTGCTGGGGGTCCTGATAGATGCACCTGAACTACCGGGGTGTGCCAAACCCCCTTCTCTGGTGGCCACAGCACGCCATGAGGAGCAAGGAGAAGCCTTGCAGCTGACCTCTAACAAAATGAGTAAAGCTTGGAAGACTACATCCATTGCCTCCATTATTGCAGCGCGACACCACACCGCACCACTGCACCTACTACGACTCCCCTCATCCTCCTTTTTCCTCTGCCCTGAGGCCCTGCTCCGCCTGTGGGGAGTAGTACTACCATCGGCTGCCACAACATCCCGCCTCAGAGGACTGCAGCAGCGCTGGTGGCACATCACCAGACACCACAGGTGGCGTAGTCGTTTATCCACTCATAATTGCCACTCATCAACTGGCCCCTATTTTTAATGTGTGCACTCTGGGCACGGACCGGGACGAGGCCGCGACTACATCCCCATTCTACCAACTGGGCCCGCCGTCCGAGTACACCCCTTTCCAAGGGAGGGCTAGCCGCTACTGAAACAGCTAGTGGCGGGTCACACAAGGGCGGGACGTAAGCGTAAATGCAAACAAGTACCCAACACAGAGCAAAAACTGCCATTATTATAGTCACCTGTTTGGAATCTCTCTAGCTACATCTTATCTGAGAGTCAAATTTCTCTCCTGGCTAAAGGCCTGAGCTTTTCACCTTCTAACGAATTCGACATTTTCAGAACAATTCTGGATGTTAACAAGCTAGCACGTAACCTCACCATCCGATGTCATTTTATGGACATGAAAAATCCACAGAATACAGCTTCAGAAGAAGTTTCTCCTAGGACAAGCCTGGATTCCATGTTATTATTCACAGAACAACAGTCTTTATTACAAATGAAACAATTCGAGACGGAATCTTTAATTCCAAATGTAAATTTAAATGACGACTTTCGGGCTGGTAATCCTTTCTTTTACCCACTTCAGTCCAGACCATTGGTTCTGGATCAGTTCCAGGACTTAATTGAAAAAGAACTAGTGGAATTAAAGAATAAATTATCTTCTACTTATCATTTGGACTCTAATCTGACATATAGAGAAAAAGACGCTCTGAAAAAATTAAAGGATAATTCAGACATACTAGTCCGCTCAGCGGATAAAGGTGGCACTATAGTACTGAATGCAGGATTGTATAAAAAATTGAATTTGATGGATTTAGAAAATAGGGATGTTTATTTGGAGTTAGCTAGAGATCCTACTGTTGAGTTTAATGCTGCTATGTATAATCTATTAAACGAAGGTTTGCACTGAGGGGCCCTAAAAAAAAAATTAATGGAATATTTATACGTAGATCACCCAATTGTTCCAGTTTACCATTCGCCTCCAAAAATACATAAAAATGTTTTCCCACCACCTTTAACCCCTTTACTACCCAAGGTGGTTTGCACATTAACCCCTTAACCCCCGAGGGTGGTTTGCACCTTATTGACCAGGCCAATTTTTACAATTCTGACCACTGTCACTTTATGAGGTAATTACTCTGGAACGCTTCAATGGATTCCCCTGATTCTGAGATTGTTTTTTCGGGACATATTGTACTTCATGATTGTGGTAAAATTTCTCCGATAACACTTGCATTTATTTGTGACAAAAACTGAAATTTGGCGAAAATTATTGAAAATTTAGCAATTTTCAAAATTTGAATTTTTATGCCCTTAAATCAGAGAGATATATCACACAAAATAGTTAATAAATAACATTTACCACATATCTTCTTTACATCAGCACAATTTTGGAACCAAATTTTTTTTTATTAGAGAGCTATAAGGGTTAAAAGTTGATCAGAGATTTCTCATTTTTCCAACAAAATTTACAAAACCATTTTTTTAGGGACCACATCACATTTGAAGTCACTTTGAGGGGTCTTTATGACAGACAATACCCCAAAGTAACACCACTCTAAAATCTGCACCCCCAAGGTGCTCAAAACCACATTCAAAAAATTTATTAACCCTTCAAGTGCTTCACAGAAATTTTTGGAATGTGGAAGAAAAAAAATTAACATTTAACTTTTTTCACAAAAATGTTACTTTAGACCCAATTTTTTTATTTTCACAGGGTTAACAGGAAAAAATGGACCCCAAAATTAGTTGTTCAATTTCCCCTGACCACACAGATACCCCATATGTGGGGAAAAACCACTGTTTAGGCGTACGGCAGGGTTCGGAAGGGAAGGAGCGCCATTTGACTTTTTGAAAGTAAAATTTGCTTGAATAATTAGCGGACGCCATGTTGTGTTTGGGGAGCCCCTGATGTGCCTAAACAGTGGAAACCCCCCACAAGTGACACCATTTTGGAAACTAGACCCCTCAGAGAACCTTTACAGAAGTTTAATAAATAATCAAACTTTTTCTACTAAAATTATGTTTTAGCCCCAATTTTTTTATTTTCACAAGGGTAAGAGGAGAAAATGGACCCCAAAAACTTTTTGCAATTTCTCCTGAGTACGCCAATACCCTATATGTGGGGAAAATACAGTGTTTGGGTGCACGGCAGAGTTCAGAAGGGAAGGAGCACTGCGTGACTTTTTGAACGCAAAATTGGCTGGAATTGAGGGCGGACGCCATGTCACGTTTGAAGAGCCCCTGATGTGCCTAAATAGTTGAAACCCCCCACAAGTGACCCCATTTTGGAAACTGCACCCCTAAAGGATTTTATCAAGGGGTATAATGAACATTTTGAACCTGGTACGACACATAATTTGATAACATTAGGTCATCATATTGAATAAGTTGTCATTAGTCTTGAGCACAAGTGCTCGCTACTTGAGTTTGCATCGTGTACTCGGGTATGCACCATGTATCGCACGTGCTCAAGTGAAATGCTCGAGTCCTGCCCACATGTTTCAAGGTTATTAGACACCCAAAACAAACATGCAGGGATTGCTGGTGCATGGCAGGCAATCCCTGCACGTTATTTTTGACTGTGAAGCATTTGGGGCAGAGACTCGAGCACCCGCAATACTCAATGCATACCCTAGCACCCGATGCAAACTTCAAGTAGCGAGCACTTGTGCTCAACACTAGTCGCCATATCGTCATCTTTTTTTTTTTTTGCTTTTGAAAAAAATCCCAACCCTAGCACAACCCTAACCCTAGAGTTTATTTTTACACCGTTCCTTGTACAGTATAAGTGATTAGACGACTTTATTCTTTGGGTCGGTGCGATTACAGCGATACCAGAATCCTATCGGGTTTTTATGATTGACAGCTGTCTCACACTAAAAGACGCATTTTTTTGCAAAATCTAGTTTTTGCATCGCCATATTTTGAGAGCTATAATTTTTCCATATTTTGGACGACAAAGTCATTTGACAACTTGTTTTTTGCGGGATGAGTTGACGTTTTTATTGGTACCATTTTCAGGCACGTGACATTTTTTGATCGCTTTCTATTCCGATTTTTGGGAGGCAGAATAAGCAAAAACCAACAATTCAGGAATTGTTTTTTTTTATTTTTTAATGCTGTTCCGCGTGTGGTAAAATTGATGAGGTAGCTTTATTCTTTGGGTCTGTATGTTTACAGCGGTACCACATTTATATCTCTTTTTATGTTTTGGAGCTTCTACACAATAAAAGCTATTTTCTAGAAAAAATTATTTTTTTGCATCACTTTATTCTGAGAGCTATAACTTTTTTATTTTTCAGCTGATGGAGCTGTATGGCAGCTTCTTTTTTGTGGAACAAGATGACATTTTCAATGGTACCATTTTTATTTATATTCATCTTTTTGATCGCGTTTAATTCCATTTTTTGTTTGGCGGTATGATGATGAAGCATCGTTTTTTGCTTTGTTTTTTATTTTAATTTTTTACCGTGTTCACTAAAGGAGTTAACTTGTGAGACAGTTTTATAGGTCAGGTCGTTCCGGACGTGGCGATACCAAATATGTGTACTTTTATTGTTTTGTTTGTTTTTTTTCATTATAATATTTATTGATGGGTACATTATATTTTTATTTTTGGTGGATTATTTTTTTTTTACATTTTTTTACCACTTTTTTTTACTTTTATACTTTGTCCCACTATGGGACTTTCACTTTTTATACTCTGATCGCCTGTATAACATAGGGATGGAGCACCATCCCTGTGCTATACAGGCTGTCAGCGCTGTAGATGCAGAAGATACTTTGGTCATGCACTGTGCATGATCAAAGTATCTTTCTGCTGTCTGGTGACCCGGATGTCGTCATGACGACATCTGGGTTACCATGACAACCATGGAACCCAGCCTCAGACAGCGCGCAACGGCGGGGAAGAGGTGAGTATGCAGTACTTACCTCCGCAATGCTGTGATCGACTTCGATCGCAGCATTGTGGGGGTTAATGTGCCGGGAGCCGTGCGTGACCGCTCCCAGCACATAGCAAAAATCAGCTCACACCCGGCGGCGATCGCGCCCGCACAGCCTGTGTGTGGCCGAAATCAACAAGGCGTACTAATACGTACCTGGCTCTTAAAGCCCAGGGCGCAGGTACAGTACGTATTAGTACGCCCAGGGCTGTAAAGGGGTTAAGACCCATAGTGGTGGGGATTGGTTCCCATGGTGAAAAATTAAGTGCCTGGATGGATTTTTACCTACAGCCTCTGGTTCAGGAAACTCCGAGTTACATTAGGGATTCAAAATTCATAGTGACCATTTTTGATAGATTTGAATGGCCAAAAAACTTTGGATGATTGTCCTGTGATGTGGTGGCATTATACCCCCTCAATTCCACACCATATTGCTTTAGCATGTTTAACCTACCACCTTGACACATACAGTTCGTACACTATAGAAATAAAAGAATTTCTGGTCATAGCAGTACAGTTCCTCTTAGAGCGGAATTATTTTAGCTTTGATAAAAGTTTTTTTTTTACAGAAAAGAGGAGTCAGCATGGGCAGTAAATTTTCTCCTTCGCTAGTGAACATAGTGATGTGTAGGTGGAGGAGCTTTTCATTTACCATAATGATAACACATATAGTGGACACATTGTGTGGTACGGTAGATTTATTGATGACCTCCTCCTGGTGTGGGGGGGCACACAGGAGGAGGTGGTACAATTTGTACAGTACATCAACTGCAATCATTTTAATCTTAAATTCACTTAGTTCTACCATTCATCCAAAATTACTTTTTTGGATCTCGAACTTGAGGCTACCAAGGAGAAAGAATTGGTCAAAATTAATCCCCACAGAAAATCTACAGCCTCAAATTCTATTCTATCAGCTAAATGTTGTCATCCGCCACATATTAAGAGAAATATCCCTTACGGTGAGCTAATACGAACAATACGAAATTGTTCAGATAACATCACTTTTCAGAAGGAATCAGAAAAAATGTGTAACAGACTATCCAATAGGTGCTATCCCGAGTGGTCTTTAAGAAAAGCGAGTAGAATTGTCTCCAATATAAATTGGAAAGATATACTCCGAAATAAACAGAAAAATAACATTAACACATTGGATACTAGGGTAACGTTTTCTACCACCTATAGTCCTCAGTATAATAAAATTACATCTAGAATTAAAAAGTATAACCCTATTATATATCAGAACAAGAAACTAAAAAACCTACTTTCTAATGCCATCCGCTTTGTAGGCAGGAAAGCGCCCGCTCTGGGAACCATCCTTTCTCCTAGCTTATACACCAGTGAGACTAATACTGTACAACCAAATTGGCTCAGCACAAAAGGTTTCTTCAGATGTGGAGCCAATCGCTGCCAAGCGTGTCTACACGCGGTTAAAACAGATAGTTTTATGTCCTTAAGTAATGATAGAGAATATAAAATTCATGATTTCCTCAATTGTAATTCATCAGGGGTTATATACCTTATAGAATGCACCTTGTGTAAGGTCCACTATGTGGGTTGTACCACAGGTGCGCTGAAAGTCCGTATCAGAAGACATCTTTTTGATGCGATTAATTTGGAAGCCATAAATACATCAGCAGTATCGAGGCATTTTGCGAGAGTTCATAAAGGTGACACCTCATTCTTTAAATATATGGAGATAGAGAAGGTATATAGATCCACACGAGGGGGGGATCATAAGTGCAAACTTCTGAACCGGGAGTCCCTGTGGATTTTCACATTGGATACCACAGGGGTTAAATTCAAGACAGGATCTGATACTGCAGTATTAAGAAATATAATTCTGCATTTATTTCCATGCATGTACACTGGGTACGGAAAGTATTCAGACCCCTTTACATTTTTCACTCTTTGTTTCATTGCAGCCATTTGGTAAATTCTAAAAAGTTCATTTTTTTCTCATTAAAGTCCACTCTGCACCCCATCTTGTCTGAAAGAAAACAGAAATGTAGAAATTTTTGCAAATTTAATAAAAAAGAAAAACTGAAATATCACATTGGCATAAGTATTCAGACCCTTTGCTCAGAATTGAGTAGAAGCACCCTTTTGGGCTAGTACAGCCATGAGTCTTCTTGGAAATGATGCAACAAGTTTTTCACACCTGCATTTTGGGATCCTCTGCCATTCTTCCTTGTAGATCCTCTCCAGTTCCATCAGGATGAATGGTAAACGTTGGTGGACAGCCATTTTCAGGTCTCTCCAAAGATGCTCAATTGGGTTTAGGTCAGGGCTCTGGCTGGGCCAGTCAAGAATGGTCACATTGTTGTTCTGAAGCCACTCCTTTGTTATTTTAGCTGTGTGCTTAGGATCATTGTCTTGTTGGAAGGTGAACCTTTGGCCAAGTCTGAGGTGCAGAGCACTCTGGAAGAGGTTTTCATCCAGGATATCTCTGTACTTGGCCGCATTCATGTTTCCTTCAATTGCAACCAGTCGTCCTGTCCCTGCAGCTGAAAAACACACCCATAGCATGATACTGCTGTTATGATCTGCTACAAGAACTAAGGAAAGAGAGGAAATCTGTCCATACAATTGGACTAAGCTGATTCCCTACGATGCAGCGGGCAACCTGTTCCTTGTGAACAGACCCGCCTTCATCCGCGGCTAGTCTCAACGCAGACCTATAGATTAAAGGGAGGGGTCCCTAAAAGAACTAAGGACTGGGACAAAATTGGACACCTCCTGGCAGAAGTAGTAGCAGAAGAAGACAAACAGACAAAAGTACTTAGTGGTCCAAGGACCAAACAAACTAGAGAGATACAGTAGGTACAAAGCACCTGGCTAGATTAAGAGTCAAAGTAACACTGAAGTCCAGCAAAGCCTGAAGGGCGAAGCTGGAATAAATAGGCAGAAGGTCACATGACCATGTAGCACCCTGAGGATTCGGCTGCTACAGGGGTATTGCACCTCAACCCAGAGGTGTGATATTCCACTCCCGGGTAAGGAAGGAGTGTGGAACTGAGCTCAGATAGACTGCATGCACTACACACATCCCACTTCAGAGGAGCAGGCCGACGGTACTCCCACTTAGAAATGTGCAGGTACAACCGAGCCTGTTCCTGGCTGGAGTGGGAGGGGGGTGGTACATCCCATGTAGTGTAGGGGCAGATAGGGGGAGCAGTCTGGGTAGTGCTAGGAGCTCATTGGGTGCTGGTCACCTGAGCTCACACATAGAGGGATATATAAGGAGGGCACCAACTTAGATCAGGGTCAGACGCTGAGAACAAATCAGTTGGAGAGGAGAGAGTAGGAAACAGCAGCCCTGGAGAGAGAGAGGAGAAAGAAAGAGAAAGACCCAGAGGGGGAAGACTGAAGGGACCCAAGAACCCAAATTAGAGCACCGGGTGAGGAGTCAGCACAAGGGTACCGGAACCCAAGCTGGTGGGGGCAAAAACATCCCTAGCCAGAGACCGGAGGCTGTGGGCAGCATCTGCCACGGCCACCCACTACATCCACCCTGAAGGCATACCACATGGAGGGTCAGGGAACCTAAGGCCAAGGGTTGCCCAACAGAAGGCCCGAGGGAGCTGGACCTAGGTGGATCACTGGTGGGGACGGCTGAAGAAAGGACAGAGGGAGAGCTCAGGGCCACGCTCTGGACTTGTTTGGGGGTTGACCGGATCCAGGACCTGGTGGACGCAGCACGGCTCGGGTGGTCACTAACAGCTGGAGTGACCGAAACATCCGCAGTAAGTAAACTCCCTTAACTGCACAACCCGAGTCTGTCTTCATTGCCGGCTGCACCGCACCACCACAACCCCCATCCTCTGCGCCTGTCCCCTCTGAGGCTATACCCCTCCCGTTGGGGGTTATCCCACCAAGCTGCACATCCACCATCAGCCTCAGCGGACCCTGCTGCAGCGGCGGCCACAGTGACCGCATTACAACGGGTGGCGTAGTCGACACAAAAGAACTCTTATAACATCAGTAAGGACTGCCACATAACACTTAGCTTGACGCCCTGGGCACGGGACCGGGTCACAGCCGCTCGGAGACTACAAACCCCCATCTGATCCGGTGCCGGGTATTCCCCTCAAAAAGGAATATGTCCCAGGGGGCGCGTCAACTTTGGCGTAGTCGGCAGGATTACGTGCCCGCAACACCCGGGTACTGCGTGCCTGAAGAAAAGTGCAAGTTTACCTCAGAAAGAAGACTCCTGCCGGTTCCGGAGGGTCCACGCCATCGGACTCCATCACCAGTCGTTTCCCGCCGATTGTCCGCCATTTCCAGCTTGTTCCCGCCATCTGCAGAGTTTCCCGCCACTGGGAAGCGATTCCCGCCAAAACCGCAGATTTCCCGCCTTGGAAGAGCAGCGGACGCCATTATGGGCGTGCCAAAGGAGGGCAAGAGGCCACATCCCATCGTGGGCCAGGACAGAAAATGGCGCCAAAAGTGGAAACCGCCCCCACCAACAGAGACTGTGATGCTGGAGGTGTCTGTCAGCGTGAAAGAACTCCCCCTGGAGCTGACAGTCACCGAGTTGCCCCGGGACCGCCCTCTAAGTGGGAGGAGACGAAAGAAAAGAGAAAAGATGGGTGTCGCTTGGAGCAGTCTGGAGCGAGCGCACCCGGAGGCAAGAGGTCTAACAAGGAGTAGCGGAGGAGCTCACTCGGAGATGGAGAGAAAGCAGAACAGCACCGGCCCGCTGGCCAGGAGTCTGCTAGAGACCGAGGAAGGAGGGCAGAGCAGCACCGGCCCGCTGGCCAGGAGCCTGCCGGAAACAGAGCAGAGCAGCACCGACCCGATGGTCAGGAGCCTGCTAGAGTCCACAACCCCGCTAGGTCTAGCGGAGATCCTAGCGCAGCTCCCCCGAGACCGGGAGTGTGCACAAACTGCCCTGGAGGGCCTCGCAAGGAGGATGGCCCGGGTACAGCGCGAGATACTGGCGGAGTGGGGCCGGGAGATGACCCAGCAAGCAGAGACCAGTCAACGGAGCACGCTACCCTGGAAGAGGAAGCAGACCGCCTCTGAGGATGGCGCAGGAGGACCCAAGGCCGGAGACGGCGCCGAGGAGGGAGCCGAACGCATGGAGGCAGGTAAAGGGGACGCCTATACCCCAAGCCGTGACACCGCTTACCTGCCCCAGCTCCCCGTCGCAGAGCCCGAAAGTCCCCCTGCTGTGCCCGTAGCCGCCAGGTCACCGCCATGGACTAGGCCCCGACCGGAAGCCGCTGCAGCGACCCCTGTGACGTCACGCGCCCCGACCCGGAGCGTGACAAAGCAGGAATTACCACCAGCCTGGTCGCAAGGCCTAGTACCCCCGGGCGCCGCACCACCAACAGCGCCCCCTACCTCTGCGGAGCCTCCGGCCTGGTCGCAAGGCCAGGTAGCCCAGGGCGCCGCCGTATTAACGGTGCCCTTCACCTTCCAGGTGCCCCAGGCCTGGCCGCAAGGCCTGGGCAACCCGGGCGCCACCACCACCGCGCCCGCGCCCGCAAAATCAAGGGTGCCGCGTCTGGGAGAGGACTTGTTCAGCCAGCTCACATGGCCGGACGGGTCTGAAGTTACCACCAGCTATAAGCAAAGAGCAGGAGGAAGACGCCGTTGAGTGCGGCAGAGCAAGTGATGTAAATAGTTACCCGACCGGGTACCAAAGGAACTGTTGCTGCTGCTAAAATAGTCCCCGTTGGGACCAGTGAACTGTTACCCGTTAACCCCTTCATCCTACAGGCTGAGGACTGTGAGCAGCCATTCCCTACCCTCTACCTGGCCGAGGACTGAGAGCGGCCAACTTTCAACTTCCCCTGTATATAGTTGCGCTTCCTAAAGCGCCCCCTACCGGTTTTATAGGAGAAACCATTTTTCTAGAAAGACTGTCGCACTTTTCCCGGACACACGTTGCACAGTGTCCGGAGGAGGAACCTGAAACCAGAGACAAGAGAAGTCTACGAGAATGTTTTATATGAAAGTTTTATATGATGTTTTATATGTTTATGTTTATAAAAATTTTGTATGTTTTGGTGTTATGTCTTACAGCCCGAGGACGTGCTGTGATTTACCAGGGGGGAATGTAGCACCCTGAGGATTCGGCTGCTACAGGGGTATTGCACCTCAACCCAGAGGTGTGATATTCCACTCCCGGGTAAGGAAGGAGTGTGGAACTGAGCTCAGATAGACTGCATGCACTACACACATCCCACTTCAGAGGAGCAGGCCGACGGTACTCCCACTTAGAAATGTGCAGGTACAACCGAGCCTGTTCCTGGCTGGAGTGGGAGGGGGGTGGTACATCCCATGTAGTGTAGGGGCAGATAGGGGGAGCAGTCTGGGTAGTGCTAGGAGCTCATTGGGTGCTGGTCACCTGAGCTCACACATAGAGGGATATATAAGGAGGGCACCAACTTAGATCAGGGTCAGACGCTGAGAACAAATCAGTTGGAGAGGAGAGAGAAGGAAACAGCAGCCCTGGAGAGAGAGAGGAGAAAGAAAGAGAAAGACCCAGAGGGGGAAGACTGAAGGGACCCAAGAACCCAAATTAGAGCACCGGGTGAGGAGTCAGCACAAGGGTACCGGAACCCAAGCTGGTGGGGGCAAAAACATCCCTAGCCAGAGACCGGAGGCTGTGGGCAGCATCTGCCACGGCCACCCACTACATCCACCCTGAAGGCATACCACATGGAGGGTCAGGGAACCTAAGGCCAAGGGTTGCCCAACAGAAGGCCCGAGGGAGCTGGACCTAGGTGGATCACTGGTGGGGACGGCTGAAGAAAGGACAGAGGGAGAGCTCAGGGCCACGCTCTGGACTTGTTTGGGGGTTGACCGGATCCAGGACCTGGTGGACGCAGCACGGCTCGGGTGGTCACTAACAGCTGGAGTGACCGAAACATCCGCAGTAAGTAAACTCCCTTAACTGCACAACCCGAGTCTGTCTTCATTGCCGGCTGCACCGCACCACCACAACCCCCATCCTCTGCGCCTGTCCCCTCTGAGGCTATACCCCTCCCGTTGGGGGTTATCCCACCAAGCTGCACATCCACCATCAGCCTCAGCGGACCCTGCTGCAGCGGCGGCCACAGTGACCGCATTACAACGGGTGGCGTAGTCGACACAAAAGAACTCTTATAACATCAGTAAGGACTACCACATAACACTTAGCTTGACGCCCTGGGCACGGGACCGGGTCACAGCCGCTCGGAGACTACAAACCCCCATCTGATCCGGTGCCGGGTATTCCCCTCAAAAAGGAATATGTCCCAGGGGGCGCGTCAACCACAAAATAGAAAAAACTAACAGGAGGGTTCTAACAACTGCCACCACCATGTTTCACTGTTGGGATTGTATTAGGCAGGTGATGAGCAGTGCCTGGTTTTCTCCACACATACCACTTAGAATTATCACCAAAAAGTTCTATCTTTGTCTCATCAGACCAGAGAATCTTATTTCTCATAGTCTGGGAGTCCTTCATGTGTTTTCGAGCAAACTCTATGCGGGCTTTCATATGTCTTGCACTGAGGAGAGGCTTCCGTCTGGCCACTCTGCCATAAAGGCCCAACTGGTGGTTGATAGTTGACTTTGTGGAACTTTCTCCCATCTCCCTACTGCATCTCTGGAGCTCAGCCACAGTGATCTTGGGGTTCTTCTTTACCTCTCTCACCAAGGCTCTTCTCCCACGATTGCTCAGTTTGGCTGGACGGCCAGGTCTAGGAAGACTTCTGGTGGTCCCAAACTTCTTCCATTTAAGGATTATGGAGGCCACTGTGCTGTTATGAACCTTGAGTAATGCAGAAATTCTTTTATAACCTTGGCTAGATGTGTGCCTTGCCACAATTCTGTCTCTGAGCTCCTTAGGCAGTTCCTTTGAGCTCATGATTCTCATTTGGTCTGACATGCACTGTGAGCTGTGGGGTCTTATATAGACAGGTGTGTGCCTTTCCAAATCAAGTCCTATCAGTTTAATTAAACACATTTGGACTCCATTGAAGGAGTAGAACCATCTCAAGGAGGATCACAAGGAAATGGACAGCATGTGACTTAAATATGAGTGTCTGAGCAAAGGATCTGAATACTTATGATCATGTGATATTTCAGTTTTTCTTTTTTAATAAATTTGCAAAAAAATTCTACATTGCTGTTTTTTTCAGTCAAGATGGGGTGCAGAGTGTACTTTAATGAGAAAAAAAATGAACTTTTTAGAATTTATCAAATGGCTGCAATGAAACAAAGAGTGAAAAATTTAAAGGAGTCTGAATACTTTCCGTACTCACTGTATGTATCTATATACACTGCTCCAAAAATAAAGGGAACACTTAAAACAACAGAATATAACTCCAAGTAAATCAAACTTCTTTGAAATCAAACTGTCCACTTAGGAAGCAACACTGATTGACAATCAATTTCACATGCTGATGTGCAAATGGAATAGACGATAGATGGAAATTATTGGCAATTATCAAGACACCCTCAATAAAGGAGTGGTTCTGCAGGTGGGGACCACAGACCACATCTCAGTACCAATGCGTTCTGGCTGATGTTTTGGTCACTTTTGAATGTTGGTTGTGCTTTCACACTCGTGGTAGCATGAGACAGACTCTACAACCCACAGAAGTTGCTCAGATAGTGCAGCTCATCCAGGATGGCACATCAATGAGAGCTGTGGCAAGAAGGTTGGCTGTGTCCAGAGGCTGGAGGCGCTACCAGGAGACATGCCAGTACACCAGGAGATGTGGAGGGGGCCGTAGGAGGGCAACAACCCAGCAGCATGTGTCTGCACAAACGGTTAGATACCGACTCAATGAGGGTGGTATGAGGGCCCGACGTCCACAGATAGGGGTTGTGCTCACAGCCCAACACCATGCAGGACGCTTGGCATTTGCCACAGAACACCAGGATAGGCAAAGTCGTCACTCGCGCCCTGTGCTCTTCACAGATGAAAGCAGGTTCACACTGAGCACATGTGACAGACGTGACAGAGTCTGGAGACGCCGTGGAGAGCGACATCCTTCAGCATGACCGGTTTGGCAGTGGGTGAGTAATGGTGTGGGGTGGCATTTCTTTGGAGGGCCACACAGCCCTCCATGTGCTCGCCAGAGGTAGCCTGACTTTCATTAGGTACTGAGATGAGATCCTCAGACCCCTTGTGAGACCATATGCTGGTGCGGTTGGCCCTGGGTTCCTCCTAATGCTGGACAATGCCAGACCTCATGTGGCTGGAGTGTGTCAGCAGTTCCTGCAAGATGAAGGCATTGAAGCTAAGGACTGGCCCGCCCGTTCCCCAGACCTGAATCCGATTGAGCACATCTGGGACATCATGTCTCGCTCCATCCGCCAATGTCACGTTGCACCACAGACTGTCCAGGAGTTGGCGGATGCTTTAGTCCAGGTCTGGGAGGAGATCCCACAGGAGACCATCCGCAACCTCATCAGGAGCATGCCCAGGCGTTGTAGGGAGGTCATACAGGCACGTTGATATATATATATATATATATATATATATATATGCCTTTTTGTCATTCTAGTAGTAGGGCCATAATTAAGACATGATTTGTTGAAATGTGTAGGTCTGTAAGCTATGATAGTTGCACATTTGCTGTATTCTTTGTGGAGCAGTGTTTTATATGGCTAATAAAAGCTAAGTTTTAATATTTTTTCTACTAAACAAACCTTTACGCTGGATCATTTGCACTTTTCCCTTGTCTGACTACACTTATATTTCGCCCTGGTACCACTTATCTGCATCTCCAGAAGTTTCCCATTTCTCTATTATACTCTTCAAATTACATTTTGAGACTTTCTCCTCCTGTTGTTGCACATATTTTTTTTCCCTTCATCTGCACAGGTATCATTAATCTATCAACTATAATGGCCGCACCAGGTCCTGCAGGTCCTGTATCCCGTACACATGACGTGGGCAGTGCACGGCATGCCGCTAGTTTTTATTCTGAGTGGTCTTGTATACGGTGTTAGTTTTACACAATGTTGAGCCTGTGATTTGCAGAGTGAAATGTCTGACTGCTAGAACAGAAGTGTACGGCAGATTCTACAGCATGGATACATAAAGGACGTCCTGGGTGAATATACCTCCCTCCAACACTCGTCCAGTCCCTGCCTCACACTAGAGACATTTATAATAACTCCAGGACTATGGAGCTGGTCATTTTCTCATAATCTGTGGCCATTATTAGTGATCTCGCATTGTACAGTACTGGAGGTTGTGATGTATTTAGTGTAATAGCGCCATCTAGAATATACAGTATATATCAGGCGATAACATGCTTTCTATAGTTAGTCGTCTTCTGTGCCCTCTATAGCTATCTATTATACTTTATATTTCTTTATAATAATTTATAATAAATAGTTTTACAGCTTTATGATGTTTATTAATCTGCTGTAATTATAAAAGAAAGTCCAACCTTACAGTGGACACCTCCATGATGGTGTAGGCTGAGGCGGAGCAAGTATATAGTCAGTGGGGGATCAAGATGACCAGTATTCCCCAGGGTTCCTTGTTATCAGGGAGGGACCCGTTGTATGCAATCAAAAGATCTTATCCTCTGTCCGGCTGTGTGCCATCAACAGGTAATGATCCTCTGTCCAGCTGTGTGCCATCAACAGGTAATGACCATCCGGCAGTGCGACATCAACTGGTCATCACCCTCCAGCTGTGTGCCATCAACAGGTAATGACCATCCGGCAGTGCGCCATCAACAGGTAATGACCCTCTGGCTATGGCCATCAATAGGTCATCACCCTCCGGCTGTGTGCCATCAACAGGTAATGACCATCCGGCAGTGCGCCATGAACAGGTAATGACCATCCGGCTGTGTGCCATCAACAGGTAATGATCCTCTGTCCGGCTGTGTGCCATCAACAGGTAATGACCCTCTGGCTATGGCCATCAATAGGTCATCACCCTCCGGCTGTGTGCCATCAAATGTTTTTATCTTCTGTCCAGTTTTGTGCCATCAAGAGGTAATGACCCTCCAGCTGTGGGCCATCAACAGGTCATCAACCTTCGGCATTTAGGCTTCTTGTCTTCTGTAAGATGCGATTCTTGAGTCTCCTGATGTTAAAAAATATTTAAAAAATCACCGATTAAACTAATAATCTATCTTTATCATAAGCATCACAATTTATAATCTATCTAGTGCATAAGTATGACAATTTAGCTCACAGAACATACACTATGCTAAAACATTAGACCCTACAAGCAGAAATTTGCTAAACTAACATAAATATAACTGACAAATCAGTAGAAAAATCGCTACCAATGGCACAGCTCTCTTCACATCAACCTGTAACCATAGTAGATAAGAAATAGAGGACAATGCTCATAGTCAGTTATCAACAATTCGGCATGGGGCATCCCACCAGAGACATTATAATTTCTAGTAGGTTATAGATGGCAATAGAATTTACCAACAAGCACATAGTACGCCAAACTCAAGTACATAGTATGCCAAACCTCGACACGTTTTCCTAAAATAGGTTCATCAGAAGCACATACTAGACAGAGATACTTAGCAAAGCGTTCATAGATATATGCGCCATATGATAAGGTGCTAAAGTGCAAGTGTGTGACAAAATATCCATTTGATTTCAGGTGCAATGCTGCATTGTATGTAGTAAGATGGTGCCCATCAGACAGCATGTATAGGACTAACCTGTGATGAAAACACGAGCAATGGGAAAATTCAAGCAGTTGCCTTCTCAATCTTCCTCGCCTCTAAGACATCTAAGGAAACATCTTCTCCTCCTGATTTTGGGTGGAGGTGTTGTAGGCATTTCAGGCTCTGGCATTCTAGGTTCTGACATACTAGGTTCTGACATGGTAGGTTCTGGTTTTCTAGGTTCTGGTGCTCTTGGCTCTGGAATTCTGGGTTGTTGGCTTCAATGAAAAATCAGTAACCTCTCTTTATGCTCCGTGGAACTTCGAGCTCTTCTTCTTATATTGTTGTGAGGGATCGTTCGGACCCAGACAATATCACTGAACGCCACTTTATAGTTGCAACTAGGAACCTTTTTCGCATCCTGCGGTGCAGGAGCCATGGATGGAGTAGAACATTTGTCATTGGGCAGGACAGGTGTTCTCCTGGAGTCTTGCTCCTGAATCTGAGGGATGCAAATCGGCTCCTTACAAGCACTTTGTTCCTTCAGAATGGTTTTGTTCTCAGGAGTTTTCTGATTGTTTCACCAGGTTCAGACATTGCCCACTTGCTCAGGACAAGACTTAAGGCCAAATACTCTAGTATTGTCAGTAGTGTCATCACCGCAACAAAAACTGCGTCACGGAAGAGCCAAAGAGGAAGATTGATGGAAGCTTGATAGGTGCTTCTCCTGAGATCCACGGGTAGTGGGTCATCCTATAATAAAGAAAAAAAACATAATAAAGTCCTGTATATTTATACCCAATCCAGTCAAACAGAGAGCCCTTGTTATTATACAGTGATGGATACATTATCAAGCAACTTTCAGAAATATCCCATTGAGAAGATCAGGAAGAAGTTTGGGATTCACCTCCAGGGTCCATGGAATATTATTTACAGTTGGACTTTCATATGACGGACGGTCACGTGTCCAGTATGAGAAGTCCTGCAAGAGGCGATATTCTCATTAGCTGATCCTTGTGACCTCCATATTGATGAGAACATACTCGCCCTCAGTGTACTGTAATGTGGGGGGTAGAGCAACGTAAAGCACAGAAATGATAGGATGATACTCATCATCTCCAGAGGTCTCTCAGCACCAAGGTATGGTCAATGAGATACAAGCTGCAGATGGGCCGAGGCTTCTAATATACCCAGGGGTGACATCACAAAGCCCTCTGTGACATCATTGCACAGTTCTATCCATCATGTCACTGATACTTTGGACCTAACTAAATGTCTAAAAGAGAACCCTTCCACATGATTTCCAATCACGGAGCAGCTTCAGTTTTTCAAGAAAAGTTTAAAAAATATAATCTGTGCTGTGATTGGTCACAATGGCACATGAAGCAGAACGTCTTTAGATCTTTTAAAGGGAAAGTGTCAGCAATTGTTTTACAATTGTAAAATTGTGAAGTATTTATATTTATATATAAATACACATATATATTTAAAAAGGATTTAATGGTATAAAATCTGAAAAAATATTTTAACTGTTTTGATGTTTTCATCTTGTAAACACTAGGGGGAGCAGCTGCTGACATTTCCATGAAAACAGAATACAGCTAGCTCGCATTACGACTGCAGTAAAAGTGGGCGGGATCTGCTCACATGGGTGTGATGTCACTCCTCCCCTTCTGGGCATTTGCAAAAAGGTAAATGAGACTGTAGTTTAGGATCACAGTGCGGAGCGATCACTGGTGACTGCAAAGTGATATATAAGGGACAACACCAAAGTCATTAATCACTACAAGGACAAAGCAGGAATGTGGGAGTCAGAGGGGTCACCCCACACTTATATCCCCTCTGACTGTCACTTCCTAAGCTCCTTTCCCTGCCATAACCTCTTATTCCCGCAGGTAAATTCTTACAGGACCCCCCTCCCCATCCCCTTCCCCTGCCGCAGCTGATTCTAAACGTCCTCCATATGTAATAATAGACAGGTACTCACCGGCAGCCTATGGTAATTCACAGGGTAGAACAGGGTACAGCACAGAAACAATATGGCGATCCTCATTGTCTCCAGGGGGTATCTCAGCACCAAGATATGGCCAATGAGATATGAGCTCCAGGTGGATGGAGCCCCCTTATATACCCCAAGGGTGACATCACAACGCCCTCTGTGACATCATCACCCACAACATTCCGTCACATGACATCACCCAGCACCAGCATCATGTGACCCAGCATAAATAGAAAGTCCTTGTTGCCTATAGCAACTATTCAAAACTAAGTTTAAACTTTTCCAACAGCTAAAGGCGGCTCTGTGATGGCAGTTTCTTCTTGTGGACGGTTGTGATAAATCTGCAGAACATCTACATAACGCGACATGTAGAAAATCCTGTCTTTTCCCTCTGTTCTTCCTCTGGTGCTACAGAGACGGATAGAAGGAGCTTTTCCAGACCTTACAGTGCACAATATGGGACCTAATCACTGATATCCCAGATCTCCTCAGTACAAGCATACCGCCAACCTATGAGGACTAGAAAGAGGGCGAAACCATGCGGCACGCGTAGTCTGACCACGCCCCTATCCACACCCCAAGCCACGCCCTTTTTATACCTTGGCAGGAGGAGATGTCTGTACAAAGCGCAAGTTATCAAAAGGCTGAAGGAACACTTTATCAACATGAATGAAGGTTTTGAAGGGCATCCACTGTCCCGGCACTACCGGAAGTTCCACAACCAATCTTATAAGGACACTAAGTTTTGTGGGATCCGATTAGTCCCCAGAAAATGGAGGGGAGGTTATTACCTGAGATTAATGTCGTGGATGGAATCCAAATGGATCTTCACATTAAATAGCTTGGCTCTGAAGGGCCTTAATCACGAGAGTCAGCTGTATGCCTTCAACTCGCAGCGGTATATACTGTATGTATTTTTTATCCCAGTACCAATTGAACATTTACACTTTTATGAACCTCCTTATATTTTATCAATATAATATGTCGTTTGGATATATTCCTTTGAATCCACCTATTTTATATATGTATTTGTTTCTATATATTGATACCCCTATTGGAGATACAATATAATGTGGATGTGGATGTGGATCCGCATGTATTCTGCAGGAAAAACGCATGCACAATCTGCATGCGTTTTTTTCTGCCAGGGAGATGCAGAAATGCTGCAGAAATTTTCTGCTTCATTTCTGCATCGTGGGCACATAGCCTTATGTATTACTATTTTTAAAGCAGATATTCCTTTTTCGAGATCTAGTACCAGGGGCGGACCTACCGCCCGTGCAGCCGGTTCATTGAACGGGGACCCCTGAGGGAGAGGGGGCCCCTCCAGCCTCCAGCAGGGCCGCCATCATGGCATGACTGCCTGACTCCAGCATGGGGCCCGGCCGGTCGGGGCCCCCTCGGAGCCCCCCTCTTGTGCGTCTCCTCATGGGGCCCCCCCCGCAGGACCCCCCGCCGTCACATGACCGGAGATGTGCCTGCGCTCAGCATGGGCCCCATGCTGAGCGCAGGGACATCACCGGTCATGTGACGGCGCCGGCACAATACTTACCCCTCCCCGTGCCTCCACAGCATCTGCCGCGTCCTCTGATTGTGACGTCTCAGGTCAGAGGGCGCGGTGACGTCTTTACACCGCGCGCTCTCTCCTGAGCTGTCACATCACAGAGCGGGAAGACGCGCGCAACGCTGGAGTCCGGATCAGCAGCAGGTAAGAAGTGAGGTGAGTATTTGATTTTTTTTTTTTATGTATGGGGGCACGGGGCATTTAATGGTGGGGGGAGAGTGGGTGTGACATCGTGCATGGGGCATTATATGGGGGGGGTGGTGTGACATCCTGCATGGGGCATTATATAGGGGGGTGGATTGGCATCCTGAATGGGGCATTATATGGGGGAGGGGGGAATTGACAACCTGCATGGGGGCATTATATGTGGGTGGGAGGGATTGATGTGACATCTTGCATGGGGCATTATAAGAGGGGAAGGGGGAAGTGACATCCTGCATGGGTCATTATAAGAGGGGAAGGGGAGAAGTGACATCCTGCATGGGGCATTATAAGAGGGGAAGGGGGGAAGCGACATCCTGCATGGGGCAGTATAAGAGGTGAATGGGGGAAGTGACATCCTGCATGGGGCATTATAAGAGGGGAAGGGGGGAAGTGACATCCTGCATGGGGCATTATAAGAGGGGAAGGGGGGAAGTGACATCCTGCATGGGGCATTATAAGAGGGGAAGGGGGGAAGTGACATTCTGCATGGGGAATTATAAGGGAGGTGGTGTGACATCCTGCATGGGGCATTATAAGAGGGAGAGGGGGGAATTGACATCCTGCATGGGTCATTATATAGAGGGTGGGTGTGTGACATACTGCATGGGGCATTATAAGGGGGGTGACCTCCTGCATGGGGCATTATAAGGGAGGGTGTGGTCTGACATGCTGCATGGGGCATTGAAAAGGGGGGAAGTGACATCCTGCAAGGGGCATTATATGGGGGGAAGAGGTGACATCCTGCATGGGGCATTTTATGGGGGGTAGATGTGACATCCTGCATAGCGCAATAAAAGGGGGGTGTCATCCTGCATGGGGCATAATAAGGGGGGAACAACCTGCATGGAGCGTTACATGGGGGCCAATATTCTGTATGGAGAGTTATATGGGGACCAGTATCCTGTATGGAGCATTATATGGGGACCAGTATCCTGTATGGAACATTATAAGGGGGTCAGTATCCTGTATGGAGCATTATATGGTGCCCATATTACTGTATGGAGGACTATACTGTCCGGTCTGCACTGTGCGCTGTGAGGATTCGCTGGTTTCTGAGCTATTGTAGAATTTACAATAGATATCGCTTGTGTAATGGGGCATTATAAGGGGGGAACAGCCTGCATGGAGCGTTATATGGGGGCCAATATTCTGTATGGAGCGTTATATGGGGGTCAGTATTCTGTATGGAGCGATATATGGGGGACAGTATTCGGTAGGGAGCGTTATATGGGGCCAGTATTCTGTATGCCGTGTTATATGGGGACCAGTATCCTCTATGGAGCGTTATATGGGGACCAGTATCCTGTATGGAGCAGTATATGGGGACCAGTATCCTGTATGGAGCATTATAAGGGGGTCAGTATCCTGTATGGAGCATGATATGGTGCCCATAATACTCTATGGAGGACTATACTGTCCGGTCTGCACTGTGCGTTGTGAGGATTTGCCGGTTTCTGAGCTATTGTAGAATTTGCAATAGATATCGCTCATGTAAGGTAGTAAGTGAAATCCTTGGCCTTGTACTATATATATATATTTCTCTGTGGTATCTGTGCATCATGAATCATGGTATGTGTTAAAGGGGCCCACTGAAACTCTGTCGCCCAGGGCCCACAAAAACCTGGAGCCGGCCCTGGGGGTAAGTATAACAAGCTGTATTTTTTTTACATACAATTAATTAACTTGGAGTGGGGGGAATCAGAGATGCACGGGGGGATGAGAGATGCACGGGGGGGCCTTCATGCCCCCTATGAAGGGCGGGGGGGGGGCCCCCAAAAAATTCTTGCACAGGGGCCCACTACAGTCTGTGTCCGCCCCTGTGTAGTACGCTGTGTTTTTCTACACTCCTAAAATAACATATCAGCAGAGTAAAGGTGGTCACACATAAGCCCAGGTCTGCTAGATAGATACCTATGAATTATTATTTTGTATATGTTTTCAAACATACTTGATCAATGAAATCATCATTGTAAACTTCAACTCCACATAATAGTATATGATGTAGCAGTCACTAATTATCTTGAGTGCTTCATCTGATGTCCGTGCACATAGTATACATAGTATACCACATACAGTACAATATATATAGGAGAATATACAGTATGACTGGTATATAGAGACGAGCAATTTGTAGAACCGTGGTCCAGTGGTCAGATGAATATTCTGTGGCTGCTGAACAGGAGCCACCACATAGTCTCCTTTTTACAGCCCCACATAGCCTTCCATATACTGTACAGTGTGAGCCCCACATAGCCTCCTCTATACAATGTGAGCCCTCACACAACCTCCTATATGAGTATGAGCCCTCACACAGCCTCCTATATACAGTATCAGTCCCCACACAGCCTCCTGCATATAGTGTGAGGACCCACACAGCCTCCTGCATACAGTGTGAGGACCCACACAGCCTCTGCATACAGTGTGAGGACCCACTGTGTGAGTACAGTGTGAGGACTGGTCGTCGGATATGTTGCTCGCTTATTGAGATGTGTTATTGACAGCTCTATCATTTTTCTTGCCACTGTCTTGTTAAATATACAGGTTGGATACATTTGGTGTTCATGCCATATAAATTCCTGTTTATAACGAGTACATATTTATGATAGGTAGCTTTGTTTTACTACCATTGGCAGGCATTAACTGGATTTTAGGTCCTAGTGACGTTTTATATCTTTTTTACCTACGTATTCATTAAAGGTTATGTTTTAACCTCTTTCACTACTTTAATTGCTTCATATTACCTTTATTGAGTGGTGACCTGTATGATAGTGTGTGAGCACCAGCTCCAGGCGTCCCTGAAGAGGGGCAGGGAAAAAGTAAAGGGGGCAGTGGAAAGGGGGTTTATCCAAGGAGGGGTGAGGTCAGCAGAGTATGAGAGATAGACTCATCCAAAACCAGCGGTCTCAAAGACGCGGGTCGCATGTGGCCCTTCAGACTGGTTCATGCAGCCTGTGTGCACCATAGAACCCGATCGCGGCCCGGTCCAGGAGCTGCCGACAGCTGCACTTTAGTTCAGTGTATTGCTGCGCAGAGACCGGCTCTCTGCATGATACAATACCAATGCCAGCCACCGGCCTATCAGAGGCCAGCAGCGGACATCCGCGTCCCAGCGCAGCGGTGCATGACATCACTAACATGGGTAGATGTCAGCTGCTGGCCTCTGATAGGCCGGTGGCAGGCATTGGTCTCTGCGCAGCAATACACTGAACTAAAGCGCAGCTGCCGGAAGCTCCTGGACCAGGCCGCGATCGTCAAGGGGTCTATGGTGCCTGCGCCCGCATATGCAGAAAGGACACCGAGGGAACCGAGGACAGGTGAGAAGAGACTTTTTTTTTTCTTATATATGTATGTGAAGAATGGAACAGTGGACATTCTTACAATATAGGGACCTGAATGGGGACATTCCTACAATATGGGAACCTGGATAGGAACATTCCTACAATGTGGGACCTGGATAGGGACATTCCTACAATGTGAGACCTGAATGGGGACATTCCTGCAATATGGGGACCTGGATGGGGACATATCTACAATGTGGGGACCTGGATAGGGACATTCCTACAATGTGGGGACCTGAATGGGGACAGATCTACAATATGGGGAACTGGATTGGAACATTCCTACAATGTGGGGACCTGGATAGGAACATTTCTACAATGTGAGGACCTGGATGGGGGACATTCCTACAAGATGGGGACATTATAACAAGATGGGGACCTAGATGGGGGACATTACGACAAGATGGGGACCTGGATGGGGGACATTACGACAAGATGGGGACCTGTATGGGGCATTGCTACAAGATGAGGACCAGGATGGTGCATTACTACAAGTTGAGGACCAGGATGGGGCATTACTACAAGATGAGGACCAGGATGGGTCATTACTAAAAGATGATGACCAGGATGAGACATTACTACAAGATGAGGACCAGGATGAGGCATTAGATGAGGCATTACTACAAGATGAGGACCAGGATGAGTCATTAACCCCTTTACAACCCAAGGTGGTTTGCACATTAATGACCAGGCCAATTTTTACAATTCTGACCACTGTTATTTTATGAAGTAATTACTCTGGAAAGCTTCAACGGATCTCCCTGACTCTGAGACTGTTTTTTCGTTACATATTGTACTTCATGATTGTGGTAAAATTTCTTCGATATCACTTGCGTAACTTTTTTCACAAAAATGTTACTTTAGACCCAATTTTTTTTATTTTCACAGGGGTAACAGGAAAAAATAGACCCCAAAATTTGTTGATCAATTTCTCTTGAGTAAGCAGATACCCCATATGTGGGGGAAAACCACTGTTTGAGTGCACGGCAGGGTACGGAAGGGAAGGAGTGCCATTTGACTTTTTAAATGTAAAATTTGCTTGAATAATTAGCGGACGCCATATTGCATTTGGGGAGCCCCTGATGTGCCTAAACAGTGGAAACCCCCCACATGTGACCCCATTTTGGAAACTATACCCCTCAGGGAACTTACCTAGATGTGTGGTGAGCACCTTGAACCCCAAGGTGCTTCACAGAAGTTTATAACATTGAGCCGTAAAAATAAAATTTTCACATTTTTCCCACAAAAAATGTTTTTCAGCCCCTACTTTTGCATTTTCATAAGGGTAACAGAAGAAATTGCACTATGCAGTTTGTTGTGCAATTTCTCATGAGTTAGCAGATACCCCATATGTGGGGTCAAACCACTGCTTGGGCGCGCGGCAGGGTTCGGAAGGGAAGGAGCACCACTTGACTTTTTGATTGTAAAATTTGCTTGAATAATTAGCGGATGTGCCCCTGATGTGCCTAAACAGTAGAAACCCCCCACAAGTGACACCATTTTGGAAACTAGACCCCTCAGGGAACTTATCTAGATGTGTGGTGAGCACCTTGAACCCCCAAGTCCTTTACAGAAGTTTATAACATGGAGCCGTGAATATAAAAAAATCAAACTTTTTCCACAACAATGATGTTTTTACCCCCTATTTTTTTATTTTCACAAGGGTAAGAGGAGAAAATGGACCCCAAAAACTTTTGTACAATTTCTCCTGATTACGGCAATACCCCATATGTCGGGAAAATACAATGTTTGGGCGCACGGCAGAGTTCAGAAGGGAAGGAGCACTGTGTGACTTTTTGAACGCAAAATTGGCTGGAATCGATAGCGGACGCCATGTCGCGTTTGAAGAGCCCCTGATGTGCCTAAATAGTTGAAACCCCCCACAAGTGACCCCATTTTGGAAACTACACCCCTCAAGGATTTTATCAAGGGGTATAGTGAACATTTTGAACCCAGAGGTACGAAAAAAAATTTGATGACATTAGGTCATCATATTGAATAAGTTGTCATTAGTCTTGAGCGCAAGTGCTCGCTACTTGAGTTTGCATCGGGTACTCAGGTATGCACCATGTATCACAGGTGCTCAAGTGAAATGCTCGAGTCCCCTCCCGCATGTTTCACGGTTATTAGACACCCCCAAAAAAACATGCGGGGATCGCTCGAGCATGGCAGGCAATCCCCGCGAGGTTATTTTGGCCGCGAAGCATATGGGGCGGAGACTCGAGCACCCGCGATACTCAATGCATACCCGAGTACCCGATGCAAACTCAAGTAGCGAGCACTTGTGTTCAACACTAGTTGCCATATCGTCATCTTTTTTTTTATAAAAAAAAACCAACCCTTACCCCCAACCCTAACCCTATACTGGCCCAACCCTGACCCCAACCCTAACATTAGCACAGACGAGGCCTGGACCCCCCTATCCAAGGCTCGAGAGACTGCCTCCAACAGCCAAGCAGAGAGGAGTTGAGAGACGGTTGCCCCAGGAAAGTCACGCCAGCGGAAGCGGAGGAGCTGCATATGTGAACAGGGCCGTCACTTCCACTGTTCACCCACAGTACCGGGGACAATTGGGTTTACATAATCAGGTTGGGAGGGGAACGGTTGGGACTAAAGGAGCACAACGTGATCTAATTGAATTTATGCGGAAGAGACTCACGGCATAGAGTGAATAACCGATGACCCCCGCTAGGGCCAAATGTACAGTTAAAGAACTTACGTGGTGTCTCCCGTGAATGAGGGCATCACCCTACTTAAGAGACTTCGCCTTACTTAAGAGACTTCACCTTACTTAAGAGACTTCACCCTACTAAAGAGACTGCACCTTACTTAAGAGACTTCACCTTACTTTGAGAGGCTTCACCTTACTTTGAGAGACTGCGTCTTATTTTGAGAGATTTTGCCTTTTGCTGATATATTGAATTACTGTTCATTACCCTTGTTACTAATCCCTTGTTCAGAATACCTGTTGCATAAAATTGTTCATTTTCATCTCAGACTGTTCTCGCCTTGTGTCTCTGTGCATTGCATTCCCGCACCTGCATTACATTTGACGTAGTCGGCAGGTTGCAACATTCAGATGCAGAGATGGGGTATCAGTCTGTGGCTGGGTCCGGTCGGACCCATATACCCCTGGGGGCTATGCTCAGCCATCTTCCCAAGTTTTCAGGGGATGGCATGTCACTGTGGGACTGGGTAGAAAGACTGAGAAGTATGCTACGGATGTACCCCCTTGATCCCCCTTGATCCCCTAGCCCAGGCGGAGTTGGCCCTCCTAACCCTTGATGAAGAGGCCCGACAGACTGTGATGTACCGCCCACATGGGGACCGGACACCGTGGATAAAGTGATAAAAATTTTAGAGGACATGCACGGTGACACTACAGATTTGGGACACTTGCGCTTACGGTTGTTCCAGCGGGTCCAAGGGGAAAATGAGACAGTAAATCAGTATGTTAATGCGTTGCAGGAAGTGACGGCCCATATCACTAAGAAAGCTCGAGATGGGAACCGAGGACTGGGATCATTGGATGAGGTGTTGCGTGACCAACTGATTGCCGGCTTGAAAGACCCTTCCCTGAGGCAGATCCTGAAGGAGCGGCTGCGATTGAGCCCTCATATGGGCTTCCTGGAGGTAGGGGCTGAAGCTAGAGTGCTGGAGAGAGAAGTTCCTGTTCTCAAAGCCACAGTTAGAAGTCAAGAGGCAATTGCTCCTGGATTCACCAACCAAGAGCCTGATTGGGTACGGGAAATACGTCAGGAAATTCGAGACATTCGGGGTGAGCTGAATGCTATTAGAAAGCCCCCTACTGCCCCCTTGCCGACGGACCGTACTGCTCAACGCGGACGGAGACCAGAATGAGAGAGAAGTTCCTACCCGGCCCCAGCACGGCATGTACCCGACCTATCGGCAGAAAGAGGACCGGAGTGCTGGACTTGCGAAGGTAGGGGGCATATCTCCAAAGACTGTCCCAACTGAGAAAGGAGGAGGAGGGGACAGCCGTTAAACTAAAATGCCCCACGGTTGTGGAGCATACCGTGGGGTCTCGTGCTTCAGAGAGTAGAAGAGGGAGCTCTGAAGACATTGTCTCCGAGAGGCCCATCATCTGGGCTGAATTCAATGGGCAGCGGATCCGCTGTTTGATGGACACCGGGTCTCAAGTGACCACTATGCCTGAGACGTATTTCCAAAGTCACTTTCCTGAAGTCACTCATTCCTGCCGGGAACCCACTGTCAAATTGGTGGCGGCCAATCAACTACCTATCCCAGTAGCGGGAGTAGTATAGATGTCCATGCGGGCATGTGGAAAGGCCCTCGGTAGAAAAGGGATCGTACTAACTACAGGGCTCGGAGGCGATGGGCCCATTGTTACCCTGGGCATGAATGTGCTGAAAGAAGTCGGACAGTTCCTGGCTGAGGGCTGTAGCAAAAACAACTGGACACGCGCCACTCGAGACCCAGCTAGCAAGAGAGTGTTCCAACACCTCGTACGGGTTAGCCAGATTCAAAAATTGCCCGCTACCTCTCAGTACCTTGGCAAGGTATCGTTACCACCCGAAGCCACAATGACACTGCCGGTGGGACAGACTGTACTCACGTTGCCGGTGCTGGCACATGTGTCCTTACAGGGCGTGGACATTCAAACTGAACCGATGGAAGGAGAAGAAGCGCCCTCTGGACTCCTGATTGCTTGAACCCTGGCCACCGTGCGGCACTGCCTAGTACCCGTGCGCTGCATCAATTTAGGTGGCACCAGTTTACAGTTGTTGCCCCGACAAGAGGTGGCCCGAGTGTACATAATGCCAGAGGCCCTTACTAGAGCGGGCGCTATAGGGCTGGCACCTGTGGAAGGAAAACCATGGACCCTGGAGGTGTCCCTCAACAGCCAGGAGAATGGAAGAGAACCGTTGGCTGGACGCCACCTTCTGGAAGAAATGTAGGCTAATCTGACTGAGTTTTCTGCTGGACAAGTAAGGCAGATCGAACAACTTCTACAGCGATATCAGGGAGTGTTTGAACAGCATGAAGATGATTTCGGGTGCACTCGGGACATTCAGCACGAAATACCCACCGGAAATACTGCTCCCATCCGAGAGAGATATCGGCAGAGACAGCCTCAAATGTACCAGGAGGTGAAAGAGCTGTTGGCCCACATGTTGCGGAACGGTGTGATCCGTGAAAGTCAGAGCTCCTGGGCGGCTCCGATCATGCTGGTCCGAAAGAAGGATGGTACCCTGAGATTTAGCGTGGACTATCGAAAGCTAAATGTCTGTACAGTCCGGGACTCCTATCCACTCCCCCGAATTGAAGAGTCTCTATCTGCACTAGGGAGCGCCAAATTCTTCTCTTCCCTCGACCTGGCCAGTGGCTATTGGCAGGTCCCAGTGGCTGAGAAGGATCACCCGAAGACCGCTTTTGTTCTCCCTATGGGCCTGTTTGAGTTCAATCGGATGCCGTTCGGACTAACAAATGCACCAGGGACCTTCCAATGGCTGATGGAGAGATGCTTGGGGGACCTCAACTTTGAAGCCACTTTAATATATCTGGACGATATAATTATCTATTCCGCTACGTTTGAGGATCATCTCCGCCGATTGGAACAAGTGTTAGAACGGCTTCAGAGACACGGCCTGAAAATTAAACCTCGAAAGTGTTGTCTCTTCAAATGAGAAATTGAGTATCTGGGGCACACTGTGTCCAGTGCAGGAGTACACCCCACTGCAGAGAAAGTAGCTGCCGTGCAGAAGTGGCCCACGCCCGCCAACCTAAGGGAACTGAGGGCGTTCCTGGGGCTTGCTGGATACTACTGCAGACTTCGCTAAGATTGCGATCCCGCTCATTGAATTGCTGAGAGGAACAGCTGGGGGAGCCAAGCGACAGCCCATCCAGTTGGGCCCACGACAAGAAGAGGCATTCCGAGCATTGAAAATGGCGCTAACAGATGCCCCAATCTTGGCCTACGCCGACTTTTCGCAGCCTTTCATGTTGTACACCAATGGAAGCTTGCATGGACTGGGAGCAGTGCTGGCTCAAGTACAAGGAGGAAAAGAGCGAGTGATCGCGTATGCCAACAGGTCACTCCGAGATACGGAGAAGAATCCAGAGAACTACAGTTCTTTTAAGCTGGAGCTACTAGCACTGGTGTGGGCCATGACCGAGAAATTTGCTGAGTACTTGTCAGGGTCAGAAGTGCAAGTGCGGACAGATAACAACCCTTTGGCCCACTTGGAGAACGCCAAACTGGGCGCGTTAGGACAGCGGTGGGTCGCAAGGATGTCCAAATACCAGTATAAGATTGCCTATCGGTCCAAGGCCCTGAACACCCATGCCGATGCCCTGTCCCGGGTCACTCAGGTGGGGCCGAAGGAGGACAGAGATGAGGAGCTCGAAGGCGACGAGATTCCGGATTTCAGCCAGTTCGTCGCTGCCCAAGAGACCAGAGAGGAGCCGAAGCCCACTCAGATTCTGGGCCGTTCAAGAGAAGAATGGATACATGTGCAGCAATCCGATCCGGAGTTAGCAAAATTGAGGGAATGGGTCGCCCTTAATCAAAGACTCGACCAGGAAACCAGAGCCTCTTCTCTTCCAACTACCCTACAAATCCTAGGTCAGTGGGAGAGGCTTCTCCTGAAGGACGGCTTGCTATGCCGAAGAATCCAGCTGCCTCGAGAGTTTGATGTTACCTGGCAGGTGGTAGTTCCAGGAGCGCTAGTAACACAGCTAGCCCAAGAAGCTCATAGAAGAGGTGCTCACTTCGGAGTAGAAAAGACCTTTTGGTGGTTGCAACGGCTGGTGTATTGGCCTCAACTGCAGCAAGAAGTCGAGGGAGTCTGCCGAGCATGTCGAGTGAGTTGAATAAGCCCCCGGAACAAAGAGCTCCCATTCAGACCATCCGAACTTCTGCCCCCTTGGAGGTCTTGATGATTGACTACTTGATGATAGGAACTTCATACAATGGTTATGGACACTTTTTGGTCATGACTGATCACTTCACCAAGTTCGCAGTAGTGACGCCTACTAAATACCAGACAGCAGATGCCGCAGCTAAGGCCATCTGTCAAGATTTCATCCGGATTTATGGGTGCCCGAAGAGAATACATTCTGACCAGGGGGCCTGCTTCCAAGGGCGAGTGATGGATGAGTTGTACCGCATCTATGGAATCGACCGTTCCCGAACAACGCCCTACCACCCACAAGGGAACGGCGCATGCGAGCGCTTTAACCGAACCCTGTTGCAAATGTTGCGAACGCTGGAAGCGGACAAAAAGATGAAGTGGCCCGAATATGTGTCCGAGCTGGTGTGGGTGTATAATAATCGAGTTCATGCGACCACAAGCTACACCCCTTACATGTTGCTGTTTGGAAGAAGTGGCCGAGAAATCATTGAACTTGAGCTAGACTCAGAAGATCCCGGCCCGGGCGGTAGCCCAAGTACCTGGATTCGAGAACACTGGCGTCGGCTCCATACAGTGAGAAGACTGGTTGCTCAGAAGTTTCAGGAAGTAGAGCATGCAGTTCGGCCCTCGACGACAGGTGGATCACTTCAGCCAGGAGACCGAGTGCTGGTGAGGGATAAACGATTTGGAAGTAAACTGGACCATCGTTGGGAGGCGATACCATATCAGGTGATGAAGAAAGTTCACCCAGACAACCCAGTCTACGAGGTTAGGCCCGAAGGGGATGATGCCGCGACACCCAGGGTGTTGCACCGTAATATGCTGCGACCTTGCTCCTCTGAAGCAGAAGTCTGTAACGGAGTTCGGCCCCCAGACATATTGGCTGAAGTGCCACATGCAGGAACCTTAGGGGATGAAGAAGGATGGGCCACAATGCAGTTGGGCCCGTCAGAACCGTTGATGCCAACCCCGAGTGGAATTCCAAATGAGTCGGGAAATGATTTGCAATCCCCAGTGGTTGATTCCTCGGATCTCCCGGAGTCACCTCCGCAAGAAGAGCTGCGCAGAACTGAGCGGGCTAATGCCGGAATCCCTCCTAACCGGTATGCTCAGGAAGAGTTCATCTGTTCTCAAATCCAACAGAAAACGCAGGAGTGTGCCCAACTCCTGTCTGAGCTTGCACTGCCTGGAAGGAGGCATCAGTTCTGCAAGAAGCCCACTCGCCCGAGGACTGGCGAACAAAAAGGAGGGAGGAATGTAGCCCAGTCAAGAGAGCTTGTAAAAGAACTTCTACACGATGTTTCAAGGATGGAAAGAGACTGCCATCTACTGGCCAGACGCAGTCAAGCGGAACCAAGATATGCAATGGAAGTTGCAGGGAGGGCAAGTTCAGACGCTGGACCTGATCAGGTGACTTCCAGGAAGGAGTTCCGGAAAATAAGAGGCCAGCGCGCCAAACCTGAGGGGTCTTTGGCGGCAAGCAGCAGAAAGGAGCAGACATGTTCCCTGCATCCTGAGAAACCCCGCGTGACAGGCCTAAGCAAGAGGCCTGTGAGGTGCCACAGCCGGGCACCGGTAAAAGAGCTCCGGATATCTCGCGGATGTTACCTGAGTGCTGTGCCTGCTGAGAAGACTAGGAACCTGATTGCGGTGCTGAGTGAGTTCGCGGAACCCGACGTCGCCCACCGACAGACGAGGCCTGGACCCCCCTATCCAAGGCTCGAGAGACTGCCTCCAACAGCGAAGCAGAGAGGAGTTGAGAGACGGTTGCTCCAGGAAAGTCACGCCAGCGGAAGCGGAGGAGCTGCATACGTGAACAGGGCCGTCACTTCCACTGTTCACCCACGGCACAACGTGATCTAATTGAATTTATGCGGAAGAGACTCACGGCCTAGCGGGAATAACCGGTGACCCCCGCTAGGGCCAAATGTACAGTTAAAGAACTTACGTGGTGTCTCCCATGACTGGGGGCATCACCCTACTTAAGAGACTTCGCCTTACTTAAGAGACTTCACCTTACTTAAGAGACTTCACCTTACTAAAGAGATTGCACCTTACTTAAGAGACTTCACCTTACTTTGAGAGACTGCGTCTTATTTTGAGAGATTTTGCCTTTTGCTGATATATTGAATTACTGTTCATTACCCTTGTTACTAATCCCTTGTTCAGAATACCTGTTGCATAAAATTGTTTATTTTCATCTCAGACTGTTCTCGCCTTGTGTCTCTGTGCGTTGCATTCCCGCACCTGCATTACATGATTGTATATGGGGATAAAGGAAAGTTGTGTGTCAAATATGACTCCAAGACATCGAGCTTGCTGCTTGGGGGTTATGGTGGCGCAACCCAAGAAAATTAAAAAGTCAGGTATAGGTAGGTTAGTAGAGAGAGAAAAAACAAGGAGTTCAGTTTTGGAGAGATTCAGTTTCAGATAGAGGGAAGACATGATGTTAGAGACAGCAGACAGACAATCACTGGTATTTTGTATTAGAGTGGGGGTGATGTCAGGTGAAGAGGTGTATAGTTGGGTGTCATCAGCATTGAGATGGTACTGGAAATCAAATCTGCTGATGGTTTGTCCAATAGGAGCAGTATACAAGGAGAAGAGGAGGGGACCTAGGACTGATCCTTGTGGAACCCCGATAGTAAGAGGAAGATTAGAGGAAGATGAGCCGGCAAAAGATACCGTGAAGGAGCGGTCAGAGGTAGGAGAAGAACCAGGAGGGAGCGGTGTACTTGAGGCCTATACAGCGGAGCATAGTGAGGAGGAGCTGATGATCTACAGTGTCAAAAGCGGCAGAGAGATCCAGGAGAAACAGCAGGGAGTAGTGACCATTAGATTTAGCTGTTAGTATATCATTAGAGACTTTAGTGAGGGCAGTTTCAGTAGAGTGTGAGGAGCAGAAACTGGATTGTAAAGGGTCGAGAAGAGAGTTATCTGAGAGATAGCGGATTAGGCGGGAATGGACCAGGCGTTCCTGGAGTTTAGAGATGAAGGGAAGATTAGAGACCGGTCTGTAGTTAGCAGTGCAGTTCTGGTCCAGGGATGACTTTTTCAGTAAAAGGGTTATGATGGCATGTTTAAGTGAGGAGGGAAAGATACCTGAAGAAAGAGAGAGGTCAAATATTTTAGTTAGGTGGGTAGTGATGTCAAGGTAAAATATATATATTATAGAAAATCAATTAGTTTATTTTAATAGATTACCTAATCAGTGTGAATTAATATAGAGATGATGGAATAATCTATGTGTATGTATGTAGCAAATGTGTATATGCACATTGATTATGTTAATAGTTAATGATATATAACAGTTTCTGTTCTCAGGCTATGTGCCCACGATGCAGAAATGCTCCGGATTTTTCCTGAGCGTTTCTGCATCTCCCTGGCAGAAAAAATGTATGCGGATTGTACATGCGGATTTTACATGTGGATTGTACATGCAGATTTTACATGTGGATTGTACATGCGGATTTTATATGCGTTTTTCCTGCCAGGGACAAGCGGATGTGAAGCTTTCTTCACATGCATTTCCGCATGCGCATTGAAAAGCGCTGTCCAAGCGATTTTAACATCACTTGGAAAGTGCTTGACAACTTGGTCACACTATATAAATCCATGCAAACGGCATGGATTTATATAGTGCGTCCGAAAGAATGTTAAAAAATAAATGTCATACTTACCTTCTGATGGCCCCCGGTGTCTTTATCCGATGCGTCTCGGCTTGCCGGCAGCTCGCGGTACACTGAAGGACCTGCCGTCACATGACTAAATGACGTCAGCGCAGGTCCTTGAGTCCACCGCGATCTGCCGGCAAGCCAAGACAAGCACACCGGGGGCCATCAGAAGGTAAGTATAATATTTATTTTTTATTTTATTCTTTTTTTACAGGTACTATGGTACCTGGGTCCGGAGGAGAGTCTCCTCTTCTCCAGACCCGTGTACCATCCGCACATTGAAACGCATGGAATGCGCATGTACAGATCCAGTGATGCGGATTCCATGCGTTCCAATGCAAGTCAATGACGGCGAAAACGCAGCGCTTCCGCAAAATAATTGATCGTGCTGCGTTTTTTTCCGCAATGATAAGACGCAGCGGAAATTTCTGCAGCATGTGCACAGCACATGCAGATTATCATTGGGGAACATGGCAGGCCTTCTACCAAGCGTTTTTTAAGCGTTTCTGCAGCGGAATTGCCGCTGCGGAAACGCTTAAAAAACGCATCGTGGGCACACAGCCTTATTGTAGACATGAACAACTAAATGATTTCCTGGGAATGATGTATGTATGTGCATGGCTGATAACAGAGAGATTCATGTCGAGTTGGCAAAGATGGCGCTGAGAGATGACTTCACCCCTCCCATCAGAATTCCTAAGATGTTACTGAGGCCAGGAGATACATGGATGAGCAAATTGCAGTGTGCCAAGTTATCAGAAGGAGCAATGAATTTTACTAATCCCACCTAGAAGTAGAATACTATATAACCCCATGTCTACATAATAAAGTATGTAATTTTGCGTGGTTTAGTCTCTGAGTGAAGTTTTTCAACCATATTAGCATATTTGGTTGATTTGCATTCACTCGGACATCTTTAATTAGGAGGAGAGCAGTTACCTAGTGTATCTTAAATTGGTGAAACCTCCACAGTGACAGCTGGGGAAAGGAACTGAATGAGCTGTGAGGGAATAGGGTCACTGTTGCAGGTTGTAGGGCGGGAAGAAGTGAGGAGTCTGGTCACTTCTTCTTCTGTGACCAGCTCGAAGATGGAAAGCGAACTTGAGGTGCGGGAGGGAAGGGAATCCAGACTCTGAGGGGATTGTGTAAAAATGTCTTGACAGATATGATTGATTTTTTGTAGGAAATAAGTGGCCAGATCGTCAGCGCTTAGGTTGGTGACGGGGGTCTGTACTTTAGAGCTCAGGAGGGAGTGGAAGGTTTCAAAGAGTTGTTTAGGATTGTTGGCTAGAGATGTGATGAGAGTGGTAAAGTAGACTTGTTTAGCCGGATGAAGAGCAGAATTATAAGTTTTCAGCATGAACTTATAGTGGATGAAGAGAAACCAAAAACAAGAAAAATACCCAAATAATTGAAAGTAAATGTATAGTGGATGAAGTTTTCTGTCAAAAGAGATTTTCTCCACAGATGCTCCACTCACAAAATAAGAATACTTTGTATGTACAATAAGGCAGGTACAAAACTTATCATAGCTCAACATTTCCCGCTCATAATAGAATAACGGAATAGATTCAGGGATAGGCATTTTTTCATAATGGTATATGAAAAGTGCTTGGAGAAAACCGCCTCAAGGAGAAGTCTCTCATCCAGCTCCATTTCGCAGAGATCTCTTTTTGGCATCCATTCATGATAAAGCATCTGGAAGGGAGTCAAACATATGAATTCCACCCTGAGCCGAGCAGGGTAGATTATAGAATAGGAAATTTGCTTTTCACAGAGCCTCCTTTTTCTATCCCAGAACTTGACCCTCTTCTTCTGAACTTCTGTTGAAAAGTCAGGATAAATAGATATTTTCCTTCCATCAAGGGTAAGTGAAGAGTGGTCCCTGGCCTTTCGTAGGATAAGGTCTCTCTCTTTAAAATTTTGTAATTTGATGAGTACAGGTCTTGGTGGAGCACCCGGTGGCAAAGGACGTGTAGGAACTCTGTGAGCTCTTTCAATTGCAAAAAATTGAGAGAGAGTGTCTTTGCCGAACATTGTAGTCAGCCAGAAAAGTATGCTGGCACTGGCCAGCATACTGTTTAATGACTATACTAATGTTAGGCTGTTCATATATATCAGCCCTTGGCCTCTCACCTCTACCTCGATAGACTGAGACACTTTAGACCTGTATACTTACCCTGAGTTAGCATGGTATTGTGCCTTCAGTGGTTGTTCTTATTCTAATCCAATCACTTATGGACCTCACTTCTGCATAAATAATCTAGTTATTTCTGATATATTTCATCTATATGCAATCTTTATTTATGTGATATTTACACCTATTTGGGGCTTCAGCCACGGTCGCTTTATTTTGGGTTTATACACCCTGTATCCCCTATTGTTTTAGCTGCTCTTCTCCCTATACCTTTTCACATGATGTCTTTATCTAGAATTATATGTTGCCACGAATAAAGATTATATTTTGAATAGATCTCCAACGAGTCTTGGGTATCTCTTTATATTTTTCTTTATGTTATATGCTTACCTGCTTGACTAATTTTAAATACCCATTAGACTCCTGTTTGGGCTTATTGTAGTCAGCCAGGATTAAAAAAAATCAACTGAATTACGACCCTCCGCTTTTTCATGAACCTCGACTAAACGTATGTTATTTCGCCGATGCCTATTCTCTAGGTCATCAACCTTCTTGAGAAGGGCATTGATATTCTGAAGACCTCTCCTGAAATATTTATGTATAGTAGGCATTTGGTCCGCAACAGAACTCACTCTTTCCTCCAACTCATTGACTCGGCTGTTTATTTTCTTCATGTTTTGTCTGATGAGATTAATGTCCTCTCTAAGCCCTCCCATGTGTTTGTTGAGAATTTCTAATGAGAAGCTACAGGATTTTCCAGCAGAGAAAGCATCTTGTCGTGTAGGCTCTTGCCCAGAATCATTGACTTCCCCATAGGTGTTGTTAGTGCTCTGCATTTCCTGCACTTCTCTGTTTAACTGTTGCTGTGAGAGTGGTGCCACATTGCCTCCCCTGCACAGTCTCTGTATCTCTCTTCCTCTATGAGCATACCTGATCAGGTTGCAAATCATCTGAAGGGTCAGAATCTAAGGTCAGTCTGGCAAATCTCCCCAGCTTTGCTGCAGCAGCCTCAGCATCTCTCACTCTGGCTGGTGTGGGGGAGGAGGCGCCATGTTGGAAGGCCCACTATCTGGACTCTGCTCCTTCTGATGCTTGCTTCTGGTCATGTCTGAGTGCACTTTAAGCTTCTCTGTGTACTTTCCCCCAGCCTTTGGTGTGAAGGAATCAATATTTCACTGCTAATAGGTGGAAATGAAAGGATGCAGAGCAGGAGCAAAGCACAGAGCTTCCATGTGAAGAGGCTGTCAGCAAAAGGTCCTTTTTAAAGGGGAATCTGTAACACTCCCATCATCTGCTCCTGAGCTCACATCAAAGACAGTCTGTATTATATGTATTTTATATGAGCACTGCACTTGGCTTTTTCTGGCAAAGAAGATGACACACCAGATCTGCCGCTCCATTTTACAATAGGAATAAAAGTGCCCTGTCAGGGATAAAAATTCCCCATTCTTCCAATCGGTACAGTCCCAAATGGTCAGACCAATCAATCACTGACCAATAAGATATCACCTCTCCTGTGGATCCTATGGAGTTATCACCTCTCCTGTGGATCCTATGGTCATAACTTGTTTTCATCAACAAAGTCCTTTACTGCAAATTACCGTAATTGTACATCCCAGTTATGGTATCGCACAGTAAGAGGTGCAGGAGCCTCCTGTATTTTACAGCCGACGCTCCACTATAATCAGGATAATGGCTAACAGGTTTTCATATACAGCTGTAGTGTGGGCCCCTAGAATCAATTCCCATTGGGGCCCCAGACACCCCAGTTTGATCCTGGTTGGGGGTGGGGAGGGTAATTTTGCACCCTGTCATAAAGAAAAATTGTAAAATCCAAAAAGACATCTCTGGAGAGGGGACATATCACCCTCACATTAAACATATAGGATTATAACTAGAAAAGTGAGAAAGAGCTGACACTTCAACCTCTATTGACGTAGGGCCTCCTGCCGTGGTCAGGTAAATTCAACAAAGAATCTGATGAGAACCAGCCAACAAGTCTAGAATTTGCATACTCAGAGGCGGATAAGTACATTTCCGAAGCAAGGGCTTCCTCTTTTCAAAGGACTTGTCTCAGACACTCTGAAGACTGTGGTCAGTGATGAATATTGGGGTTTGCATCGATCCAATATTCATGGGAGATGTATTTTCGACATCGTAGCAAAGGGACGATCATAACGCATTCACTCACATCATTGTAAGGCCAGCCGAACACCCCCAACTTAATATCGTTTAGATGGATAATGCTATCCATGCCATGTTTCATCTCTATAGAAAGGTAAAATCATGATAGAAAACATGACCATGATATTTCCCGCCCGAGACCTCCATGGGCGAAGATATCCTGAAAGTTGGGGATCTCATAAACTTCTAAAAGATCTAGCACACCTATGACAAGTCCTCATATGAGCTCACCAATAGAAGGTATGTGGGTGTAACCGTGATCTTATTAAATCAGAGCTTGGATTTTGGTCATTGGTCAGTCCTGGAAGGTGCAGCTTGCTGTAGTTGTATCTGTTTTCCTAAGGAGTTCTTCTAAGGAGTGCTTCCTTGCGCTAAGCTCTGAGCTATTTCTCTGACACAGTGTAATGCACACGCCCGGGCTGAGCGGCGTGTGCGTGTGATTCCACTGGACCGTGCCGGAGAGTGAATGCCTGGAGGGGCGTAACTAGGTATTCACCCTATCCGACCAGGGTCGCACGACGGCATACGACGCCAGTGCACCAAGGAGGAACCGAGCAGAGGGACCAAGTGCTACTCCAGGACAGACCCCGGACACGGCTGTTGACCCACACAGGGGAATACAGGAACAGACATATTAGGCTGGCACACAGACTGGTGGGTATAGGCAGCAGGGCCGGCGTCAGCACCCGGCGCACCCAGGCAAATGCCGGGGCCCTGAGCAGGCAGAGGGGCCCACTGGCGGTCGCGCACCCCGCTGGGCTATGGGCGGAGGAGAGCGGTGTCAGCGCCCGCCCTTCTCCGCCGCTTGCTCAGGGCCCCGGCAGCCCGATACTTACCTCTCCCCGTGCCTCCACAGATCCGCTGTCTTCCTGCTGTGCGCTCCCTGTGACGTCTCAGGTCAGAGGGCGCGGTGACGTCTTTACACCGCGCCCTCCCCTGAGCCGTCACAGGGAGCGCTGAGCGGGAAGACGCCGACAACGCTGGAGTTCGGAGCCGAGCAGCGAGCGGCGGGCAGCGGGCAGCAGGTAGCAGGTGAGGAGAAGGGAGGTGAGTATTTGATTTTTTATTTTTTTTTAATGTATGGAGGCATGGGGCAGTATAAAGAGAAGGGGGGGGGACATCCTGCATGGGGCATTATATAGAGGGGGGGATTCCTGCTTGGGGCATTATAATGAGGAGGGGTGACAGCCTGCATGGGGCATTATAAGGTGGGGAACAGCCTGCATGGGGCATTATAAAGAGGGGGGGATTCCTGCTTGGGGCATTATAATGAGGAGGGGTGACAGCCTGCATGGGGCATTATAAGGTGGGGACCAGCCTGCATGGGGCATTATAAGGTGGGGAACAGCCTGCACGGGGCATTATAAAGAGAGGGGGGGACATCCTGCATGGGGCATTATTAAGAGGAGGGGTGACAGCCTGCATGGGGCAGTATAAAGAGGAGGGGTGACAGCCTGCATGGGGCATTATAAAGAGGAGGGGTGACAGCCTGCATGGGGCAGTATAAAGAGGAGGGGTGACAGCCTGCATGGGGCAGTATAAAGAGGAGGGGTGACAGCCTGCATGGGGCATTATAAGGTGGGGAACAGCCTGCATGGGGCATTATAAAGAGGGGGGGATTCCTGCTTGGGGCATTATAATGAGGAGGGGTGACAGCCTGCATGGGGCAGTATAAAGAGGAGGGGTGACATCCTGCATGGGGCATTATAAAGAGGAGGGGTGACAGCCTGCATGGGGCAGTATAAAGAGGAGGGGTGACAGCCTGCATGGGGCAGTATAAAGAGGAGGGGTGACAGCCTGCATGGGGCATTATAAAGAGGAGGGGTGACAGCCTGCATGGGGCAGTATAAAGAGGAGGGGTGACAGCCTGCATGGGGCAGTATAAAGAGGAGGGGTGACAGCCTGCATGGGGCATTATAAAGAGGGGGGGATTCCTGCTTGGGGCATTATAATGAGGAGGGGTGACAGCCTGCATGGGGCATTATAAGGTGGGGACCAGCCTGCATGGGGCATTATAAGGTGGGGAACAGCCTGCACGGGGCATTATAAAGAGAGGGGGGGACATCCTGCATGGGGCAGTATAAAGAGGAGGGGTGACAGCCTGCATGGGGCAGTATAAAGAGGAGGGGTGACAGCCTGCATGGAGCATTATAAAGAGGAGGGGTGACAGCCTGCATGGGGCATTATAAAGAGGGGGGGCAGCCTGTATGGGGCATTATGTGGGGGGTAACAGCCTGCATGGGGCATTATAAAGAGGGGGGGCAGCCTGTATGGGGCATTATGTGGGGGGTAACAGCCTGCATGGAGCATTAAAAGGGGGGGGCCTGTGTGGGGCATTATGTGGGGGGGAACAGCCTGCATGGAGCATTATAAGGGGGGGGGGGCAGCCTGTATGGGGCATTATGTGGGGGGTAACAGCCTGCATGGAGCATTAAAAGGGGGGGCCTGTATGGGGCATTATGTGGGGGGGAACAGCCTGCATGGAGCATTATAAGGGGGGGGCAGCCTGTATGGGGCATTATGTGGGGGGTAACAGCCTGCATGGAGCATTAAAAGGGAGGGGCCTGTATGGGGCATTATGTGGGGGGTAACAGCCTGCATGCAGCATTATATGGGGACCAGTATCCTGTATGGAGCGTTATATGGGGGCCAGTATCCTGTATGGAGCGTTATATGGGGGCCAGTATTCTGTATGGAGCCTTATATGGGGGCCAGTATTCCGTATAGAGCCTTATATGGAAGCCAGTATTCCGTATGGAGCCTTATATGGGGGCCAGTATTCCATATGGGGGCCAGTATTCCGTATGGAGCCTTATATGGGGGCCAGTATTCCGTATGGAGCCTTATATGGGGGCCAGTATTCCGTATGGAGCCTTATATGGGGGCCAGTATTCCTTATGGAGCCTTATATGGGGGCCAGTATTCCATATGGAGCCTTATATAGGGGCCAGTATTCCATATGGGGCCTTATATGGGGGCCAGTATTCCGTATGGAGCCTTATATGGGGGCCAGTATTCCGCATGGAGCCTTATATGGGGGCCAGTATTCCGCATGGAGCCTTATATGGGGGCCAGTATTCCGCATGGAGCCTTATATGGGGGTCAGTATTCCGCATGGAGCCTTATATGGGGGTCAGTATTCCGCATGGAGCCTTATATGGGGGTCAGTATTCCGCATGGAGCCTTATATGGGGGTCAGTATTCCGTATGGGGCCTTATATGGGGGCCAGTATTCCGTATGGGGTCTTATATGGGGGCCAGTATTCCGTATGGGGTCTTATATGGGGGCAAGTATTCCGTATGGGGCCTTATATGGGGGCCTGTATTCCGTATGAAGCGTTATATGGGGGCCAGTATTCCGTATGGGCGTTATATGGGACCAGTATTCCGTATGGAGCCTTATATGGGGGCCACTATTCTGTGTGGAGCGATTCACCGGTTTCTGAGCTATTGTGGAATTTACAATAGATATCACTCATGAAGTGAAATCTTTGCATTGTACTATATATATATATTTCTCCGCCGTATCTCTGCATCATGAATCGTGGTATGTGTTAAAGGGGCCCACTGAGACTCTTTCGCCCGGGGCCCAGAAAAACCTGGAGCCGGCCCTGATAGGCAGGCACGACTGGTATGCAGGCAGGCGGGTATGCAGGCAGGGGGGTACAGGCAAGCATGGCTAGATTGCAGACAGGGAGGCACTAGCAGGTAGGAACACAGGCGGGATAGGACCCAGTACACACTGGGACTCAGGAACAGAACCACAGATGTGGCGGACAAACACAGCAGAGTAAGGCCGCCCAGAGTGGTGAGCGAGAGCAGGGCAAGACGAGACCGCCTAGAGCGGTGAGCGAGAGTAGAGCAGGACGAGGCCGCCTGGAGCGGTGAGCAAGAGTAGAGCAGGACGAGGCCGCCTGGAGCGGTGAGGAAGAGTAGAGCAGGACGAGGCCGCCTGGAGCGGTGAGCAAGAGTAGAGCAGGACGAGGCCGCCAGGAGCGGTGAGCAAGAGTAGAGCAGGACGAGGACGCCAGGAGCGGTGAGCAAGAGTAGAGCAGGACAAGGCCGCCTGGAGCGGAGAGCAAAGGGTCAGAGCTGAGCGAGACTGCCGGAGCAGTGAGCAAGGAGTCAGAGCAGAGCGAGACTGCCGGAGCAGTGAGCAAAGGAGTCAGAGCAGAGCGAGACTGCCGGAGCAGTGAGCAAAGGGTCAGAGCAGAGCGAGACTGCCGGAGCAGTGAGCAAAGGGTCAGAGCAGAGCGAGACTGCCGGAGCAGCGAGCAAAGGGTCAGAGCGGAGCGAGACTGCCGGAGGAGCGAGCAAAGGGTCAGAGCGGAGCGAGACTGCCGGAGCAGTGAGCAAAGGGTCAGAGCGGAGCGAGACTGCCGGAGCAGTGAGCAAAGGGTCAGAGCAGGCCAGAACCGCCGGAGTGGTGAGCAAAAGCAGAGCAGGCTAGAACCGCCGGAGCGGTGAGCAAGGCAGAGCAGGCTAGAACCGCCGGAGCGGTGAGCAAGGCAGAGCAGGGGGGACAGGGCTCTGTACACACGGAACAGGCAAGAAGGGAAAGGCAGAACCAGATACCCACAGGGTACTTGCAGTGAAGTAGCGAGTGGACCACAAACTCACAAACGGAAGTACAGTGACAACGAGCAGGAGTTAGGTACGAGTTCAGACTCAATGCTCAGGCAGGGATTCATTGGAGCAGCTGGGTTAAATACCAGATGACAGACAGCAATAGGCTGAGGACGAACAAGGGGTGTGCCCGCAGCAGGTACAAAAAGCAGGAAGTGATCGGGCGCCGCCCTTAAGCAGCAGACACAGAGGCAAGCAGACAGCATGGAGGGAAGCCAGGCTAGCAAACTGGACTGGAGATCAAGTGCGCGCTCTTGCACAGTGGGAGATGGACCACTATGCAAGGACGCCGCCAGGTATGTTACACACAGGTTTAGCACTTTTCTTTTATTATATTTTTGATTTTATGTTAATGTATATATCATATTGTTTGTATCATCTTAGTGTATTTTTTATACACACTGCCTACTTTTCAAGATTAGATCACTTGTTTTTATTCTGTTATTCCCACACCCTATCATTTCTTTACTTAGAAAATTGGGCGTGAGGAACGATCAACACGCCCATATGATGGCGCGGTCGAGCATGTAAATTGTAACTCCCTACATGTATTTCTATAGCAGGACGAAGAACGTTTGGCGTTCGAAACGTGTAGGTTTCACAGAGGTCTCCACCTTTATTTATTTTATTTTTGCAATGTGTATATCTTTTTAATGGATTAACAATAAAATCATAATTTTATCTGCAATTGGATCTGGAAGCTGGCATATCACAATGTCGGTGGATATGCACCTTCTCTTTTCGGTTGAGGAGAAGGTGACTCCTACAGGGTGAGATAGAAAAATGCAATGAGCCTAAGAACTGTCAGGCAGGTAATTGCTTATTACGTGCTTGTTCCACCCTGTGGTGGCTAAGATTGCTCCTGGACCGCTCCTAACAGCGATTCTGCTGCTTCACGTCAACAGAACAGCTCTTCCTCTTCCCGACTGCTCTGTCAAAGAGGCGTGACTGCCAACTTTATGCTGATTGACAGACGGCTCCCTGAAGTTAGGCAGCAGGGAGCCAGCTGTCAATCAGCATGACACTGGCAGTCACACCCATCAACAGATCAGAGCGGGAGCTGAAAAATCACTGTCAGGAGCGCTCCGTGACCACTCTGAACCAGCAAATATCAGTGCCTGGCACAACAGGCACATAGTTAGCAAATACTTGCCTGTTAGTCCATGGTAAAAAAAAAAAAAAAGGCCCGGACAACCCCTTTTAATATTAAGGAGCAGGAATTCTCCGCATGATGCTATAATCAAGAAAACATGAAATTCTCTCCTGCCCAGTCAGTCTGCCCGATCTGTTACACCATGATTACCAAAACCTCGACTCATTCCACTGCCCACTTGTATTACCACTTACCCGGCTCTGCTTGGCCCCTGTTACCAGGCCATTGGCTTGTCTGACTGCAAGTGCACACTTCTGAAACGGGAGTCCCTGTGGATTTTCACATCCCCTCAATTTGACATAATGAATTTCAGTGACACAGAGGATTGTTCGGCTAGACTGAACAAACTAGCATCTATTTTTGATAATAAACCGTCAGTGGTGACAACAGAACCGGATGAATTTAAAGATCTCATGTTCCAGATGGAAAACAAAATGACCAGAGAACTTAAAGTTTGGTGGGATCTCACAACCTTGGACACATATATAAAAAAGGAAATGATCCCCAGAGGTCTGCGTTTAAAAAAAAGTCGCCACCACTGTATACAATGACAGTTTTCAAGAAGATCAGAATGCGATTCTTAGTCAATGTTCACTGAATCTTATGCACCTCATAATCAAACATGAGGAACTGGAACTGACTTAAATTAAATTGGATATTAAAAATATACAATCGTCTTTGGGGAAATATGTGCAACTAAAAGAATTTAATATTTGTAATGACAAACTGAAATCTAATTTGGCCAAGTTGGAGAACACCATTATGGATATAAAAAGATCCAAGTTCAAAAGGGACAGTGAGGACTATGCACAGAACAAGATTTATAGTTGGAATAAACAATTACCATCCATCTTAAAAAAACGCTCCCACAAACGTTTTCAGAGATCTGGAAGAGGGAGTTTTAAGGAGCATGATGATGTTACGGATAATTCTTTTGCTGCCACCTCTGATGTTTACTCAGATTCATCTATGAGTTCAATGGGAGAAATGCAACAATTGTATTTTGTCAAAAATAAATTATCTAGTGCTGGTGGAGCGATTACAAAAAACGGAGGAAGAGGGTGTGACGCCCCTGAGGGTTCGGTCGCCACAGGGGGGTACTACATCTTGTGAAAGAGGTGTGGTATCTCCTCTCCCAGGTTAGGATGAAGCACCTGTCAGGACCCCACCTCATCACTCAACACTACACACTCCTGTCCTATGGGGGGCTAGTATGCACTAGGGTGCTGCCCTAGCAGGATAATGGAGATGGGGGAACCAACGATAGGGGGAACCATGTAGTGGGTGAGGGTGGAGGACGCACTTTTAGGTTACACTTGTAGATACATATTTAATAGCCAGCCATCTTAAGTTCAAGGTTGTTTGATTGTGGTCTTCACTGCTGGCAGTGGCCTTGTGTAGGAGCCTGCAGCGTGCTGGAGATGCACGGTCCCCATGCTCTGGCCTTGAGACGAGGAGCGGGATAGAGTTAAAGGAGGTCTCTACTCGGTCAAGGTCCCTGCTTAAGAAGGCCTGGAGGGGAGCTGAGGAGGAGAGCTCCGCAGGCAAAAGGATCCCAGGGAATACGGACGGAGCGGCATACGCCACCTGTACTCTCCATTCTGGCCTAGTTAGAGGGACTCCTGCTGCAAGAGGGGTACCGGCCCCCGATATCTGACTTTGTTACTTCACGTCTCAGTCGGAAAAGCCCGGAGGCTAAGTGGTTCCCACCGTGTAACGGACGGAGCGGAGTCGCCACCCGTGCCCTTCTTCTGTGTATAGCCAGAGGGAGACCCAGCCTTGCAAAACGCACCGCACACGGACAGGAGAGGCCCAAGGGGGAGATTTCTAGGAACACGCTGGTGCTGGGGGTCCTGATAGACGCACCTGAACTACCGGGGTGTGCCGAACCCCCTTCTCTGGTGGCCACAGCACGCCATGAGGAGCAAGGAGAAGCCTTGCAGCTGACCTCTAATAACGTGAGTAAAGCTTGGAAGACTACATCCATTGCCTCCGGTCCATTATTGCAGCGCGACACCACACCGCACCACTGCACCTACTACGACTCCGCTCATCCTCCTTTTTCCTCTGCCCTGAGGCCCTGCTCCACCTGTGGGGAGTAGTACTACCATCGGCTGCCACAACATCCCGCCTCAGAGGACTGCAGCAGCGCTGGTGGCGCATCACCAGACACCACAGGTGGCGTAGTCGTTTATCCACTCATAATTGCCACTCATTAACTGGCCCCTATTTTTAATGTGTACGCCTTGGGCACGGACCGGGCCGAGGCCGCGACTGCATCCCCATTCTACCAACTGGGCCCGCCGTCCGAGTACACCCCTTTCCCAGGGAGGGCTAGCCGCTACTGAAACAGCTAGTGGCCGGTCACACAAGGGCGGGACGTAAGCGTAAATGCAAACAAGTACCCAACACAGAGCAAAAAACGCCATTATTAGAGTCACCTGTTTGGAATCTCTCTAGCTACATCTTATCTGAGAGTCAAATTTCTCTCCTGGCTAAAGGCCTGAGTTTTTCACCTTCTAACGAATTCGACATTTTCAGAACTATTCTGGATGTTAACAAACTAGCACGTAACCTCACCATCCGACGTCATTTCATGGACATGAAAAATCCACAGAATACAGCTTCAGAAGAAGTTTCTCCTAGGACAAGCCAGGATTCCATGTTATTATTCACAGAACAACAGTCTTTATTACAAATGAAACAATTCGAGACGGAATCTTTAATTCCAAATGTAAATTTAAATGACGACTTTCGGGCTGGTAATCCTTTCTTTTACCCACTTCAGTCCAGACCATTGGTTCTGGATCAGTTCCAGGACTTAATTGAAAAAGAACTAGTGGAATTAAAGAATGAATTATCTTCTACTAATCATTTGGACTCTAATCTGACATATAGAGAAAAAGACGCTCTGAAAAAATTAAAGGATAATTCAGACATACTAGTCCGCTCAGCGGATAAAGGTGGCACTATAGTACTGAATGCAGGATTGTATAAAAAATTGAATTTGATGGATTTAGAAAATAGGGATGTTTATTTGGAGTTAGCTAGAGATCCTACTGTTGAGTTTAATGCTGCTATGTATAATCTATTAAACGAAGGTTTGCACTGAGGGGCCCTAAAAAAAAAATTAATGGAATATTTATACGTAGATCACCCAATTGTTCCAGTTTACCATTTGCTGCCAAAAATACATAAAAATATTTTCCCACCACCTTTAACCCCTTTACTACCCATGGTGGTTTGCACATTAATGACCAGGCCAATTTTTACAATTCTGACCACTGTCACTTTATGAGGTAATTACTCTGGAACGCTTCAACGAATTCCCCTGATTCTGAGATTGTTTTTTCGTGACATATTGTACTTCATGATTGTGGTAAAATTTCTCGGATAACACTTGCATTTATTTGTGACAAAAACTGAAATTTGGCGAAAATTTTTGAAAATTTAGCAATTTTCAAAATTTGAATTTTTATGCCCTTAAATCAGAGAGATATGTCACACAAAATAGTTAATAAATAACATTTACCACATATCTTCTTTACATCAGCACAATTTTGGAACCAAATTTTTTTTTTATTAGAGAGCTATAAGGGTTAAAAGTTGACCAGAGATTTCTAATTTTTCCAACAAAATTTACAAAACCATTTTTTTAGGGACCACATCACATTTGAAGTCACTTTGAGAGGTCTTTATGACAGAAAATACCCAAAAGTAACACCACTCTAAAATCTGCACCCCCAAGGTGCTCAAAACCACATTCAAAAAATTTATTAACCCTTCAAGTGCTTCACAGAAATTTTTGGAATATGGAAGAAAAAAATTAACATTTAACTTTTTTCACAAAAATGTTACTTTAGACCCAATTTTTTTTATTTTCACAGGGTTAACAGGAAAAAATGGACCCCAAAATTTGTTGTTCAATTTCGCCTGACCACACAGATACCCCATATGTGGGGAAAAACCACTGTTTTGGCGTACGGCAGGGTTCGGAAGGGAAGGAGCGCCATTTGACTTTTTGAAAGTAAAATTTGCTTGAATAATTAGCGGACGCCATGTTGTGTTTGGGGAGCCCCTGATGTGCCTAAACAGTGGAAACCCCTCACAAGTGACACCATTTTGGAAACTAGACCCCTCAGAGAACCTTTACAGAAGTTTAAACATGGAGCCATGAAAATAAATAATCAAACTTTTTCCACAAAAATTATGTTTTAGTCCCAATTTTTTTATTTTCACAAGGGTAAGAGGAGAAAATGGACCCCAAAAACTTTTTGCAATTTCTCCTGAGTACGCCAATACCCTATATGTGGGGAAAATACAGTGTTTGGGTGCACGGCAGAGTTCAGAAGGGAAGGAGCACTGTGTGACTTTTTGAACGCAAAATTGGCTGGAATTGAGGGCGGACGCCATGTCAACGTTTGAAGAGCCCCTGATGTGCCTAAATAGTTGAAACCCCCCACAAGTGACCCCATTTTGGAAACTACACCCCTCAAGGATTTTATCAAGGGGTATAATGAACATTTTGAACCTGGTACGACACATAATTTGATAACATTAGGTCATCATATTGAATAAGTTGTCATTAGTCTTGAGCACAAGTGCTCGCTAATTGAGTTTGCATCGTGTACTGGGGTATGCACCATGTATCGCACGTGCTCTAGTGACCTGCCCACATGTTTCACGGTTATTAGACACCCAAAACAAACATGCAGGGATTGCTGGTGCATGGCAGGCAATCCCCGCACGTTTTTTTTGACTGTGAAGCATATAGGGCAGAGACTCTAGCACTCGTGATACTCAATGCATACCCGAGCACCCGATGCAAACTCAAGTAGCGAGCACTTGTGCTCAACACTAACCCTAGAGTTTATTTTTTACACCGTTCCTTGTGCAGTATAAGTGATTAGACGACTTTATTCTTTGGGTCGGTGCGATTACAGCGATACCAGAATCCTATCGGGTTTTTATGATTGACAGCTGTCTCACACTAAAAGACGCATTTTTTTGCAAAATCTAGTTTTTGCATCGCCATATTTTGAGAGCTATAATTTTTCCATATTTTGGCCGACAGAGTCATTTGACAACTTGTTTTTTGAGGGATGAGTTGACGTTTTTATTGGTACCATTTTCAGGCACGTGACATTTTTTGATCGCTTTCTATTCCGATTTTTGGGAGGCAGAATAAGCAAAAACCAACAATTCAGGAATTGATTTTTTAAATTTTTTTATGCTGTTCCGCGTGTGGTAAAATTGATGAGGTAGCTTTATTCTTTGGGTCTGTACGTTTACAGCGGTACCACATTTATATTTTTTTTATGTTTTGGCGCTTCTACACAATAAAAGCTATTTTCTAGAAAAGAATTATTTTTTTGCATCACTTTGTTCTGAGAGCTATAACTTTTTTATTTTTCAGCTGATGGAGCTGTATGGCAGCTTTTTTTTTCTGGAACAAGATGACGTTTTCAGTGGTACCATTTTTATTTATATTCATCTTTTTGATCGCGTTTAATTCCATTTTTTGTTTAGCGATATGATGATAAAGCATCATTTTTTGCTTTGTTTTTTATTTTAATTTTTTACCGTGTTCACTAAAGGAGTTAACTTGTGAGACAGTTTTATAGGTCAGGTCGTTCCGGACGTGGCGATACCAAATATGTGTACTTTTATAGTTTTGTTTGTTTTTTTTCATTATAATATTTATTGATGGGTACATTATATTTTTATTTTTGGTGGATTATTTTATTTTTACATTTTTTTACCACTTTTTTTTACTTTTATACTTTGTCCCACTATGGGACTTTCACTTTCTATACTCTGATCGCCTGTATAACATAGGGATGGAGCACCATCTCTGTGCTATACAGGCTGTCAGCGCTATAGATGTAGAAGATACTTTGGTCATGCACTGTGCATGATCAAAGTATCTTTATGCTGTCTGGTGACCCGGATGTTGTCATGACGACATCTGGGTTACCATGACAACCACTGAACCCAGCCTCAGACAGCGCGCGACGGCGGGGAAGAGGTGAGTATGCAGTACTTACCTCCGCAATGCTGTGATCGACTTCGATCGCAGCATTGCGTGGGTTAATGTGCCGGGAGCCATACGTAACCACTCCCAGCACATAGCAAAAATCAGCTCACACCCGGCGGCGATCGCGCCTGCACAGCCTGTGTGTGGCCGAAATCAACAGGGCGTACTAATACGTACCTGGCTCTTAAAGCCCAGGGCGCAGGTACAGTACGTATTAGTACGCCCTGGGCTGTAAAGGGGTTAAGACCCATAGTGGTGGGGATTGGTTCCCATGGTGAAAAATTAAGTGCCTGGATGGGTTTTTACCTACAGCCTCTGGTTCAGGAAACTCCGAGTTACATTAGGGATTCAAAATTCATAGTGACCATTTTTGATAAATTTGAATGGCCAAAAAACTTTGGATGATTGTCCTGTGATGTGGTGGCATTATACCCCCTCAATTCCACACCATATTGCTTTAGCATGTTTAACCTACCACCTTGACACATACAGTTCGTACACTATAGAAATAAAAGAATTTCTGGTCATAGCAGTACAGTTCCTCTTAGAGCGTAATTATTTTAGCTTTGATAAAAGTTTTTTTTTTACAGAAAAGAGGAGTCAGCATGGGCAGTAAATTTTCTCCTTCGCTAGCGAACATAGTGATGTGTAGGTGGAGGAGCTTTTCATTTACCATAATGATAACACATATAGTGGACACATTGTGTGGTACGGTAGATTTATTGATGACCTCCTCCTGGTGTGGGGGGCACACAGGAGGAGGTGGTACAATTTGTACAGTACATCAACTGCAATCATTTTAATCTTAAATTCACTTAGTTCTACCATTCATCCAAAATTACTTTTTTGGATCTCGAACTTGAGGCTACCAAGGAGAAAGAATTGGTCAAAATTAATCCCCACAGAAAACCTACAGCCTCAAATTCTATTCTATCAGCTAAATGTTGTCATCCGCCACATATTAAGAGAAATATCCCTTACGGTGAGCTCATACGAACAATACGAAATTGTTCAGATAACATCACTTTTCAGAAGGAATCAGAAAAAATGTGTAACAGACTATCCAATAGGTGCTATCCCGAGTGGTCTTTAAGAAAAGCGAGTAGAATTGTCTCCAATATAAATCGGAAAGATATACTCCGAAATAAACAGAAAAATAACATTAACACATTGGATACTAGGGTAACGTTTTCTACCACCTATAGTCCTCAGTATAATAAAATTACATCTAGAATTAAAAAGTATAACCCTATTATATATCAGAACAAGAAACTAAAAAACCTACTTTCTAATGACATCGGCTTTGTAGCCAGGAAAGCGCCCGCTCTGGGAACCATCCTTTCTCCTAGCTTATACACCAGTGAGACTAATACTGTACAACCAAATTGGCTCAGCACAAAAGGTTTCTTCAGATGTGGAGCCAATCGGTGCAAAGCGAGTCTACATGCGGTTAAAACAGATAGTTTTATGTCCTTAAGTAATGATAGAGAATATAAAATTCATGATTTCCTCAATTGTAATTCATCAGGGGTTATATACCTTATAGAATGCACCTTGTGTAAGGTCCACTATGTGGGTTGTACCACAGGTGCGCTGAAAGTCCGTATCAGAAGACATCTTTCTGATGCGATTCATTTGGAAGCCATAAATACATCAGCAGTATCGAGGCATTTTGCGAGAGTTCATAAAGGTGACACCTCATTCTTTAAATATAAGGAGATAGAGAAGGTATATAGTTCCACACGAGGGGGGGATCATAAGTGCAAACTTCTGAACCGGGAGTCCCTGTGGATTTTCACATTGGATACCACAGGGGTTAAATTCAAGACAGGATCTGATACTGCAGTATTAAGAAATATAATTCTGCATTTATTTCCATGCATGTACACTGGGTACGGAAAGTATTCAGACCCCTTTACATTTTTCACTCTTTGTTTCATTGCAGCCATTTGGTAAATTCTAAAAAGTTCATTTTTTCTCATTAAAGTCCACTCTGCACCCCATCTTGTCTGAAAGAAAACAAAAATGTAGAAATTTTTGCAAATTTAATAAAAAAGAAAAACTGAAATATCACATTGGCATAAGTATTCAGACCCTTTGCTCAGTATGGAGTAGAAGCACCCTTTTGGGCTACTACAGCCTTGAGTCTTCTTGGAAATGATGCAACAAGTTTTTCACACCTGCATTTTGGGATCCTCTGCCATTCTTCCTTGCAGATCCTCTCCAGTTCCGTCAGGATGAATGGTAAACGTTGGTGGACAGCCATTTTCAGGTCTCTCCAAAGATGCTCAATTGGGTTTAGGTCAGGGCTCTGGCTGGACCAGTCAAGAATGGTCACATAGTTGTTCTGAAGCCACTCCTTTGTTATTTTAGCTGTGTGCTTAGGGTCATTGTCTTGTTGGAAGGTGAACCTTTGGCCAAGTCTGAGGTGCAGAGCACTCTGGAAGAGGTTTTCATCCAGGATATCTCTGTACTTGGCCGCATTCATGTTTCCTTCAATTGCAACCAGTCGTCCTGTCCCTGCAGCTGAAAAACACACCCATAGCATGATACTGCTGCTATGATCTGCTACAAGAACTAAGGAAAGAGAGGAAATCTGTCCATACAATAGGACTAAGCTGATTCCCTACGATGCAGCGGGCAACCTGTTCCTTGTGAACAGACCCGCCTTCGTCCGCGGCTAGTCTGAACGCAGACTTATAGATTAAAGGGAGGGGTCCCTAAAAGAACTAAGGACTGGGACAAAATTGGACACCTCCTGGCAGAAGTAGTAGCAGAAGAAGACAAACAGACAAAAGTACTTAGTGGTCCAAGGACCAAACAAACTAGAGAGATACAGTAGGTACAAAGCTCCTGGCTAGATTTAGAGTCAAAGTAACACTGAAGTCCAGCAAAGCCTGAAGGGCGGAGCTGGAATAAATAGGCAGAAGGTCACGTGACCACAAAATAGAAAAAACTAACAGGAGGGTTCTAACAACTGCCACCACCATGTTTCACTGTTGGGATTGTATTAGGCAGGTGATGAGCAGTGCCTGGTTTTCTCCACACATACCACTTAGAATTATCACCAAAAAGTTCTATCTTTGTCCAATCAGACCAGAGAATCTTATTTCTCATAGTCTGGGAGTCCTTCATGTGTTTTTGAGCAAACTCTATGCGGGCTTTCATATGTCTTGCACTGAGGAGAGGCTTCCGTCTGGCCACTCTGCCATAAAGGCCCAACTGGTGGAGGGCTGCAGTGATAGTTGACTTTTTGGAACTTTCTCCCATCTCCCTACTGCATCTCTGGAGCTTAGCCACAGTGATCTTGGGGTTCTTCTTTACCTCTCTCACCAAGGCTCTTCTCCCACGATTGCTCAGTTTGGCTGGACGGCCAGGTCTAGGAAGACTTCTGGTGGTCCCAAACTTCTTCCATTTAAGGATTATGGAGGCCACTGTGCTCTTATGAACCTTGAGTAATGCAGAAATTCTTTTATAACCTTGGCTAGATCTGTCCCTTGCCACAATTCGGTCTCTGAGCTCCTTGGGCAGTTCCTTTGAGCTCATGATTCTCATTTGGTCTGACATGCACTGTGAGCTGTGGGGTCTTATATAGACAGGTGTGTGCCTTTCCAAATCAAGTCCTATCAGTTTAATTAAACACATTTGGACTCCATTGAAGGAGTAGAACCATCTCAAGGAGGATCACAAGGAAATGGACAGCATGTGACTTAAATATGAGTGTCTGAGCAAAGGATCTGAATACTTATGACCATGTGATATTTCAGTTTTTCTTTTTTAATAAATTTGCAAAAAAATTTTACATTGCTGTTTTTTCCATCAAGATGGGGTGTAGAGTGTACTTTAATGAGAAAAAAATGAACTTTTTAGAATTTATCAAATGGCTGCAATGAAACAAAGAGTGAAAAATTTAAAGGAGTCTGAATACTTTCCGTACTCACTGTATGTACCTATATACACTGCTCCAAAAATAAAGGGAACACTTAAAACAACAGAATATAACTCCAAGTAAATCAAACTTATGTGAAATCAAACTGTCCACTTAGGAAGCAACACTGATTGACAATCAATTTCACATGCTGATGTGCAAATGGAATAGACGATAGATGGAAATTATTGGCAATTATCAAGACACCCTCAATAAAGGAGTGGTTCTGCAGGTGGGGACCACAGACCACATCTCAGTACCAATGCTTTCTGGCTGATGTTTTGGTCACTTTTGAATGTTGGTTGTGCTTTCACACTCGTGGTAGCATGAGACAGACTCTACAACCCACAGAAGTTGCTCAGATAGTGCAGCTCATCCAGGATGGCACATCAATGCGAGTTGTGGCAAGAAGGTTGGCTGTGTCCAGAGGCTGGAGGCGCTACCAGGAGACAGGCCAGTACACCAGGAGATGTGGAGGGGGCCGTAGGAGGGCAACAACCCAGCAGCAGGACCGCTACCTCCGCCTTTGTGCAAGGAGGAACAGGAGGAGCACTGCCAGAGCCCTCCAAAATGACCTCCAGCAGGCCACAAATGTGCATGTGTCTGCACAAACGGTTAGATACCGACTCCATGAGGGTGGTATGAGGGCCCGACGTCCACAGATTGGGGTTGTGCTCACAGCCCAACACCATGCAGGACGCTTGGCATTTGCCACAGAACACCAGGATTGGCAAAGTCGCCACTCGCGCCCTGTGCTCTTCACAGATGAAAGCAGGTTCACACTGAGCACATGTGACAGACGTGACAGAGTCTGGAGACGCAGTGGAGAGCGACATCCTTCAGTATGACCGGTTTGGCAGTGGGTGAGTAATGGTGTGGGGTGGCATTTCTTTGGAGGGCCGCACAGCCCTCCATGTGCTCGCCAGAGGTAGCCTGACTTCCTTTAGGTACCGAGATGAGATCCTCAGACCCCTTGTGAGACCATATGCTGGTGCGGTTGGCCCTGGGTTCCTCCTAATGCAGGACAATGCCAGACCTCATGTGGCTGGAGTGTGTCAGCAGTTCCTGCAAGATGAAGGCATTGAAGCTATGGACTGGCCCGCCCGTTCCCCAGACCTGAATCCGATTGAGCACATCTGGGACATCATGTCTCGCTCCATCCGCCAACGTCATGTTGCACCACAGACTGTCCAGGAGTTGGCGGATGCTTTAGTCCAGGTCTGGGAGGAGATCCCACAAGAGACCATCCGCAACCTCATCAGGAGCATGCCCAGGCGTTGTAGGGAGGTCATACAGGCACGTGGATATATATATATATGCCTTTTTGTCATTCTAGTAGTAGGGCCATAATTAAGACATGATTTGTTGAAACGCGTAGGTCTGTAAGCTATGATAGTTGCACATTTGCTGTATTCTTTGTGGAGCAGTGTTTTATATGGCTAATAAAAGCTAAGTTTTAATATTTTTTCTACTAAACAAACCTTTACGCTGGATCATTTGCACTTTTCCCTTGTCTGACTACACTTACGTTTCGCCCTGGTACCACTTATCTGCATCTCCAGAAGTTTCCCATTTCTCTATTATACTCTTCAAATTACATTTTGAGACTTTCTCCTCCTGTTGTTGCACATATTTTTTTCCCTTCATCTGCACAGGTATCATTAATCTATCAACTATAATGGCCGTACCAGGTCCTGCAGGTCCTGTATCCCGTACACATGACGTGGGCAGTGCACGGCATGCCGCTAGTTTTTATTCTGAGTGCTCTTATATACGGTGGTAGTTTTACACAATGTTGAGCCTGTGATTTGCAGAGTGAAATGTCTGACTGCTAGAACAGAAGTATACGGCAGATTCTGCAGCATGGATACTTAAACGACGTCCTAGGTGAATATACCTCCCTCCAACACTCGTCCAGTCCCTGCCTCGCCCTAGAGACATTTATAATAACTCCAGGACTATGGAGCTGGTCATTTTCTTATAATCTGTGGCCATTATTAGTGATCTCGCATTGTACGGTAATATCACCCTGGAGGTTGTGGTGTATTTAGTGTAATAGCGCCATCTAGAATATACAGTATATATCAGGCGATACCATGCTTTCTATAGTTAGTCGTCTTATGTGCCCTCTATAGCTTTCTATTATACTTTATATTTCTTTATAATAATTTATAATAAATTACTCGATAATTTTACAGCTTTATGATGTTTATTAATCTGCTGTAATTATAAAAGAAAGTCCAACCTTACAGTGGACACAGGTGGAAGTGTCCTCCATGATGGTGTAGGCTGAGGTGGAGCAAGTATATAGTCAGTGGGGGATCAAGATGACCAGTATTCCCCAGGGTTCCTTATTATTAGGGAGGGACCCGGTGTATGCAATCAAAAGATCTTATCCTCTGGCCGGCTGTGTGCCATCAACAGGTAATGATCCTCTGTCCGGCTGTGTGCCATCAACAGGTAATGACCATCCGGCAGTGTGACATCAACTGGTCATCACCCTCCAGCTGTGTGCCATCAACAGGTAATGACCATCCGGCAGTGCGCCATCAACAGGTCATGACCCTCTGGCTATGGCCATCAATAGGTCATCACCCTCCGGCTGTGTGCCAACAACAGGTAATGACCATCCGGCAGTGCGCCATGAACAGGTAATGACCATCCGGCTGTGTGCCATCAACAGGTAATGATCCTCTGTCCGGCTGTGTGCCATCAACAGGTAATGACCCTCTGGCTATGGCCATCAATAGGTCATCACCCTCCGGCTGTGTGCCATCAAATGTTTTTATCTTCTGTCCAGTTTTGTGCCATCAAGAGGTAATGACTCTCCAGCTGTGGGCCATCAACAGGTCATCACCCTTCGGCATTTAGGCTTCTTGTCTTCTATAAGATGCGATTCTTGAGTCTCCTGATGTTAAAAAATATTTAAAAAATCACCGATTAAACTAATAATCTATCTAGTACATAAGCATCACAATTTATAATCTATCTAGTGCATAAGTATGACAATTTAGCTCACAGAACATACACTATGCTGAAACATTAGACCCTACAAGCAGAAATTTGCTAAATTAACAAGGTGCTAAATTGCAAGTGTGTGACAAAATATCCATTCGATTTCAGGTGCAATGCTGCATTGTATGTAGTAAGATGGTGCCCATCAGACAGCATGTATAGGACTAACCTGTGATGAAAACACGAGCAATGGGAAAGTTCAAGCAGTTGCCTTCTCAATCTTCCTCGCCTCTAAGACATCTAAGGAAACATCTTCTCCTCTTGATTTTGGGTGGAGGTGTTGTAGACATTTCAGGCTCTGGCATTCTAGGTTCTGACATACTAGGTTCTGACATGGTAGGTTCTGGTGTTCTAGGTTCTGGTGCTCTTGGCTCTGGAATTCTGGGTTGTTGGCTTCTCTGAAAAATCAGTAACCTCTCTTTATGCTCCGTGGAACTTCGAGCTCTTCTTCCTATATTGTTGTGAGGGATCGTTCTGACCCAGACAATATCACTGAACGCCACTTTATAGTTGCAACTAGGAACCTTTTTCGCATCCTGCGGTGCAGGAGCCATGGATGGAGTAGAACATTTGCCATTGGGCAGGACAGGTGTTCTCCTGGAGTCTTGCTCCTGAATCTGAGGGATGCAAATCGGCTCCTTACAAGCACTTTGTTCCTTCAGAATGGTTTTGTTCTCAGGAGTTTTCTGATTGTTTCACCAGGTTCAGACATTGCCCACTTGCTCAGGACAAGACTTAAGGCCAAATACTCTAGTATTGTCAGTAGTGTCATCACCGCAACAAAGACTGCGTCACGGAAGAGCCAAAGAGGAAGATTGATGGAAGCTTGATAGGTGCTTCTCCTGAGATCCACGGGTAGTGGGTCATCCTATAATAAAGAAAAAAAACATAATAAAGTCCTGTATATTTATACCCAATCCAGTCAAACAGAGAGCCCTTGTTATTATACAGTGATGGATACATTATCAAGCAACTTTCAGAAATATCCCATTGAGAAGATCAGGAAGAAGTTTGGGATTCACCTCCAGGGTCCATGGAATATTATTTACAGTTGGACTTTCATATGACAGACGGTCACGTGTCCAGTATGAGAAGTCCTGCAAGAGGCGATATTCTCATTAGCTGATCCTTGTGACCTCCATATTGATGAGAACATACTCGCCCTCAGTGTACTGTAATGTGGGGGGTAGAGCAACGTAAAGCACAGAAATGATAGGGTGATACTCATCATCTCCAGAGGTCTCTCAGCACCAAGGTATGGTCAATGAGATACAAGCTGCAGATGGGCCGAGGCTTCTAATATACCCAGGGGTGACATCACAAAGCCCTCTGTGACATCATTGCACAGTTCTATCCATCATGTCACTGATACTTTGGACCTAACTAAATGTCTAAAAGAGAACCCTTCCACATGATTTCCAATCACGGAGCAGCTTCAGTTTTTCAAGAAAAGTTTAAAAAATATAATCTGTGCTGTGATTGGTCACAATGGCACATGAAGCAGAACGTCTTTAGATCTTTTAAAGGGAAAGTGTCAGCAATTTTTTTACAATTGTAAAATTGTAAAGTATTTATATTTATATATAAATACACATATATATTTAAAAAGGTTTCAATGGTATAAAATCTGAAAAAAATATTTTAACTCTTTTGATGTTTTCATCTTGTAAACACTAGGGGAGCAGCTGCTGACATTTTCATGAAAACAGAATACAGCTAGCTCGCATTACGACTGCAGTAAAAGTGGGCGGGATCTGCTCACATGGGTGTGATGTCACTCCTCCCCTTCTGGGCGTTTGCAAAAAGGTAAATGAGACTGTAGTTTAGGATCACAGTGCGGAGCGATCACTGGTGACTGCAAAGTGATATATAAGGGACAACACCAAAGTCATTAATCACTACAAGGACAAGGCAGGAATGTGGGAGTCAGACGGGTCACCCCACACTTATATTCCCTCTGACTGTCACTTCCTAAGCTCCTTTCCCTGCCATAACCTCTTATTCCCGCAGGTAAATTCTTACAGGACCCCCCTCCCCATCCCCTTCCCCTGCCGCAGCTGATTCTAAACGTCCTCCATATGTAATAATAGACAGGTACTCACCGGCAGCCTATGGTAATTCACAGGGTAGAACAGGGTACAGCACAGAAACAATATGGCGATCCTCATTGTCTCCAGGGGGTATCTCAGCACCAAGATATGGCCAATGAGATATGAGCTCCAGGTGGATGGAGCCCCCTTATATACCCCAAGGGTGACATCACAACGCCGTCTGTGACATCATCACCCACAACATTCCGTCACATGACATCACCCAGCACCAGCATCATGTGACCCAGCGTAAATAGAAACGGTCCCTGTTGCCTATAGCAACTATCCAAAACTAAGTTTAAACTTTTCCAACAGCTAAAGGCGGCTCTGTGATGGCAGTTTCTTCTTGTGGACGGCTGTGATAAATCTGCAGAACATCTACATAACGCGACATGTAGAAAATCCTGTCTTTTCCCCTCTGTTCTTCCTCTGGTGCTACAGAGACGGATAGAAGGAGCTTTTCCAGACATTACAGTGCACAATATGGGACCTAATCACTGATATCCCAGATCTCCTCAGTACAAGCATACCGCCAACCTATGAGGACTAGAAAGAGGGCGAAACCATGCGGCACGCGTAGTCTGACCACACCCCTATCCACACCCCAAGCCACGCCCTTTTTATACCTTGGCAGGAGGAGATGTCTGTACAAAGCGCAAGTTATCAAAAGGCTGAAGGAACACTTTATCAACATGAATGAAGGTTTTGAAGGGCATCCACTGTCCCGGCACTACCGGAAGTTCCACAACCAATCTTATAAGGACACTAAGTTTTGTGGGATCCGATTAGTCCCCAGAAAATGGAGGGGAGGTGATTACCTGAGATTAATGTCGCGGATGGAATCCAAATGGATCTTCACATTAAATAGCTTGGCTCTGAAGGGCCTTAATCACGAGAGTCAGCTGTATGCCTTCAACTCGCAGCGGTATATACTGTATGTATTTTTTATCCCAGTACCAATTGAACATTTACATTGCACTTTTATGAACCTCCTTATATTTTATCAATATAATATGTCTTTTGGATATATTCCTTTGAATCCACCTATTTTATATATGTATTTGTTTCTATACATTGATACCCCTATTGGAGATACAATATAATGTTTTTATTTTTCTCCTTCATTTTTTCCTTTTTATCTCTTGATGGTACTAAGTGCCGAATTTATACTATCCTGGTAATATACACTGATTAACAGACTGTTTTTTATAGCCATCAGAAATATAAGTATATAATTTTTATTCATTTTTAACTAATTGTGAAAGTTTGAACAAAGTCTTTTTTATTATTATTTTTTTCACACACAGTCTATTCTTATTGGAATTCTATCTTAGTTCTATTGCACCTCCATATGTCCTTTTGCACCGTCTTGATAGTATTGGATCTTCCTCCATTTCTTTGGTTGTATTATCTTTGTGGGGGGCGTTTGGACTTTATTAGGTTACCAGTTTGACTACCAGCAAGAAGCTGACGAAGAGGAACTGTGAGTCCTCGAAACGCGTAGTTTTTTTTGGCCTATTCAGGACATCGAAGGAGAAGGAGAGAGTCAATGCACAGGGATAAGCCCTCCTGATATCCAGAAGATATATATAACCATATCATATTATTGATGCAAAATATAAATGCACAGAGTCAATAAAATCACTTAAAAACACCAAACCCCATCCTTACTTTGCAGGATACCTATTCCAAAGGTGTATCTAGGTTTTCTGGCACCCGGTGCAGCACGGGCTGGCTGGCACATTTTAGCCTGGGGGGCAAGCACACAGCAGTGGCCCATGAGTAGCGGCCCATGGTTCACATGTTGATTACCAGATGCATCATAAGCCTATATTCACACGACCGTATTGTCTAAGTGTTGCCCGTGAAAAAAGCTGACAGCACTTGGACCAGTTCAGATGAGTGTTTGTAGTGGTCAGACATAGTACATATTATTCTTATGTATTACTATTTTTAAAGCAGATATACCTTTTTAGAGATGTAGTACCAGGGGCGGACCTACCACCTGTGCAGCCGGTTCATTGAACGGGGGCCCCATCATGGCATGACTACACTGACTCCAGCATGGGGCCTGGCCGGTCGGGGCCCCCTCGGAGCCCACCTCTTGTGCGTCTCCTCATGGGGCCCCCCCCCGCAGTACCCCCCGCCGTCACATGACCGGAGATGTGCCTGCGCTCAGCATGGGCCCCATGCTGAGCGCAGGGACATCTCCGGTCATGTGACGGCGCCGGCACAATACTTACCCCTCCCCATGCCTCCGCAGCGTCTGCCGCGTCCTCTGACTGTGACGTCTCAGTTCAGAGGGCATGGTGACGTCTTTACACCGCGCGCTCTCTCCTGAGCTGTAACATCACAGAGCGGGAAGACTCGCGCAACGCTGGAGTCCGGATCAGCAGCAGGTAAGAAGTGATGTGAGTATTTTTTTTTTTTATGCATGGGGGCATGGGGCATTTAATGGTGGGGGGGAGTGGGTGTAACATCCTGCATGGGGCATTATATGGGGGGGTGACATCCTGCATGGGGCATTATATAGGGGGGGGATTGGCATCCTGAATGGGGCATTATATGGGGGAGGGGGGAATTGACATCCTGCATGGGGGCATTATATGGGGGTGGGGGGGAGGGATGTGACATCCTGCATGGGGCATTATAAGAGGGGAAGGGGGAAGTGACATCCTGCATGGGGCATTATAAGAGGGGAAGGGGGGAAGTGACATCCTGCATGGGGCATTATAAGAGGGGAAGGGGGGAAGTGACATCCTGCATGGGGCATTATAAGAGGGGAAGGGGGGAAGTGACATCCTCCTTGGGGCATTATAAGAGGGGAAGGGGGGAAGTGACATCCTGCATGGGGCATTATAAGGGAGGGGGGCGTGACATTCTGCATGGGGCATTATAAGGGAGGCGGTGTGACATCCTGCATGGGGCATTATAAGAGGGGGAGGGGGGAATTGATATCCTGCATGGGGCATTATATAGAGGGTGGGTGTGTGACATACTGCATGGGGCATTATAAGGAGGGGGGGTGACCTCCTGCATGGGGCATTATAAGGAGGGGGTGGTCTGACATGCTGCATGGGGCATTGAAAAGGGGGGAAGTGACATCCTGCAAGGGGCATTATATGGGGGGAAGAGGTGACATCCTGCATGGGGCATTTTATGGAGGGTAGATGTGACATCCTGCATAGAGCATTAAAAGGGGGGTGTCTTCCTGCATGGGGCATTATAAGGGGGGAACAGCCTGCATGGAGCGTTATATGGGGGCCAATATTCTGTATGGAGTGTTATATGGGGGTCAGTATTCTGTATAGAGCGATATATGGGGGACAGTATTTGGTAGGGAGCGTTATATGGGGGCCAGTATTCTGTATGCAGTGTTATAGCATTCCAAATGTTATGTTATCATATGTGTCATGTTCGAGATCTGTGTTCTGCTGCTGTGATACCGCAATTTCCTCCGGGATAAATAAAGTATATCTTATCTTATCTTATCTTATATGGGGACCAGTATCCTCTATGGAGCGTTATATGGGGACCAGTATCCTGTATGGAGCATTATATGGGGACCAGTATCCTGTATGGAGCATTATAAGGGGGTCAGTATCCTGTATGGAGCATGATATGGTGCCCATAATACTGTATGGAGGACTATTCTGTCCGGTCTACACTGTGCTTTGTGAGGATTCGCTGGTTTCTGAGCTATTGTAGAATTTACAATAGATATCGCTCATGTAATGTAGTAAGTGAAATCCTTGGCCTTGTACTATATATATATATATTTCTCTGCGGTATCTGTGGACCATGAATCATGGTATGTGTTAAAGGGGCCCACTGAAACTCTGTCGCCCAGGGCCCACAAAAACCTGGAGCTGGCCCTGGGGGTAAGTATAACAAGTTGTATTTTTTTTACATACAATTAATTAACTTGGAGTGGGGGGAATCAAAGATGCACGGGGGGGGGGGGGCCTTCATGCCCCCTATGAAGGGCGGGGGGGGGCCCCCAAAAAATTCTTGCACAGGGGCCCACAACAGTCTGTGTCCGCCCCTGTGTAGTACGCTGTGTTTTTCTACACTCCTAAAATAACATATCAGCAGAGTAAAGGTGGTCACACATAAGCCCAGGTCTGCTAGATAGATACCTATGAATTATTATTTTGTATATGTTTTCAAACATACTTGATCAATGAAATCAACATTGTAAACTTCAACTCCACATAATAGTATATGATGTAGCAGTCACTAATTATCTTGAGTGCTCCATCTGATGTCCGTGCACATAGTATACATAGTATACCACATACAGTACAATATATATAGGAGAACATACAGTATGACTGGTATATAGAGACGTGCAATTTGTAGAACCGTGGTCCAGTGGTCAGATGAATATTCTGTGGCTACTGAACAGGAGCCACCACATAGTCACCTTTTTACAGCTCCACGTAGCCTTCCATATACTGTACAGTGTGAGCCCCACATAGCCTCCTATATACAATGTGAGCCCTCACACAACCTCCTATATGAGTATGAGCCCTCACATAGCCTCCTATATACAGTATCAGTCCCCACACAGCCTCCTGCATATAGTGTGAGGACCCACACAGCCTCCTGCATACAGTGTGAGGACCCACTGTGTGAGTACAGTGTGAGGACTGGTCGTCGGATATGTTGCACGCTTATTGAGATGTGTTATTGACAGCCCTATCATTTTTCTTGCCACTATCTTGTTAAATATACAGGTTGGATACATTTGGTGTTCATGCCATATAAATTCCTGTTTATAACGAGTACATATTTATGATAGGTAGCTTTGTTTTACTACCATTGGCAGGCATTAACTGGATTTTAGGTCATAGTGACGTTTTATATCTTTTTTACCTACGTATTCATTAAAGGTTATGTTTTAACCTCTTTCACTACTTTAATTGCTTCATATTACCTTTATTGAGTGGTGACCTGTATGATAGTGTGTGAGCACCAGCTCCAGGCGTCCCTAAAGAGGGGCAGGGAAAAAGTAAAGGGGGCAGTGGGAAGGGGGTTTATCCAAGGAGGGGTGAGGTCAGCAGAGTATGAGAGACAGACTCATCCTAAACCAGGGGTCTCAAACACGCGGGTCGCATGTGTCCCTTCAGACTGGTTCATGCGGCCTGTAGGCACCATAGACCCCGATCGCGGCCCGGTCCAGGAGCTGCCGACAGCTGCACTTTAGTTCAGTGTATTGCTGGACAGAGACCGGCTCTCTGCATGATACAATACCAATGCCAGCCACCGGCCTATCAGAGGCCAGCAGCGGACATCCGCGTCCCAGCGCAGCGGTGCATTTTAATTCCTATTTTGCATCTGTTTTCTCTCAGAAAGAAAATGTAACATCAACTGATCTTCACTGTCCTTTTAAAGGAATAGAGGAATCCAAGTTATCTGTAAACAGAAAGATTGTGAGGGAATATTTAGCTAACATAAATGAGTTCAAGTCTCCAGGTCCAGATGAATTACACCCCAGAGTACTGAAGGAGATCGTAGAAGAAATTTTAGAACCACTCTCCATAATCTTTGAAAATTCTTGGAGAACAGGAGAAGTCCCAGAAGACTGGAGAAGAGCAAATGTTGTTCCTATCTTCAAAAAGGGGAAGAAGGTGGACCCAGGGAACTATAGGCCGGTGAGTCTGACTTCTATACCAGGAAAGATCTTTGAACAAATTATTAAAACACATGTATGTAAGTACATGGATAAGAATGAAGTGATTAACCAGAGTCAGCATGGGTTTGTAACTAACAAGTCATGTCAGACTAACTTAATTTCCTTCTATGACAGAATCACTGACTGGGTGGATCAGGGAAATGCTGTAGATATAGTATATCTTGACTTCAGCAAAGCATTTGACAAAGTATCTCACACCATCCTTATTGAAAAAATGACCAAGTATGCAATGGACCAGGCAACTGTTAGGTGGATTCATAACTGGCTTAGTGATCGGACTCAAAGGGTGGTTGTAAACGGCTTCACATCCAGCTGGATGAATGTCTCAAGTGGGGTACCACAGGGCTCCGTCCTGGGACCTGTATTGTTCAACATCTTTATCAATGATTTAGATGAAGGAATTGAGGGTAAACTGATTAAATTTGCTGATGACACAAAGCTAGGAGGGATAGCTAATACTAGAGAAGAGAGAGAGAGGATTCAAAAAGACCTAAATAAACTGGAGCAGTGGGCAGCAACCAACAGAATGGTTTTTAACAGGGAAAAATGCAAAGTACTACATCTGGGCAATAAAAATGAAAAAAGCATATACAGAATGGGAGGAATAGAGCTAAGCAACAGTACATGTGAAAAAGACTTAGGTATACTAATAGATCATAGACTGAACATGAGTCAACAGTGTGATGCAGCAGCAAAAAAGGCAAATACAATTCTGGGATGTATTAACAGAAGCATACAGTCTAGATCACGTGAAGTCATTATCGGTCTTTACTCCTCTTTGGTCAGACCTCATCTGGAATACTGTGTACAGTTTTGGGCACCACATTTTAAAAAAGACATAGACAAACTGGAGCAAGTTCAGAGAAGAGCGACCAGAATGGTGACTGGTCTGCAAACCATGTCCTATGAGGAACGGTTGCAGGATTTGGGAATGTTTAGCTTGCAAAAAAGAAGACTGAGAGGAGACTTAATAGCTGTCTACAAATATGTCAAGGGCTGTCACATTGTAGAAGGATCATCTTTATTCTCATTTGCACAAGGAAAGACTAGAAGCAATGGGATGAAACTAAATGGGAGGAGACACAGATTAGATATTAGAAAAAACTTTTTGACAGTTAGGGTGATTAATGAGTGGAACAGGCTGCCACGAGAGGTGGTGAGTTCCCCTTCAATGGACGTCTTCAAACAGAGGCTGGACAGACATCTGTCTGAGATGATCTAGTGAATCCTGCTTTGAGCAGGGGGTTGGACCAGATGACCCAGGAGGTCCCTTCCAACTCTACCATTCTATGATTCTATGATTCTATGACATCACTAACATGGGTAGATGTCAGCTGCTGGCCTCTGATAGGCCGGTGGCAGGCATTGGTCTCTGCGCAGCAATACACTGAACTAAAGCGCAGCTGCCGGAAGCTCCTGGACCGGGCCGCGATCGTCAAGGGGTCTATGGTGCCTGCGCCCGCATATGCAGAAAGGACACCGAGGGGACGGAGGACAGGTGAGAAGAGACTTTTTTTTTCTTATATATGTATGTGAAGAATGGAACAGCGGACATTCCTACAATATAGGGACCTGAATGGGGACATTCCTACAATATGGGAACCTGGACAGGAACATTCCTACAATGTGGGACCTGGATGGGGACATTCCTACAATGTGGGAGCTGAATGGAGACATTCCTACTATATGGGGGCCTGGACAGGAACATTCCTACAATGTGGGACCTGGATGGGGACATTCCTACTATGTGGGACCTGAATGGGGACATTCCTACAATATGGGGACCTGGATAGGAACATTCCTACAATGTGGGACATGGATGGGGACATTCCTACAATGTGGGACCTGAATGGGGACATTCCTACAATATGGGGACCTGGATAGGAACATTCCTACAATGTGGGACCTGGATGGGGACATTCCTACAATGTGGCACCTGAATGGGGACATTTCTGCAATATGGGGACCTGGATGGGGACATATCTACAATGTGGGAACCTGGATAGGGACATTCCTACAATGTGGGGACCTGGATGGGGACATATCTACAATATGGGGAACTGGATAGGGACATATCTACAATGTGGGAACTTGGATAGGAACATTCCTACAATGTGGGGACCTGGATAGGAACATTTCTACAATGTGGGGACCTGGATGGGGGACATTCCTACAAGATGGGGACATTATAACAAGATGGGGACCTAGATGGGGGACATTACGACAAGATGGGGACCTGTATGGGGGACATTACGACAAGTTGGGGACCTGAATGGGGGACATTACGACAAGATGGGGACCTGGATGGGGCATTACTACAAGATGAGGACCAGGATGGTGCATTACTACAAGTTGAGGACCAGGATGGGGCATTACTACAAGATGAGGACCAGGATGGTGCATTACTACAAGATGAGGACCAGGATGGGTCATTACTAAAAGATGAGGACCAGGATGAGACATTACTACAAGATGAGGACCAGGATGAGGCATTAGATGAGGCATTACTACAAGATGAGGACCAGGATGAGTCATTAACCCCTTTACAACCCAAAGTGGTTTGCACATTAATGACCAGGCCAATTTTTACAATTCTGACCACTGTCACTTTATGAGGTAATTACTCCGGAATGCTTCAACGGATCTCCCTGATTCTGAGACTGTTTTTCGTGACATATTGTACTTCATGATTGTGGTAAAATTTCTTCGATATCACTTGCGTTTATTTGTGAAAAAAATGGAAATTTGGCAAAAATTTTGAAAATTTTGCAATTTTCAAAATTTGAATTTTTATGCCCTTAAATCAGAGACATATGTCACACAAAATAGTTAATAAATAACATTTTCCACATGTCTACTTTACATCAGCACAATTTTGGAACCAAAATTTTTTTTTTACTGGGGAGCTATAAGGGTTAAAAGATGACCAGCGGTTTCTCATTTTTCCAACAAAATTTAGAAAACCATTTTTTTAGGGACCACATCATATTTAAAGTCACTTTGAGGGGTCTTTATGACAGAAAATATCCAAAAGTGACGCCATTCTAAAAACTGCACCCCTCAAGGTGCTCAAAACCACATTCAAGAACTTTATTAACCCTTCAGGTGCTTCACAGGAATTTTTGGAATGTGGAAGTAAAAAATCAACATTTAACTTTTTTCATAAAAATGTTACTTTAGACCCAATTTTTTTTATTTTCGCAGGGGTAACAGGAAAAAATAGACCCCAAAATTTGTTGATCAATTTCTCCTGAGTAAGCAGATACCCCATATGTGGAGGAAAACCACTGTTTGGGTGCACGGCAGGGTACGGAAGGGAAGGAGCGTCATTTGACTTTTTAAATGTAAAATTTGGTTGAATAATTAGCGGACGCAATATTACATTTGGGGAGCCCCTGATGTGCCTAAAAAGTGGAAACCCCCCACAAGTCACCCCATTTTGGAAACTAGACCCCTCAGTAAACTTATCTAGATGTGTGGTGAGCACCTTGAACCCCCAGGTGCTTCACAGAAGTTTATAACATTGAGCCGTAAAAATAAAATTTTCACATTATTCCCAGAAAAATGTTTTTCAGCCCCAGTTTTGCATTTTCATAAGGGTAACAGGAGAAATTGCACCATGCAGTTTGTTGCCCAATTTCTTCTGAGCAAGCAGATACCCCATATGTGGAGGAAAACCACTGTTTGGGTGCACGGCAGGGTTCGGAAGGGAAGGAGCGCCATTTGAATTTTTAAACGTAAAATTTGCTTCAATAATTAGCGGACGCCATATTGCATTTGGGGAGCTCCTGATGTGCCTAAACAGTGGAAACCCCCCACATGTGACCCCATTTTGGAAACTATACCCCTCAGGGAACTTATCTAGATGTGTGGTGAGCACCTTGAACCCCCAGGTGCTTCACAGAAGTTTATAACATTGAGCCGTAAAAATAAAATTTTCAAATTTTTCCCACAAAAATGTTTTTTAGCCCCCACTTTTTCATTTTCATAAGGGTAACAGAAGAAATTGCACTATGCAGTTTGTTGTTCAATTTCTCCTGAGTTAGCATATACCCCATATGTGGGGGAACAGCACTGTTTGGGCGCACGGCAGGTTACGGAAGGGAAGGACTTTTTAAATGTAAAATTTGCTTGAATAATTAGCGGACGCCATATTGCATTTGGGGAGCCCCTGATGTGCCTAAAAAGTGGAAACCCCCCCACAAGTGACCCCATTTTGGAAACTAGACCCCTCAGGGAACTTATCTAGATGTGTGGTGAGCACCTTGAACCCCCAGGTGCTTCACAGAAGTTTATAACATTGAGCCGTAAAAATAAAATTTTCACATTTTTCCCACAAAAATGTTTTTCAGCCCCCACTTTTGCATTTTCATAAGGGTAACAGGAGAAATTTCACCATACCGTTTGTTGCTCAATTTCTTCTGAGCAAGCAGATACCCCATATGTGGGGGAAAACCACTGTTTGGGAGCGCGGCAGGGCTCGGAAGGGAAGGAGCGCCATTTGACTTTTTGATTGTAAAATTTGCTTGAATAATTAGCGGATGTGCCCCTGATGTGCCTAAACAGTGGAAACCCCCCACAAGTGACACCATTTTGGAAACTAGACCCCTCGGGGAACTTATCTAGATGTGTGGTGAGCACCTTGAACCACCAGGTGCTTCACAGAAGTTTATAACATTAAGCAGTAAAAATAAAATTTTCACATTTTTCCCACAAAAAATGTTTTTCAGCCCCCACTTTTGCATTTTCATAAGGGTAACAGAAGAAATTGCACTATGCAGTTTGTTGTTCAATTTCTCATGAGTTAGCAGATACCCCATATGTGGGGGCAAACCACTGTTTGGGCGCGCGGCAGGGTTCGGAAGGGAAGCAGCACCATTTGACTTTTTGATTGTAAAATTTGCTTGAATAATTAGCGGATGTGCCCCTGATGTGCCTAAACAGTAGAACCCCCCCTCCAAGTGACACCATTTTGGAAACTAGACCCCTTGGGGAACTTATCTAGATGTGTGGTGAGCACCTTGAACCCCCAAGTCCTTTACAGAAGTTTATAACATGGAGCCGTGAAAATAAAAAAATCAAACTTTTTCCACAACAATGATGTTTTAGCCCCAATTTTTTTATTTTCACAAGGGTAAGAGGAGAAAATGGACCCCAAAAACTTCTGTGCAATTTCTCCTGAGTACGTCAATACCCCATATGTAGGGAAAATACAGTGTTTGGGCGCACGGCAGAGTTCAGAAGGGAAGGAGCACTGTGTGACTTTTTGAACGCAAAAATTGGCTGGAATCGATAGCGGACGCCATGTCGCGTTTGAAGAGCCCCTGATGTGCCTAAATAGTTGAAACCCCCCACAAGTGACCCCATTTTGGAAACTACACCCCTCAAGGATTTTATCAAGGGGTTTAGTGAACATTTTGAACCCAGAGGTACGACACAAAATTTGATGACATTAGGTCATCATATTGAATAAGTTGTCAATAGTCTTGAGCGCAAGTGCTCGCTACTTGAGTTTGCATCGGGTACTCAGGTATGCACCATGTATCACAGGTGCTCAAGTGAAATGCTCGAGTACCCTCCCGCATGTTTCACGGTTAAGAGACACCCCCAAAAAAACATGCGGGGATCGCTCGAGCATGGCAGGCAATCCCCGCGAGGTTATTTTGGCCGCGAAGCATATGGGGCGGAGACTCGAGCACCCGCGATGCTCAATGCATACCCGAGTACCCGATGCAAACTCAAGTAGCGAGCACTTGTGTTCAACACTAGTTGCCATATCGTCATCTTTTTTTTTTTTTTTAATAAAAAAAAAAAAACCCTTACCCCCAACCCTAACCCTACCCTAGCCCAACCCTGACCCGAACCCTAACATTAGCACAACCCTAACCCCAACCCCAGCCCTAGTGTTTATTTTTTACGCCGTTCCTCGTGCGGTATAAGTGATTAGACGACCTTATTCTTCGGGTCGGTGCGACTACAGAGATACCAGAATGATATCGGGTTTTTATGATTGACAGCTGTCACACACTAAAAGACACATATTTTGTAAAATCTAGTTATTGCATCGCCATATTTTGAGAGCTATAATTTTTCCATATTTTGGCCGACAGAGTCATGTGATGGATTTTTTTTTGCGGGACAAGTTGACGTTTTTATTGGTGCCATTTTCAGGCACGTGACATATTTTGATCGCTTTCTATTCCAGCTTTTGTGAGGCAGAATAAACAAAAACCTACAATTCAGGAATTGTTTTTTTTTTTTTATTATTCTACTCCGCGTGTGGTAAAATTGATAAGATAGCTTTATTCTTCGGGTCAGTACGTTTACAGCGGTACCACATTTATATCGTTTTTCTATGTTTTGGCGCTTTTACACAATAAAAGACATTTTATAGAAAAAATTATTATTTGCATCGCTTTATTCTGAGAGCTATAACTTTTTGAATTTTCGGATTATGGAGCAGTATGGCGGCTTGTTTTTTACGGGACAAGATTACGTTTTCAGCGGTACCATTTTTATTTATATTCATTTTTTTCATCGCGTGTTATTCCATTTTTTGTTTGGCGGTATGATGATAAAGCCTGTGTGCGCGCACGATCGCCATGACGTACTAATACGGGTCAGGCTCTTAAAGCCCAGGGCACAGGCGCGTATTAGTACGTCATGGGCTGTAAAGGGGTTAATACAAGATGAGGACAAATTCAAAAGGTGTATAGAAAAAAAAATGATATCACTAAAAATGTCATTTTGTCATGCAAAGAATGCGGCCTATCTACCCAGCCGAGTTTGAGATCCTTGCTTTATAAAGTATCTTTGCTTAACAAACAGTTGTTTCTGAGAAGCTAATGATAGCAAATGATCAGGCAATATTTTCTGTGCATTTTCCCATTTCATTCTACTTGTGCTTCCTTTTCGCAAACATTCTGTTGCAATTTTTGGGTTAACGCCTTTATTTTGGATTTTATCTTATTGATCTCCCCTATGCATATTCCCCGTACATATGCTTTCATAGCATCCCATATAAATCTCGTAGATGACGACCCATCATTAAAACGAAAATATTCTAAGATTCTAGAGCTAAGAGTAGGACCAATTAGTTGCAGCCAAAAAGGATTGATGTGCCATGTATATTCCCCCGGAGACCTCACAACACCCATCTGCAGTTGTACCTGTATAGGCGAGTGGTCAGAGACACACCTTGGCAGATACCTCACCGATTTAATATAGGGTATGATTGATTCAAAGCCAATAGCTTGGTCTATTCTTGACAAAGAATGATGGGAGGCGAAGTAACAGGAATATTGTCTGACATCAGGGTGCCGTATTCTCCATAGGTCCACTATGCCTACCTCCTCTAGCAGATAATGTAGAGATGTATATTGAGCATTTTGAAAAATATTTCCAGTATGGAATTTATCCCAGAAAGGGTGGAGGTAGGTGGTAAAATCCCCTCCCCCTGCGAGGTTGGGATTTAGGAGGATGTTAGTTTTAGATCAGTTGCAGAACGGAGGGCACGGGAGGGGTGATAGACAGAAATGAGGGATGATATATAGGGTGGTGCAGAACTGTGGAGGGCTTTATGGGTGAGAGAGATGAGTTTGTATTGTATTCTGTGGTGAATAGGTAACCAGTGCAATTGACGCGCCCCTGGGCCTGTGTCGCGCTGCGTTGCGCACGCGGGAGCTTACCCGGAGCCGGATCTCTTGAGGGTTGTAGTCTCGTGGCGGTGATCCGGTCCGTGCCCAGGGAGTCAGACTAAGTGGCGCTGTATTAGCGGTAGATGTTGGACGACTACGCCACCCGTTGAGTACAGCTAAGGAGCTGCTGCTGCAGGGCAGACCGCTGAGGCCGGTGGTAGGATTGTGCAGCGTGATAGTATAACCCCCAACGGGAGGGGTATGGCCTCAGGGCAGTCGACGTGGATGATGGGGGTAGCAGGAACCACTCGGAGACGGTACGGTGTAGTTCAGGGTCTTTACTGGTGACAAAGATAGACCCTCCCAGAGTACTGGCTAGCGATTGGGGCCTGGTCAGTCCTTGAGCAGATGGGATCTCCCCTGGCCAGGCGGAGTTGTAGGCCTCCCAAACTAACGATACTCTTCCGGCTACCTTGCTAGAGGCGGGTATAAGTAGCCCACGTCCCTGAGTGTACCGTGTGGTGCTCACCCGTATGGCCGGTGACTCGGGGCCTTCTAGTAGCTTCCGCTCCACGACGGCGGTGCTGGTCCCCCACGTGTGACCGTGCCTTCGGGTTTCTGGGCCAGAGGACCTGCAATCCCCTGCCGGTCGGTTTCTGCTGCTGGATAGGAGTTAGTCCCCACAGCCTCGGACTCCGGGTCCGGTGATAACTTCTCAGTCAGGGCGAGCTCTGCAGCTGCCAGCCCCTGACTCCTTGTAGCACTGCTCCCACAGAGCTCCTGATGTTCTTTTCCTATATCTGCTTCTCTGTCTCTACTTCTTCTCTACTCACTCACCCTGCCTCAGCCCTAGGTTTATATAGGGGAAGTTCTTCCCCTCCCAGGACTGGGCAGGAGGTGTGGCATGCATAGGATCCCTGACCAAGAGACCTCCCACCTGCTCTCAGACATAACATTGCTGTTACTGTGGAAACCAGACCCCTGGGGTGCCACATTCCCCCCTAGTGAAATTTAGTACTCCGGGACTAAACATATTTTTAGAAAAACGTAACAAGGTATAAACAATAATAACACAATAAGAAAAACACATAAGGATGGTCACGGCGTGTCCGCAACCGGGTGCAGTTTTTGAAGAAAAGCAAGGTGTCCATTTCACCAAAACAGGGAGACGTAACCAGGTAGGGGTCTGTCCTGCCCCGAGTCCTTAACAGTCTTTAGTCCATTCCTAAGTTACGCTCCAACCAATTGTACAAGGATTCCCGGTAAATCCACCAAGGACTCCTAAAAATAACTAGAAACACATAATTATACACAAGCAACAAGGAAAACAGGTAACCATAAATAAAACAACTTATACACTTCAAATCCTCCAACGTGCGGGTAACTGGCCTCTAGTGGCCCTAGTAGACCTACGGAGCTGACTGTCTAGCCCCGAACTACAGGGTGTAGGAACTGTCAAGGGTAAACTGGGCAGCTGTCCACGGGCCCTTTGGCTCACTAGAGGCATGGCAGGTTCACTATAAGCAGAGGGTTGATCCTCCTGGTCTGCTGGTGTGGGGTCTTCTGCCTCCTGGACCGGCTGTTCTTCCAGCTCTACCTGTTGCTCCGTAGGTGCTTGGGATGCTGGTTGGAGGAAGGTGAGTACGGGTACCACAACTGCGCCATTGTCTTGAGTCCAAGACCGAGGGAAGTCTCCGAGCACAGTACTAACCATATCTTCCCTTTCCTCTACAGGTCGAGGGTCTTCTTGTTCCTCTTCAGGGTTCCGTAGCTGTTCGGGACACTTCTTCAGGTGATCCCGGGATACAATGGTTGTGGTTTCCCCTCCGTCTTTACTGATGGTGCAGACCTTTGGGTTGTCGTGGCTTGAGGGCAGTACGATGTACGGGTCCTTCTCCCACTGGTCGTCCAACTTGTGGAGCCGCCTTTTCCTCTTCAAGACCTGCTCTCCGGGTACCAGGGGAACAGCGGGAGCATACTGGTTGTAAGTTTTCTCTTGTCTTTCCCTAGCTTGACAGAGACTTCGCTCCACGCTCTCCTGTACTTTCCGGTACTGCTGCTGCCTCTCTGTGTCCCAGTCTGCTTCTGGTGAAGTGTCCTCGGGTGTCAGGACTCCCATCTCCAGGTCAACAGGTAGCTTACCAGGTCTTGCCCTCATCAGGTAAGCCGGGGTACAGTTGGTGGAACCTACCGGGATGTGGTTGTATAGGTCCACTAGGTCGGGCAGCCTCTCAGGCCACAGACTGCGTTCTTCCAGGGGCAATGTTTTCAGAAGATCTATCACCACCTGGTTCGTTTTCTCACAAAGTCCATTAGTTTGCGGATGATAGGGTGTCGTCCTTATCTTCCGGCAGCCATACAGAGTGCAGAATTCTTGGAAGACCTCCGCTTCAAAGGCAGGTCCCTGGTCTGTCAACACTTGGTCCGGGTACCCGTGTGGACGGCAGAAATGCTGCTGGAAGGCTCTAGCTGCTGTTCGAGCTGTTAAGTCCTTGACGGGGATGACAACCAAGAACCGGGAGTAGTAATCCACGATGGTTAGTGCGTAGACGTAGCCACTTCTGCTTGGGGTCAGTTTTACATGATCCAAGGCTACCAGTTCCAACGGCTGCCGGGTGACGATGGACTGCAGGGGAGTCTTCTGGCTGGCACGGTCCTTCCTTCTTAGGTTGCACGGGCCACAGTCTCTGCACCACCTCTCGATGGTTCCCCTCATGCCTACCCAGTGGAACCGCCCGCGCAGCAGGAACTCCAGCTTCTTCCATCCGAAGTGTCCAGCCCCGTTGTGGTATGCCTCCATCACCACGGCTGCGTCTCTTCGTGGCACCACTACTTGCCAGATTAGTTCATGCGTCCGGGAGTTAACCATTCGGCGGCACAACTTCCCCTTATAAAGGAACAGTCGACTCTTCTCAGCCCACAGTTGCTTGGCTTCCTCCGGAGCGTCTGGGTCCAGGCGAGCCTCTGGCCGAGTCAGCATCTCCTTCACCAGTCGGACGGCAGGGTCACTGTCTTGCGTTTCCGCCCAGTTGTAGTGAGGCAAGGGATTAAACGTAGCAGCTTGCTTACTCCTTACCCGGTGGGAATACTGGATAGTCCCATGACGGTGGAACGCGGGGAGTTCGACTTCTTCCAGTCCCTCTGGATCTTCTCCTACGTCCGGTAGGTTTGGCATCCTGGACAGGGCGTCCGCGTTGGTATTGGAGCGTCCTGCCCGGTATTTGATTGTGAACTCGTAGTTGGACAGACGGGCCATCCATCTCTGCTCTAGGGCACCGAGTCTTGCTGTGTCCAGGTGTGTCAACGGGTTGTTATCCGTGTACACGGTGAACCGGGAGGAAGCGAGGTAGTGCTTAAAGCGTTCGGTGACTGCCCACACCACTGCCAGGAACTCTAGCTTAAATGAGCTGTAATTCTCAGGGTTTCTCTCAGTGGGTCGCAGTTTTCGGCTGGCGTAAGCGATTACTCGTTCTTTCCCCTGCTGGATCTGGGACAGCACGGCTCCTAGCCCGATGTTACTTGCGTCGGTGTAGAGGATAAAGGGCTGGCTGTAATCAGGGTACGCCAGGATTTCATCCCCCGTGAGGGCCATCTTCAGCTGGCGGAAGGACTCTTCTTCTAACTTCTCCCATCTGAAGGGTGGCTTCTGGTTCTTGGCCTTCCGGGACTGGCCTATCAGGAGGTCCTGCATAGGAGCTGCCTTTTTGGTGAAACCGGGGATGAATCTGCGGTAATAGCCTACCAACCCGAGGAACTGCCGCACTTCCTTTACACTGGAGGGACTTGGCCATTCCTTAATTGCGGTGATCTTATCAGGGTCGGGAGCCACTCAATCAGCGCTCACCACGTGTCCCAGGTACTGCACCTTTGGTTTCAGGAGGTGACACTTGGAGGGTTTCACCTTTAGGCCGTAGCTTGCCAGAGCTTCGAACACTTCCGCCAGGTGTTTCAGGTGGTCCTCATACGTCTTGGAATATACGATGACATCGTCCAGGTACAGCAGGACCGTCTCGAAGTTTCTGTGGCCCAGACAGCACTCCATTAATCGTTGGAAGGTTCCTGGTGCGTTGCAGAGTCCGAACGGCATGCAGGTAAACTCGCTAAGTCCCATCGGGGTGGTGAATGCGGTCTTCTCCCCGTCCGCCTCTGCTACAGGAACCTGCCAGTACCCACTAGTGAGATCCAAGGTAGAGAAGAAGTTAGCAGATCTTAAAGCAGCCAAAGACTCCTCTATCCTTGGTAAGGGGTACGCATCCTTGTGTGTGATACGGTTGATTTTCCGGTAATCTACACACATCCTCATGGTGTTGTCTTTCTTTTTGACTAAGACTAGTGGAGCTGCCCAGGGGCTACAGCTATCCCTGATCACCCCAGCCTCCTTCATGTCTCTAAGCATCCCCTTGGCGTGTTGGTAGTGTGCAGGGGGTACGGGTCGATACCTCTCTTTTATGGGAGGATGGTCTCCCGTGGGGATGTGGTGTTCTACCCCCTTGACTCGCCCGAAGTCTAACGGGTGTTTACTAAACACTCTCTCGTACTCTTGAACCACCCGATAGACTCCCTGTTTCTGGTGTGAGGGAGTGGAGTCAGTACCCAAATGTAGTTGCTGACACCAGTCCTCCATTGTTTTCTGAGAGCCGTTACCTTCCTCCGGGGAAGATGGAGGCAAGGGTTCTACGGACTGTATGGAATCTTGATTGATGGTATACAATTTGGCTAGCGTGGCATACCGGGGCAGGTACACTTCCCTCTTCCCGATATTTATTATGCGAACGGGCACCCTCCCATGGCGTACATTGACCACCCCCCGTGCTGTCAAAATGGTGGGCCTACTGTCTGAGTAAACTGGTTCTACCATTGCCTGGTAATCTCTACCTCTCAGACCAATAGCTGCCCGGCACCAAATCATCATTTCACTTTTCGGGGGCATGGCAATAGGGAAAGGGTCACACATTCGCACGCTACCAATCTCACCACCGGAGAGTTCTAGCTGTTGCCGTCGCATCAGTGCCCGGATCTCTTTCTGGAGCACTCGCTGCTGGCCGGAGCTGGCGTTCTTGGCAACCTGCTGTAAAAGGAAAATCACCTCTGCAAGACAATTTTCAATTACATTAGTTACTAGAGTTATCTTTGGGTGACTCTCGTGTTTGTCAATGTCTACAATGATCAGTCCCTGTGCTGCCAGTTCGACTCTACCGATTTTAATGGTCACCTCTTTAAATCCAATCTGTGGCACGGGCTGACCATTGCTGGCGATGATACTCAAGTCGTCGTCAGGGTAGCGGGTGATATCCGAGTCATTCCAGTACTGCTTGAAGAGCACGTACGGGATGGTGGTGACCTGTGACCCGGTGTCCAGTAGGGCACTCATAGGAATGCCATCCAGTACCACGGGTAAGACTGGACGTCCTCCCACATATTTGTCGCGCCAGTTCGATGGGCCTGGTGATCTTTTTCCTGGGGGTTGGCCCTCTACCCCAGGTTGTGCCAGTTTAAAGGAAAGTACCTTGCCATATGTCTGGGTTGATTGCAGCGGCGGCAGATGGGTCGTCCGTCCTCGTTGTATCGGTCGCTGGGTCTTCCTCTGGCCGGTGGGGTCCTCCTTGATCGACGCCACGGGATGTCCTCCGGTCCGGATGCCAGCTGGATCTTCCCTGGAGTGGAAAACTGTAAAGACTGCACAGTTCGGGTTAGCGCAGCAACGCTTTTAGCTATCTGTTGGACCTGATGGTGCAGGTCTGGAGCCGGGTCATTGTTCAAAGCCTGCGCACCAGCTCCCACAGGCCCTGGCGACAAGGGCGCCGCCTCCTGGTGGTAAGTGGTAGTGGGGCGTCTGGGGGTCACAACGCCACCTGGTGCCGGTTCTCGAAGCACCCGGATGGCTCTGTCCTTGAACTGTGCAAATCCCAGATGAGGGTCCTGTAAGGCCATTGCCCGCAACTGGGTTCGGTGGGCATTGCAATATAAACCCTCTATAAATTGTTCAGTCAACAGCCTGTCCTCGTCTCCCACGCCGTCAGGGTCGGTCTGCTTAATGGCTCTCAGGGCCTCTTGTAGGTTCAGGGCTTATACTCTCATGTGCCCGCTGTTTGCACCCGTAGAATCTAAGCTTGATCTCGGCTGAGGTGCGGGTATCAAAGGTGTCCCTCAGCCGGGTTAGTATCCCTGCGACAGTCCTCCCCCCAGGTGGCCAGGACTTTACCTCCCTTTGGGCTGCCCCGGTTAATTGGGCCACCAGGATGCTCACTTTTTGCTCCTCTGTGAGGGGGTACACCTGGAAGAGGCTATCCAGCTTTTCTCTAAAGTCATGCAGGGTATGTGACTCCCCTGAGTACTGGGGTAGCCAGGCTGCCCCCGGGATATAGGGCATGGTGAAAGGCATGACCGCAACAGCGGTGGCGCTGGCGGGGGTTGAAGCGGTGAAGCTCTCCTCCGTATCCGACATCCTTCTCCCCCCTAGTGGACCGTGGCCTACCTTGCGATGATCCTCTTCCGTAGGCCGCGGCTCCGCAGTGGATCGTCAGGGTTGAGGACCTTCCGTCGCGCTCCTGTGACGTCGGCGTCTGCTGGGCTCCTTCCAGGACCTTACGCAACGTCCGGACGTGAGGCGGGGCTTCAGTTCTCGCGCGCTTTCGGAGTCCACGCCCCTCTTCTTCCCGCGCGGCGTCCTCAAGATGGCGTCCAATGGCGGGAAAACTCCACGTATGGCGGGAAGAAGGCCGAAGATGGCGCCGGATGGCGGGAAAACTCCACCGATGGCGGGAAGGAAGCGGAAGATGGCGCCGGATGGCGGGAATCTTCACCACAGGTAAGTTTGAACAGTCTTTTTCAGGCACGCAGTACCCGGTGGTTGCGGGCACGAAATCCTGCCGACTACGCCAAAAGTTGACGCGCCCCTGGGCCTGTGTCGCGCTGCGTTGCGCACGCGGGAGCTTACCCGGAGCCGGATCTCTTGAGGGTTGTAGTCTCGTGGCGGTGATCCGGTCCGTGCCCAGGGAGTCAGACTAAGTGGCGCTGTATTAGCGGTAGATGTTGGACGACTACGCCACCCGTTGAGTACAGCTAAGGAGCTGCTGCTGCAGGGCAGACCGCTGAGGCCGGTGGTAGGATTGTGCAGCGTGATAGTATAACCCCCAACGGGAGGGGTATGGCCTCAGGGCAGCCGACGTGGATGATGGGGGTAGCAGGAACCACTCGGAGACGGTACGGTGTAGTTCAGGGTCTTTACTGGTGACAAAGATAGACCCTCCCGGAGTACTGGCTAGCGATTGGGGCCTGGTCAGTCCTTGAGCAGATGGGATCTCCCCTGGCCAGGCGGAGTTGTAGGCCTCCCAAACTAACGATACTCTTCCGGCTACCTTGCTAGAGGCGGGTATAAGTAGCCCACGTCCCTGAGTGTACCGTGTGGTGCTCACCCGTATGGCCGGTGACTCGGGGTCTTCTAGTAGCTTCCGCTCCACGACGGCGGTGCTGGTCCCCCACGTGTGACCGTGCCTTTGGGTTTCTGGGCCAGAGGACCTGCAATCCCCTGCCGGTCGGTTTCTGCTGCTGGATAGGAGTTAGTCCCCACAGCCTCGGACTCCGGGTCCGGTGATAACTTCTCAGTCAGGGCGAGCTCTGCAGCTGCCAGCCCCTGACTCCTTGTAGCACTGCTCCCACAGAGCTCCTGATGTTCTTTTCCTATATCTGCTTCTCTGTCTCTACTTCTTCTCTACTCACTCACCCTGCCTCAGCCCTAGGTTTATATAGGGGAAGTTCTTCCCCTCCCAGGACTGGGCAGGAGGTGTGGCATGCATAGGATCCCTGACCAAGAGACCTCCCACCTGCTCTCAGACATAACATTGCTGTTACTGTGGAAACCAGACCCCTGGGGTGCCACACAATGACTGGCACTGGTTAGAGGCGTTGGTGAAGCGGCCTGATAGAAATACGATCCTGGCTGCTGCATTCAGAATGGATTGGAGAGGAGAGAGTTTGTTTAGAGGGAGACCGATTAGAAGAGAGTTGCAGCAGTCCAGACGAGAGTGAATAAGAGCGACAGTAAGAGTTTTTGCAGTATCAAAGGTGAGAAAATGTGGGGCTCTGGAGATGTTTTTAAGGTGTAGGTGACATGAGTGAGTGAGTGATTGTAGCCCAGTCAAGAGAGCTTGTAAAAGAACTTCTACATGATGTTTCAAGGATGGAAAGAGACTGCCTTCTACTGGCCAGACGCAGTCAAGCGGAACCAAGATATGCAAGAGAAGTTGCAGGGAGAGCAAGTTCAGACGCTGGACCTGATCAGGTGACTTCCAGGAAGGAGTTCCGGAAAATAAGAGGCCAGCGCGCCAAACCTGAGGGGTCTTTGGCGCCAAGCAGCAGAAAGGAGCAGATGTGTTCCCTGCGTCCTGAGAAACCCCGCGTGACAGGCCTAAGCCAGAGGCCTGTGGGGTGCCACAGCCGGGCACCGGTAAAAGAGCTCCGGATATCTCGTGGATGTTACCTGAGTGCTGTGCCTGCTGAGGAGACTAGGAACCTAATTGCGGTGCTGAGTGAGTTCGCAGAACCCGACGTTGCCCGCCGACAGACGAGGCCTGGACCCCCCTATCCAAGGCTCGAGAGACTGCCTCCAACAGCCAAGCAAAGAGGAGTTGAGAGACGGTTGCCCCAGGAAAGTCACTTCCACTGTTCACCCACAGTACCGGGGACAATTGGGTTTAGATACTCAGGTTGGGAGGGGAACGGTTGGGACTAAAGGAGCACAACGTGATCTAATTGAATTTATGCGGAAGAGACTCACGGCCTAGCGTGAATAACCGATGACCCTCGCTAGGGCCAAATGTACAGTTAAAGAACTTACGTGGTGTCTCCCATGACTGAGGGCATCACCCTACTTAAGAGACTTCGCCTTACTTAAGAGACTTCACCTTACTTAAGAGACTTCACCCTACTAAAGAGACTGCACCTTACTTAAGAGACTTCACCTTACTTTGAGGGGCTTCATCTTACTTTGAGGGGCTTCATCTTACTTTGAGAGACTGCGTCTTATTTTGAGAGATTTTGCCTTTTGATGATATATTGAATTACTGTTCATTACCCTTGTTACTAATCCCTTGTTCAGAATACCTGTTGCATAAAATTGTTTATTTTAATCTCAGACTGTTCTCGTCTTGTGTCTCTGTGCATTGCATTCCCGCACCTGCATTACATTTGGCGTAGTCGGCAGGATGCAACATTCAGACGCAGAGATGGGGGATCAGTCTGTGGCTGGGTCCGGTCGGACCCATATACCCCTGGGGGCTATGCTCAGCCATCTTCCCAAGTTTTCAGGGGATGGCATGTCACTGTGGGACTGGGTAGAAAGACTGAGAAGTATGCTACGGATGTACCCCCTTGATCCCCTAGCCCAGGCGGAGCTGGCCCTCCTAACCCTTGATGGAGAGGCCCGACAGACTGTGATGTACCGCCCACCTGGGGACCGTGACACCGTGGATAAAGTGATAAAAATTTTAGAGGACATGCACGGTGACGCTACAGATTTGGGACACTTGCGCTTACGGTTGCTCCAGCAGGTCCAAGGGGAAAATGAGACAGTAAATCAGTATGTCAATGCGTTGCAGGAAGTGACGGCCCATATCACTAAGAAAGCTCGAGATGGGAACCAAGGACTGGGACCATTGGATGAGGTGTTGCGTGACCAACTGATTGCCGGCTTGAAAGACCCTATCCTGAGGCAGAGCCTGAAGGAGCGGCTGCGATTGAGCCCTGATATGGGCTTCCTGGAGGTAGGGGCTGAAGCTAGAGTCCTGGAGAGAGAAGTTCCTGTTCTCAAAGCCACAGTTAGAAGTCAAGAGGCAATTGCTCTTGGATTCACCAACCAAGAGCCTGATTGGGTACGGGAAATACGTCAGGAAATTCAAGACATTCGGGGTGAGCTGAATGCTATTAGAAAGCCCCCTACTGCCCCCTTGCCGACAGGCCATACTGCTCAACATGGACGGAGACCAGAACGAGAGAGCCATTCCTACCCAGCCCCAGCACGGCATGTACCCGACCTATCGGCAGAAAGAGGACCGGAGTGCTGGACTTGCGAAGGTAGGGGGCATATCTCCAAAGACTGTCCCAACCGAGAAAGGAGGAGGAGGGGACAGCCGTTAAACTAAAATGCCCCACGGTTGTGGAGCATACCGTGGGGTCTCGTGCTTCAGAGAGTAGAAGAGGGAGCTTTGAAGACATTGTCTCCGAGAGTCCCATCATCTGGGCTGAATTCAATGGGAAGGCGATCCGCTGTTTGATGGACACCGGGTCTCAAGTGACCACTATGCCTGAGACGTATTTCCAAAGTCACTTTCCTGAAGTCACTCATTCCTGCCGGGAACCCACTGTCAAATTGGTGGCGGCCAATCAACTACCTATCCCAGTAGCGGGAGTAGTATGGATGTCCATGCGGGCATGTGGAAAGGACCTCGGTCGAAAAGGGATCGTACTAACCACAGGGCCCAGAGGCGATGGGCCCATTGTAACCCTGGGCATGAATGTGCTGAAAGAAGTCGGACAGTTCCTGGCTGAGGGCTGTAGCAAAAACAACTGGACCCATGCCACTCGAGACCCAGCTAGCAAGAGAGTGTTCCAACACCTCGTGCGGGTCAGCCAGATTCAAAAATTGCCCGCTACCTCTCAGTACCTTGGCAAGGTATCGATACCGCCCGAAGCCACAATGACACTGCCGGTGGGACAGACTGTACTCACGTTGCCGGTGCTGGCACATGTGTCCTTAGAGGGCGTGGACATTCAAACTGAACCGATGGAAGGAGAAGAAGCGCCCTCTGGACTCCTGATTGCTCTAACCCTGGCCACCGTGCAGCACGGCCGAGAACCCGTGCTGCATCAATTTAGGTGGCACCAGTTTACAGTTGTTGCCCCGACAAGAGGTGGCGCGAGTGTACATAATGCCAGAGGCCCTTACTAGAGCGGACGCTATAGGGCTGGCACCTGTGGAAGGAAAACCATGGACCCTGGAGGTATCCCTCAACAGCCAGGAGAATGGAAGAGAACCGTTGGCTGGACGACACCTTCTGGAAGAAATGGAGGCTAATCTGACTGAGTTTTCTGCTGGACAAGTAAGGCAGATTGAACAACTTCTACAGCGATATCAGGGAGTGTTTGCACAGCATGAAGATGATTTCGGGTGCACTCGGGACATTCAGCACGAAATACCCACCGGAAATACTGCTCCCTTCCGAGAGAGATATCGGCAGATCCCGCCTCAAATGTACCAGGAGGTGAAAGAGCTGTTGGCCCACATGTTGCGGAACGGTGTGATCCGTGAAAGTCAGAGCCCCTGGGCGGCTCCGATCGTGCTGGTCCGAAAGAAGGATGGTACCCTGAGATTTTGCGTGGACTATCGAAAGCTGAATGCCTGTACAGTCCGGGACTCCTATCCACTCCCCCGAATCGAAGAGTCGCTATCTGCACTAGGGAGCGCCAAATTCTTCTCTTCCCTCTACCTGGCCTGTGGATATTGGCAGGTCCCAGTAGCTGAGAAGGATCATCCGAAGACCGCTTTTGTTCTCCCTATGGGCCTGTTTGAGTTCAATCGGATACCGTTCGGACTAACAAATGTGCCAGGGACCTTCCAACGGCTGATGGAGAGATGCTTGGGGGACCTCAACTTTGAAGCCACTTTAATATATCTGGACGATATAATTATCTATTCTGCTACGTTTGAGGATCATCTCCGCTGATTGGAAGAAGTGTTAGAACGGCTTCAGAGACATGGCCTGAAAATTAAGCCTCGAAAGTGTCGTCTCTTCAAACGAGAAATTGAGTATCTGGGGCACACTGTGTCCAGTGCAGGAGTACACCCCACTGCAGAGAAAGTAGCTGCCGTGCAGAAGTGGCCCACGCCTGCCAACCTAAGGGAACTGAGGGCGTTCCTGGGGCTTGCTGGATACTACCGCAGATTCATTAAAGACTTCGCTAAGATTGCGATCCCGCTCAATGAATTGCTGAGAGGAACAGCTGGGGGAGCCAAGCGACAGCCCATCCAGTGGGGCCCACGACAAGAAGAGGCATTCCGAGCATTGAAATTGGCGCTAAGAGATGACCCAATCTTGGCCTTCGCCGACTTTTCGCAGCCTTTCGTGTTGTACACCGATGGAAGCTTGCATGGACTGGGAGCAGTGCTGGCTCAAGTACAAGGAGGAAAAGAGCGAGCGATCGCGTATGCCAGCAGGTCACTCCGAGATACGGAGAAGAATCTGGAGAACTACAGTTCGTTTAAGCTGGAGCTACTAGCACTGGTGTGGGCCATGACCGAGAAATTTGCTGAGTACTTGTCAGGGTCAGAAGTGCAAGTGCGGACAGATAACAACCCTTTGGCCCACTTGGAGAACGCCAAACTGGGCGCGTTAGGACAGCGGGGGGTCGCAAGGATGTCCAAATGCCAGTATAAGATTGCCTATTGGTCCAAGGCCCTGAACACCCATGCCGATGCCCTGTCCCGGGTCACTCAGGTGGGGCCGTAGGAGGACAGAGATGAGGAGCTCGAAGGCGACGAGATTCCGGATTTCAGCCAGTTCGTCGCTGCCCAAGAGACCAGAGAGGAGCCAAAGCCCACTCAGATTCTGGGCCGTTCAAGAGACGAATGGATACATCTGCAGCAATCCGATCCGGAGTTAGCAAAATTGAGGGAATGGGTCGCCCTTAATCAAAGACCCGACCAGGAAACCAGAGCTGCTTCGCTTCCAACTACCCTACAAATCCTAGGTCAGTGGGAGAGGCTTCTCCTGAAGTACGGCTTGCTATGCCGAAGAATCCAGCTGCCTCGAGAGTTTGATGTTTACTGGCAGGTGGTAGTTCCAGGAGCGCTAGTAACACAGCTAGCCCAAGAAGCTCATAGAAGAGGTGCTCACTTCGGAGTAGAAAAGACCTTTCGGTGGTTGCAACGGCTGGTGTATTGGCCTCAACTGCAGCAAGAAGTCGAGGGAGTCTGCCGAGCCTGTCGCCAGTGTGAGTTGAATAAGCCCCCGGAACAAAGAGCTCCCATTCAGACCATCCGAACTTCTGCTCCCTTGGAGGTCTTGATGATTGACTACTTGATGATAGGAACTTCATACAATGGTTATGGACACTGTTTGGTCATGACTGATCACTTCACCAAGTTCGCAGTAGTGACGCCTACTAAAGACCAGACGGCAGAAGCCGCAGCTAAGGCCATCTGTCAAGATTTCATCCGGATTTATGGGTGCCCGAAGCGAATACATTCTGACCAGGGGGCCTGCTTCCAAGGGCGAGTGATGGATGAGTTGTACCGCATCTATGGAATCGACCGTTCCCGAACAACGCCCTACCACCTGCAAGGGAACAGCGCATGCGAGCGCTTTAACCAAACCCTGTTGCAAATGTTGCGAACGCTGGAAGCGGACAAACAGATGAAGTGGACCGAATACGTGTCCGAGCTGGTGTGGGTGTATAATAATCGAGTTCATGCGACCACCGGCTACACCCCTTACATGTTGCTGTTTGGAAGAAGTGGCCGAGAAATCACTGAACTGGAGCTAGACTCAGAAGACCCCGGCCCGGGCGGTAGCCCAAGTACCTGGATTCGAGAACACCGGCGTCGGCTCGATACAGTGAGAAGACTGGTTGCTCAGAAGTTTCAGGAAGTAGAGCATGCAGTTCGGCCCTCGACGACAGGTGGATCACTTCAGCCAGGAGACCGAGTGCTGGTGAGGGCTAAACGATTTGGAAGTAAACTGGACCATCGTTGGGAGGCGATACCATATCGGGTGGTGAAGAAAGTTCACCCAGAAAACCCAGTCTACGAGGTTAGGCCTGAAGGGGATGACGCCGCGACACCCAGGGTGTTGCACCGTAATATGCTGCGACCTTGCTCCTCTGAAGCAGAAGTCTGTAACGGAGTTGGGCCCCCAGACGTATTGGCTGAAGTGCCACATGCAGGAACCTTAGGGGATGAAGAAGGATGGGCCCCAATGCAGTTGGACCCGTCAGAACCGTTGATGCCAACCCCGAGTGGAATTCCAAATGAGTCAGGAAATGATTTGCAATCCCCAGTGGTTGATTCCTCGGATCTCCCGGAGTCACCTCCGCAAGAAGAGCTCCGCAGAACTGAGCGGGCTAATGCCGGAATCCCTCCTAACCGGTATGCTCTGGAAGAGTTCATCTGGTCTCAAATCCAACAGAAAACGCAGGAGTGTGCCCAACTCCTGTCTGAGCTTGCACTGCCTGGAAGGAGGCATCAGCCCACTCGCCCGAGGACTGGCGAGCAAAAAGGAGGGAGGAATGTAGCCCAGTCATGAGAGCTTGTAAAAGAACTTCTACATGATGCTTCAAGGATGGAAAGAGACTGCCATCTACTGGCCAGACGCAGTCAAGCGGAACCAAGATATGCAAGGGAAGTTGCAGGGAGAGCAAGTTCAGACGCTGGACGTGATCAGGTGACTTCCAGGAAGGAGTTCCGGAAAATAAGAGGCCAGCGCGCCAAACCTGAGGGGTCTTTGGCGCCAAGCAGCAATAAGGAGCAGACGTGTTCCCTGCATCCTGAGAAACCCCGCGTGACAGGCCTAAGCCAGAGGCCTGTGAGGTGCCACAGCCGGGCACCGGTAAAAGATCTCCGGATATCTCGCGGATGTTACCTGAGTGCTGTGCCTGCTGAGGAGACTAGGAACCTGATTGCGGTGCTGAGTGAGTTTGCGGAACCCGACGTCGCCCGCCGACAGACGAGGCCTGGACCCCCGATCCAAGGCTCGAGAGACTGCCTCCAACAGCCAAGCAGAGAGGAGTTGAGAGACGGTTGCCCCAGGAAAGTCATGCCAGCGGAAGCGGAGGAGCTGCATACGTGAACAGGGCCGTCACTTCCACTGTTCACCCACGGTACCGGGGACAATTTTGTTTAGATACTCAGGTTGGGAGGGGAACGGTTGGGACTAAAGGAGCACAACGTGATCTAATTGAATTTATGCGGAAGAGACTCACGGCCTAGCGTGAATAACCCGTGACCCCCGCTGGGGCCAAATGTACAGTTAAAGAACTTACGTGTTGTCTCCCATGACTGAGGGCATCACCCTACTTAAGAGACTTCGCCTTACTTAAGAGACTTCACCTTACTTAAGAGACTTCACCGTACTAAAGAGACTGCACCTTACTTAAGAGACTTCACCTTACTTTGAGAGGCTTCACCTTACTTTGAGAGACTGCGTCTTATTTTGAGAGATTTTGCCTTTTGCTGATATATTGAATTACTGTTCATTACCCTTGTTACTAATCCCTTGTTCAGAATACCTGTTGCATAAAATTGTTTATTTTCATCTCAGACAGTTCTCGCCTTGTGTCTATGTGCGTTGCATTCCCGCATCTGCATTACATGATTGTATATGGGGGATAAAGGAAAGTTGTGTGTCAAATATGACTCCAAGACATCGAGCTTGCTGCTTGGGGGTTATGGTGGCGCAACCCAAGAAAATTGAAAAGTCAGGTATAGGTAGGTTAGTAGAGAGAGAAAAACAAGGAGTTCAGTTTTGGAGAGATTCAGTTTCAGATAGAGGGAAGACATGATGTGAGAGACAGCAGACAGACAATCACTGGTATTTTGTATTAGAGTGGCGGTGATGTCAGGTGAAGAGGTGTATAGTTGGGTGTCATCAGCATTGAGATGGTACTGGAAATCAAATCTGCTGATGGTTTGTCCAATAGGAGCAGTATACAAGGAGAAGAGGAGGGGACCTAGGACTGATCCTTGTGGAACCCCCGATAGCAAGAGGAAGATTAGAGGAAGAAGAGCCGGCAAAAGATACCGTGAAGGAGCGGTCAGAGGTAGGAGAAGAACCAGGATGGAGCGGTGTCCTTGAGGCCTATACAGCGGAGCATAGTGAGGAGGAGCTGATGATCTACAGTGTCAAAAGCGGCAGAGAGATCCAGGAGAAACAGCAGGGAGTAGTGACCATTAGATTTAGCTGTTAGTAGATCATTAGAGACTTTAGTGAGGGCAGTTTCATTAGAGTGTGAGGAGCAGAAACCGGATTGTAAAGGGTCGAGAAGAGAGTTATCTGAGAGATAGCGGATTAGGCGGGAATGGACCAGGCGTTCCTGGAGTTTAGAGATGAAGGGAAGATTAGAGACCGGTCTGTAGTTAGCAGTGCAGTTCTGGTCCAGGGATGGCTTTTTCAGTAAAAGGGTTATGATGGCATGTTTAAGTGAGGAGGGAAAGATACCTGAAGAAAGAGAGAGGTCAAATATTTTAGTTAGGTGGGTAGTGATGTCAAGGTAAAATATATATATTATAGAAAATCAATTAGTTTATTTTAATAGATTACCTAATCAGTGTGAATTAATATAGAGATGATGGAATAATCTATGTCTATGTATGTATGCAAATGTGTATATGCACATTGATTATGTTAATAGTTAATGATATATAACAGTTTCTGTTCTCAGGCTATGTGCCCACGATGCAGAAATGCTCCGGATTTTTCCTGAGCGTTTCTGCATCCCCCTGGCAGAAAAAATGTATGTGGATTGTACATGCGGATTTTACATGCGGATTGTACATGCGGATTTTACATGTGGATTGTACATGCGGATTTTACATGCGTTTTTCCTGCCAAGGACAAGCGGATGTGAAGCGTTCTTCACATGCATTTCCGCATGCGCATTGAAAAGCGCTTTCCAAGCGATTTTAACATCACTTGGAAAGTGCTTGACAACTTGGTCACACTATATAAATCCATGCAAACGGCATGGATTTATATAGTGTGTCCGAAAGAATGTTAAAAAATAAAAATAAATGTCATACTTACCTTCTGATGGCCCCCGGTGTCTTTATCCGATGCGTCTCAGCTTGCCGGCCGCTCGCGGTACACTGAAGGACCTGCCGTCACATGACTAAATGACGTCAGCGCAGGTCCTTGAGTCCACCGCGATCTGCCGGCAAGCCAAGACAAGCACACCGGGGGCCATCAGAAGGTAAGTATAATAATTATTTATTTTTTTATTCTTTTTTTACAGGTACTATGGTACCTGGGTCCGGAGGAGAGTCTCGTCTTCTCCAGACCCGGGTACCATCCGCACATTGAAACGCATGGAATGCACATGTACAGATCCAGTGATGCGGATTCCATGCGTTCCAATGCAAGTCAATGGCGGCGAAAATGCAGCGCTTCCGCAAAATAATTGATCGTGCTGCGTTTTTTTCCGCAATGATAAGACGCAGCGGAAATTTCTGCAGCATGTGCATAGCACATGCGGATTATCATTGGGGAACATGGCAGGCCTTCTACCAAGCGTTTTTAAGCGTTTCTGCAGCGGAATTGCCGCTGCGGAAACGCTTAAAAAATGCATCGTGGGCACACAGCCTTATTGTAGACATGAACAACTAAATGATTTCCTGGGAATGACGCATGTATGTGCATGGCTGATAACAGAGAGATTCATGTCGAGTTGGCAAAGATGGCGCTGAGAGACGACTTCACCCCTCCCATCAGAATTCCTAAGGTGTTACTGAGGCCAGGAGATACATGGATGCGCAAATTGCAGTGTACCAAGTTATCAGAAGGAGCAATGAATTTTACTAATCCCACCTAGAAGTAGAATACTATATAACCCCATGTCTACATAATAAAGTATGTCATTTTGCGTGGTTTAGTCTCTGAGTGAAGTTTTTCAACCATATTAGCAAATTTGGCTGATTTGCATTCACTCGGACATCTTTAATTAGGAGGAGAGCAGTTACCTAGTGTATCTTAAATTGGTGAAACCTCCACAGTGACAGCTGGGGAAAGGAACTGAATGAGCTGTGAGGGAATAGGGTCACTGTTGCAGGTTGTAGGGCGGGAAGAAGTGAGGAGTCTGGTCACTTCTCCTTCTGTGACCACTGCCAGCTCGAAGATGGAAAGTGAACTTGAGGTGCGGGAGGGAAGGGAATCCAGACTCTGAGGGGATTGTGTAAAAATGTCTTGACAGATATGATTGATTTTTTGCAGGAAATAAGTGGCCAGATCGTCAGCGCTTAGGTTTGTGACGGGGTCTGTATTTTAGAGCTCAGGAGGGAGTGGAAGGTTTCAAAGAGTCGTTTAGGATTGTTGGCTAGAGATGTGATGAGAGTGGTAAAGTAGCCTTGTTTAGCCGGATGGAGAGCAGAATTATAAGTTTTGAGCATGAACTTATAGTGGATGAAGAGAAACCAAAAACAAGAAAAATACCCAAATAATTGAAAGTAAATGTATAGTGGATGAAGTTTTCTGTCAAAAGAGATTTTCTCCACAGATGCTCCACTCACAAAATAAGAATACTTTGTATGTACAATAAGGCAGGTACATAACTCATCATAGCTCAACATTTCCCGCTCATAATAGAATAACGGAATAGATTCAGGGATAGGCATTTTTTCATAATGGTATATGAAAAGTGCTTGGAGAAAACCGCCTCAAGGAGAAGTCTCTCATCCAGCTCCATTTCGCAGAGATCTCTTTCTGGCATCCATTCATGATAAAGCATCTGGAAGGGAGTCAAACATATGAACTCCGCCCTGAGCCGAGCAGGGTAGATTATAGAATAGGAAATTTGCTTTTCACAGAGCCTCCTTTTTCTATCCCAGAACTTGACCCTCTTCTTCTGAACTTCTGTTGAAAAGTCAGGATAAATAGATATTTTCCTTCCATCAAGGTAAGTGAAGAGTGGTCCCTGGCCTTTCGTAGGATAAGGTCTCTGACGCGCCCCCTGGGCCTGTGCTGTGCTGCTGTGCAGGGGGAATACCCGGAGCCGGATCGCTGGGGGTTGTAGTTCTCCGTGGCGGTGACCCGGTCCGTGCTCAGGGTGGTCAAACCAGTGGCAGTCTATTTGTATGGTAATAAGTGTCCGACTACGCCACCCGTGGATTGCGGTCAGTGGGGACCGCCGCTGCGCTGCAGACCGCTGAGGCTGATGTTGTTTGCGCAGCTGAGTATGGGATGACTCCCCACGGGAGAAGTATTGCCTCAGGGCAGCTAAGGTGGAAGATGATGGGAGTGATGGTGTGAGGGTCCCAGTACTAATGGTGCTGGTGCGGCAAGGAATCACAGAGACGTGTGGTGCAGTTCAGGGTCTTTACTGATGGTACAAGGCAGACCCTCCCGGGAGTACTGGCTAGTATAAGGGGCCTGGTCAGTCTGCGAGCAAGCAGGAGTTCCCCTGGCCAGGTGGAGTTGTAGGCCTCCCCGTTTATCTGCACTCTTCCTGGCTACCTTGCTGTCAGCGGTTACAAGTAGCTCACGTCCCTGAGTATACCGTGTGGTGCTCACCCGTATGGCTGGTGACTTGGGGCCTTCTGTTAGCCTCCACTCCTGGATGGCGGCGCTGGTCCCTTCTTTGTGACTGAGCCTCCGGGCTTCTATGGCCAGAGGACCTGGAATCCCCTGCCGGCTGGTTTCTGCTGCTGGGTATAGATCAGTCCCCACAGCCTCGGACTCCTGTGTCCGGCTTTAGTATCTTCGTCCAGGGCGAACTCTGCTCAGCTCCAGCCCCTGGACTTCTGCTACTGCTCCTACAGAGCTCCTGTTCTTGCTTTCCCTGTGTCTGGAACTGAACTCCAGGCTCTGACTACTCTAATTCCGCCCCAGACCCAGTTTATAAGGGCAGATTCCTCCCCTCCCAGGTCTGGGCGGACCGTGTTGCATGCTTAGGGATCCTGACCAGAGAAACCTCCCACTTGCTCTCAGACATAATATCTCTATTACTGTGGCAACCAGACCCCTGGGGTGTCACATTCCCCCCTAGTAAATTTTAGTACTCCGGGACTAAACACATTTTTAAAGAAACATAAATACAAGGTATAACAATAACAAGACAACATATTTACAAGAAACTTTAGTCTGTAGAGGTCACGGCGTTTCCGTGACCGGGTGTCCATATCACCCAACAAGGCGAAGTCTTGGCACAGAATAGGGGACCTGTCCAAAGCAAACCCCTTGCGTTGTCCTTGGGCGTGGCTGCAAGGGTAGACTAACTACTTTGGGCCGCAAGGAGGCCACGCCAGACAGGTTTTCTCTTCCGCGGCCGTCTTCACAAGAGGCACCAAGGTGCAACTATCTACAAAACTGTTCCGGTTATCCAGCGTCCATAACCTGTTAGTCCAAATAAATCTGCAGGGTAACTGAGAAACATAATTAGTAACAGGCAACAAACATAAACCATAAACATTTTTCAATAAACAGTCAACTTTACAGTTCATTGGTTTAGATTCTCCAGCGAGCGGGCATCTGACCTCTAGTGACTCTAGTGGACCTACGGAGCTCACTAACTGGTTCTGCACTAGTTTGTAGGAGGTGTTATGGGTAAGTTGGGCAGCTTTCTGCGCACTCTTTGGCTCACTAGGGGCACAGCAGGCTCACTACTAGCAGAGGGTTGATCCTCCTGTACTGCTGGTGTGGACTCTTCTGCCTCTTGGGCCGGCTGCTCTTCCAGCTCTACCGGTTCCTCTGTAGGCACTTGCGGGGCTGGCTGGAGAAAGGTGAGGACGGGTACCACGACAGCGCCGTTTACTTGTGTCCAAGACCGGGGGAAGTCTCCGAGTACGGTACTGATCATTTCTTCCCTTTCCTCTGCGGGTCGAGGGTTTTCTTGATCTTCTTCAGGGCTTTGCAGCTGCTCGGGACACTTCTTCAGGTGGTCTCTGGAGACAATGGCTGTGGTTTCTCCTCCATCCTTACTGATTACGCAGATTTTTGGGTTCTCATGGCTTGATGGCAGTACGGTGTACGGGTCCTTCTCCCACTGGTCGTCCAACTTGTGGAGCCGCCTCTTCCTCTTCAAGACCTGCTCTCCAGGTACCAGGGGAACAGCGGGAGCATACTGGTTATAAGCCTTCTCTTGCCTTTCTCTAGCTTGAGACAGACTTCGCTCGACGCTCTCCTGTACTTTCCGATACTGCTGCTGCCGTTCTGTATCCCAGTCTGCCTCTGGCGAGGTGTCCTCAGGCGTCAGGACTCCCATATCCAGGTCAACAGGCAGCTTACCAGGTCTTGCTCTCATTAGGTAAGCCGGGGTACAGTTGGTGGAACCTACAGGGATGTGGTTATACAGGTCCACCAGATCGGGCAGTTTCTCAGGCCACAGACTGCGTTCTTCCAGGGGCAATGTTTTTAGCAGATCTATCACCACCTGGTTCATCTTCTCGCAGAGTCCATTGGTTTGAGGGTGATAGGGCGTTGTTCTTATCTTCTTGCAGCCATACAGGTTGCAGAACTCCTGGAAGACCTCCGCTTCGAAGGCTGGACCTTGGTCTGTCAACACTTGGTCCGGGTACCCGTGTGGATGGCAGAAGTGCTGCTGGAAGGCTCTAGCTGCTGTTTGAGCCGTTAAGTCCTTGACCGGGACCACCACCAGGAACCGGGAGTAATGATCTACGATTGTGAGGGCGTAGACATACCCAGATCTGCTTGGAGCCAGTTTCACATGGTCCAGGGCTACCAGTTCCAGTGGCTGTCTGGTGATGATGGGCTGCAAGGGAGTCTTCTGGCTGGCACGGTCCTTTCTTCTCAGGTGGCACGGGCCACAGTCTCTGCACCACCTCTCGATGGCTCCTCTCATGCCTACCCAGTAGAACCGTTCACGCAACAAAAACTCCAGCTTCTTCCATCCGAAATGCCCTGCTCCGTTGTGGTATGCCTCCAGAACCAGAGCCGCGTCTCGTCTTGGGACCACTACCTGCCAGGTCAACTCATGTGTTCGAGAGTTAACCATTCTCCGGCACAGCTTCTCCCTGTAGAGGAACAGCTTACTTTTCTCCTTCCACAGTTGCTTGGTCTCCTCCGGAGCATCTGGGTCAAGACGGGCATCGGCCTGGGTCAGCATTTCCTTCACCAAATGGACTGCGGGATCACTGTCTTGCGTCTCCGCCCAGTTGTAGTGGGGCAAGGGATTGAATGTCACGGAGCGCCTGTCCTTCACACGGTGGGAATACAGGGTAATCCCATGACGGTGGAACGCAGGGAGCTCAACTTCTTCCAGATCTTCTGGATCTTCCCCTACGTCCGGTAAGTTCGGCATTCTAGACAGGGCATCCGCGTTGGCATTTGAGCGTCCTGCCCGGTATTTGATGGTGAATTCAAAGTTGGACAGGTGGGCCATCCATCTCTGTTCCAGGGCACCGAGCCTAGCAGTGTCCAGGTGTGTCAACGGGTTGTTATCCGTGTACACGGTGAATTTAGAGGAGGCAAGGTAATGCTTGAAACGTTCGGTCACTGCCCACACTACTGCCAGGAACTCCAGCTTGAATGAGCTATAATTCTCAGGGTTCCTCTCCGTGGGCCGTAGCTTTCGGCTGGCGTAAGCGATTACCCGTTTTTTCCCTTGCTGGATCTGGGACAGTACGGCTCCTAGCCCGATGTTGCTTGCGTCCGTGTGGAGGATAAAGGGCTGGCTGTAGTCTGTATATGCCAGGATTTCATCCCCCGTGAGGGCCATCTTCAGCTGGCAGAAGGACTCCTCTTCCAGCTTTTCCCACCTGAAGGGCGGCTTCTGGTTTTTGGCTTTCCGAGATTGACCTATCAGGAGGTCCTGCATAGGGGTTGCCATTTTGGTGAAACCGGGAATGAATCTTCGGTAGTAGCCTACCAACCCGAGGAACTGCCGCACTTCCTTTATGCTGGAGGGTCTTGGCCAGTCCTTAATTACGGTGATCTTATCAGGGTCGGGAGCCACTCTATCAGCACTCACCACGTGTCCCAGGTACTGCACCTTTGATTTCAGGAGGTGACACTTGGAGGGTTTCACCTTTAGGCCGTAGTTTGCCAGGGCTTCAAACACTTCTGCCAGGTGTTTCAGGTGGTCCTCGTAGGTCTTGGAATAGACGATGACATCGTCCAGGTATAACAGGACCGTCTCGAAGTTCCGGTGTCCCAGACAGCATTCCATCAACCGTTGGAAGGTTCCTGGTGCGTTGCAGAGCCCGAACGGCATACAGTTAAATTCGCTGAGACCCATCGGGGTGGTGAATGCGGTCTTCTCCCGGTCCGCCTCTGCTACAGGAACCTGCCAGTACCCGCTAGTGAGATCCAAAGTAGAGAAGAAGTTAGCAGATTTTAATGCAGCTAAGGACTCTTCTATCCTTGGTAACGGGTACGCATCTTTGTGTGTGATACGGTTGACCTTCCTGTAGTCTACACACATTCTCATGGTGTTGTCTTTCTTTTTCACTAAGACTAGTGGAGCTGCCCAGGGGCTACAGCTGTCCCTGATTACCCCAGCCTCCTTCATGTCTCTAAGCATCCCCTTGGCGTGTTGGTAGTGTGCCGGGGGTACAGGTCGGTATCGCTCCTTTATGGGAGGATGGTCTCCCGTGGGGATGTGGTGTTCTACCCCCTTTACTCGCCCGAAGTCTAGCGGGTGTTTACTAAACACTCTCTCGTACTCTCGAACCACCCGATAGACTCCCTGTTTCTGGTGTGAGGGAGTGGAGTCAGTACCCAAATGCAGTTGCTGACACCAGTCCTCCATTGGTTTCTTAGAGCCGTTACCTTCCTCTGGTTGAGATGGAGGCAAGGGTTCCACGGCCTGTACAGAATTCTGGTTTATGGTGAACAATTTGGCTAGCGTGGCATACCGGGGCAGGTATACTTCTCTCTCCCCGATATTTATGATGCGAACAGGCACCCTCCCATGGCGTACATCGACCAGCCCCCGTGCTGTCAAAATGGTGGGCCTACTGTCTGAGTAGACGGGTTCTACCATTGCTTGGTAGTCTCTACCTCTTAGACCAATAGCTGCCCGGCACCAAATCATCATCTCACTTTTTGGGGGCATGGCAATAGGGAACGGGTCACACATTCTCACGCTACCTATCTCACCACCAGATAGTTCCACCTGTTGCCGCTTCATCAGTGCCCGGATCTCTTTTTGGAGCACACGCTGCTGGCCGGAACTGGCGTTCTTGCCAACCTGCTGTAAAATGAGAATCACCTCTGCAAGACAATTTTCAATCACATTAGTTCCCAAGGTTATTCTAGGGTGACTCTCATGACGGTCTATGTCCACTATAATCAGTCCTTGTGCCGCCAGTTCGACTTTACCGATCTTAATGGTCAACTCTTTGAATCCCACTTGCGGCACGGGCTGACCATTGCTGGCGATGATACTCAGGTCGTCATCTGGGTAGCGGGTTATGTCCGAGTCATTCCAGTACTGCTTGAAGAGCACGTACGGGATGGTGGTGACCTGTGACCCGGTGTCTAGTAGGGCACTCATAGGAATGCCATCCAGTACCACAGGCAAGATTGGACGTCCCCCTACGTATTTATCACGCCAGTTTGATGGGCCTGATGGTCTTATGCCTGGGGGTTGGCCCTCTACCCCAGGTTGTGCCCGTTTAAATGACAGTACCTTGCCACATGTCCGGGTTGATTGCAGCGGCGGCAGATGGGTCATCCGTCCTCATTGTATCTGTCGCTGGGTCTTCCTCTGGCCGGTGGGGTCCTCCTCAGTCGGCGCCACGGGACGTCCTCCGGTCCGGATGCCAGCTGGATCTTTCCTGGAGAAGAGACCTGTAAAGACTGCACAGTTCTGGTTAGCGCGGCAACGCTCTTAGTCAGCTCTTGGACCTGATGGTTCAGGTCTGTAGCCGGGTCACTGTTTAAAGCCTGCGCATCAGCTCCCACAGGCCCTGCAGACAAGGGCGCCGTCTCCTGGTGGTAAGTGATAGCAGGGCGCCTGTGGGTCACAGCGCCACCTGGTGCCGGTTCTCGGAGCACCCGGATGGCTCTGTCCTTGAACTGTGCAAAGTCCAGGTCAGGGTCCTGTAAGGCCATTGCCCGCAACTGGGTTCGGTGGGCATTGCACAGTAGACCCTCAATAAATTGTTCAGTCAACAGCTTATCTTCATTTCCCACGCTGTCAGGGTCTGCCTGCTTAATGGCTCTCAGGGCCTCTTGTAGGTTTAGAGCATAGTCTCTTATACTCTCATGTGCCCGTTGTTTGCACCCATAAAATCTTAGTTTTATTTTGGCTGAGGTGCGGGTGTCAAATGTGTCTTTCAGCCGGGTTAGTATGTCTCTGACAGTCCTCTTCCTCCCAGGTGGCCAGGACTTTACCTCCCTTTGGGCTGCCCCGATTAATTGGGCCACCAGGATGCTCACTTTTTGCTCTTCTGTGAGGGGGTACACCTGGAAGAGGCTATCCAGTCTTTCTCTAAAGTCATTTAGGGTATGTGACTCCCCTGAGTACTGGGGTAGCCAGGTTGCCCCCGGGATATAGGGCATGGTGAATGGCATGACTGCGGAAGCGGTTGCGCTGGCGGTGGCTGTGGCAGTGGAGCTCCCCTCGGTATCCGGCATCCTCCTCCCCCCTAGTGGACCGTGGCCTACCTTGCGATGCTCTTCTTCCGTAGGCCGCGGCTCCGCAGTCGATCGTCGGGGTTGAGGACCTGGCGTCGCGCTCCGATGACGTCAGCGTCGCTCTTCCTCCCTTCCAGGACCTTGCACAGCGTCAGAGCGTGGGGCGGAGCGTGGGGTGGAGCTTCGGATCTCGCGCGCTTTCGGCGTCCACGCCCCTCTTCTTCCCGTGCGGCGTCCCGAAGATGGCGTCCGAAGGCGGGAAGCAGCTGCGGATGGCGGGAAGAAGGCAGAAGACGGCGGGAAACGGTCCAAGATGGCGTCTGATGGCGGGAATCGGCTCCGGATGGCGGGAAACGACTCCGGACGGCGGGAAACTTCACCACAGGTAAGTTCAAAAGTCTTTTTCAGGCACGCAGTACCCGGTGGTTGCGGGCACGAAATCCTGCCGACTACGCCAAAGTTGACGCGCCCCCTGGGCCTGTGCTGTGCTACTGTGCAGGGGGAATACCCGGAGCCGGATCGCTGGGGGTTGTAGTTCTCCGTGGCGGTGACCCAGTCCGTGCCCAGGGTGGTCAAACCAGTGGCAGTCTATTTGTATGGTAATAAGTGTCCGACTACGCCACCCGTGGATTGCGGTCAGTGGGGACCGCCGCTGCGCTGCAGACCGCTGAGGCTGATGTTGTTTGCGCAGCTGAGTATGGGATGACTCCCCACGGGAGAAGTATTGCCTCAGGGCAGCTAAGGTGGAAGATGATGGGAGTGATGGTGTGAGGGTCCCAGTACTAATGGTGCTGGTGCGGCAAGGAATCACAGAGACGTGTGGTGCAGTTCAGGGTCTTTACTGATGGTACAAGGCAGACCCTCCCGGGAGTACTGGCTAGTATAAGGGGCCTGGTCAGTCTGCGAGCAAGCAGGAGTTCCCCTGGCCAGGTGGAGTTGTAGGCCTCCCCGTTTATCTGCACTCTTCCTGGCTACCTTGCTGTCAGCGGTTACAAGTAGCCCACGTCCCTGAGTATACCGTGTGGTGCTCACCCGTATGGCTGGTGACTTGGGGCCTTCTGTTAGCCTCCGCTCCTGGATGGCGGCGCTGGTCCCTTCTTTGTGACTGAGCCTCCGGGCTTCTATGGCCAGAGGACCTGGAATCCCCTGCCGGCTGGTTTCTGCTGCTGGGTATAGATCAGTCCCCACAGCCTCGGACTCCTGTGTCCGGCTTTAGTATCTTCGTCCAGGGCGAACTCTGCTCAGCTCCAGCCCCTGGACTTCTGCTACTGCTCCTACAGAGCTCCTGTTCTTGCTTTCCCTGTGTCTGGAACTGAACTCCAGGCTCTGACTACTCTAATCCCGCCCCAGACCCAGTTTATAAGGGCAGATTCCTCCCCTCCCAGGTATGGGCGGACCGTGTTGCATGCTTAGGGATGCTGACCAGAGAAACCTCCCACTTGCTCTCAGACATAATATCTCTATTACTGTGGCAAACAGACCCCTGAGGTGTCACATCTCTCTCTTTAAAATTTTGTAATTTGATGAGTACAGGTCTTGGTGGAGCACCCGGTGGCAAAGGACGTGTAGGAACTCTGTGAGCTCTTTCAATTACAAAAAATTGAGAGAGAGTGTCTTTGCAGAACATTGTAGTCAGCCAGGATTAAAAAAAAATCAACTGAATTACGACCCTCCGCTTTTTCATGAACCTCGACTAAACGTATGTTATTTCGCCGATGCCTATTCTCTAGGTCATCAACCTTCTTGAGAAGGGCATTGATATTCTGAAGACCTCTCCTGAGATATTTATGTATAGTAGGCATTTGGTCCGCAACAGAACTCACTCTTTCCTCCAACTCATTGACTCGGCTGTTTATTTTCTTCATGTTTTGTCTGATGAGATTAATGTCCTCTCTAAGCCCTCTCATTTGTTTGTTGAGAATTTCTAATGAGAAACTACAGGATTTTCCAGCAGAGAAAACATCTTGTCGTGTAGGTGACGCGCCCCCTGGGCCCGTGCTGTAGTGCGGCGCGCGTGCGCGCGGGGAATACCCGGAGCCGGATCCGATGGGGGTAGTAGTCTTCGTGTGGCGGTGACCCGGTCCGTGCCCAGGGTGGTCAAACTAAGTGGCAGTTATTGGTATGATGGTATTAGTGTCCGACTACGCCACCCGTTGAATGCGGCTATGAAGCCGCCGCTGCAGGGCAGTCCGCTGAGGCCGGTGGTACGGATGTGCAGCGTGGATGGTATAACCCCCAACGGGAGGGGTATGGCCTCAGGGCAGAGGATGAGGTTGATGTTGGGAGTGATGGTGTGGATGTCCCAGCACTAATGGTGCGACAAGGAAGCACGGAGACGCGAGGGTACAGTTCAGGGTCTTTACTGATGGTACAAGGCAAATTCCCCCGGGAGTACTGGCTAGTATTTGGGGCCTGGTTAGTCTGCGAGTAAGCCGGAGTTCCCCTGGCCAGGTGGAGTTGTAGGCCTTCCCGTTAGTCTGTACCCTTCCTGGCTACCCTGCTTTCGGCGGTTACAAGTAGCCCACGTCCCTGGGTATACCGTGTGGTGCTCACCCATATGGCTGGTGACCTGGGGCCTCCTGTTAGCCTCCGCTCCGGGATGGCGGTGCTGGTCCCTTCGTTGTGACTGAGCCTCCGTGCTTTTATGGCCAGAGGACCTGGAATCCCCTGCCGGATGGATTCTGCTGCTGGGTATATCTTAGTCCCCACAGCCTCGGACTCCTGTGTCCGGTTTTAGTTCCTTCTCCCAGGGCGAGCTTTGCACAGCTCCAGCCCCTGGCGCTTCTCCTTGGCTCCTACAGAGCTCCTGATGTTTATCTGTCCCTGTTTCTGCGTGTCCAGACCAGACTCCGTCTCTGTCTGGAACTCCTCTCTCTAACCCTGCCTCAGCCCCAGTTTATGTAGGGGAAGTTCTTCCCCTCCCAGGACTGGGCAGGAGGTGTGGCATGCTTAGGATTCCTGCCCAGGAGACCTCCCACCTGCTCACAGACGTAATACTGCTATTACTGTGGAAACCAGACCCCTGGGGTGCCACATTCCCCCCTAGTGAAATTTAGTACTCCCGGACTAAACATATATATTTTTTTTCAAAACATAACAGGGTATAAACAATAACAATTAAATACATGAGATGGTCACGGCGTGTCCGTAACCGGGAAGCAATAAGGGTGTCCATTTCACCAAAGAACAGGGAGCCGTAACCAGGTTGGGGTCTATCCTGCCCCGAGTCTTTAACAGTCTTTAGTCCATTCCTGGGTTACGCTCCAAACATATTTACAACAGAGTTCCGGTTACTCACTGTCCATAACCTGTCAGTCCATATAAAGAAATCTGTAACTGAAAAACATAATTAGCAACGGCTACAACAAAACAGGTAAACATAAAATAGTTAAAGCAATTAGCCAACTTAGATTCTCCAACGTACGGGCATCTGGCCTCTGGTAACCCTAGTGGACCTACGGAGCTCACTCACTGGTCCTGCACTACAGGGTGTAGGAGGTGTTATGGGCAAGCTGGGCAGCTTTCTGCGCACTCTTTGGCTCACTAGGGGCACGGCAGGCTCACTACTAGCAGAGGGTTGATCCTCCTGTACTGCTGGTGTGGACTCTTCTGCCTCTTGGGCCGGCTGCTCTTCCAGCTCTTCCGGTTCCTCTGTAGGCACTTGCGGGGCTGGCTGGAGAAAGGTGAGGACGGGTACCACAACAGCACCGTTTACTTGTGTCCAAGACCGGGGGAAGTCTCCGAGTACAGTCCTGATCATTTCTTCCCTTTCCTCTGCGGGTCGAGGGTTTTCTTGATCTTCTTCTTCAGGGTTTTGCAGCTGCTCGGGACACTTCTTCAGGTGGTCTCTGGAGACAACGGCTGTGGTTTCTCCTCCATCCTTACTGATCACGCAAATCTTTGGGTTCTCATGGCTTGATGGCAGTACGGTGTACGGGTCCTTCTCCCACTGGTCGTCCAACTTGTGGAGCCGTCTTTTCCTCTTCAAGACCTGCTCTCCAGGTACCAGGGGAACAGCGGGAGCATACTGATTATAAGCCCTCTCTTGCCTTTCTCTAGCTTGAGACAGACTTCGCTCGACGCTCTCCTGTACTTTCCGATACTGCTGCTACCGTTCTGTATCCCAGTCTGCATCTGGCGAGGTGTCCTCGGGCGTCAGGACTCCCATATCCAGGTCGATAGGCAGCTTACCAGGTCTCGCTCTCATTAGGTAAGCCGGGGTACAGTTGGTAGAACCTACAGGGATGTGGTTGTATAGGTCCACCAGATCAGGCAGCTTCTCAGGCCACATACTGCGTTCTTCCAGGGGCAATGTTTTCAGGAGGTCTATCACCACCTGGTTCATCTTCTCGCAGAGTCCATTGGTTTGAGGGTGATAGGGCGTTGTTCTTATCTTTGTGCAGCCATACAGGTTGCAGAACTCCCGGAAGACTTCCGCTTCGAAGGCTGGCCCTTGGTCTGTCAGCACTTGGTCCGGGTACCCGTGTGGACGGCAGAAGTGCTGCTGGAAGGCTCTAGCTGCTGTTTGAGCCGTTAAGTCCTTGACCGGGACCACCACCAGGAACCGGGAGTAATGATCTACGATTGTGAGGGCGTAGACATACCCAGATCTGCTTGGAGCCAGTTTCACATGGTCCAGGGCTACCAGTTCCAGTGGCTGTCGGGTGATGATGGGCTGCAAGGGAGTCTTCTGGCTGGCACGGTCCTTCCTTCTTAGGTGGCACGGTCCACAGTCTCTGCACCACCTCTCGATGGCTCCTCTCATGCCTACCCAGTAGAACCGTTCACGCAACAAGAAATCCAGCTTCTTCCACCCGAAGTGTCCTGCTCCGTTGTGGTACGCCTCCAGAATCATAGCCGCGTCTCGTCTGGGGACCACTACCTGCCAGGTCAACTCATGTGTTCGAGAGTTAACCATTCTCCGGCACAACTTCTCCCTGTAGAGGAACAGCCTACTTTTCTCCTTCCACAGTTGCTTAGTCTCCTCTGGGGCGTCTGGGTCCAGACTGGCATCGGCTTGGGTCAGCATTTCCTTCACCAGACGGACTGCGGGATCACTGTCTTGCGTCTCCGCCCAGTTGTAGTGGGGCAAGGGATTGAACGTCGCGGAGCGCCTGTCCTTCAAACGGTGGGAATACAGGGTAATCCCATGATGGTGGAACGCAGGGAGCTCAACTTCTTCCAGATCTTCTGGATCTTCCCCTACGTCCGGTAAATTCGGCATTCTAGACAGGGCATCCGCGTTGGCATTGGAGCGTCCTGCCCGGTATTTGATGGTGAATTCAAAGTTGGACAGGCGAGCCATCCATCTCTGTTCCAGAGCACCGAGCCTTGCAGTGTCCAGGTGTGTCAACGGGTTGTTATCCGTGTACACAGTGAATTTGGAGGAGGCAAGGTAATGCTTGAAACGTTCGGTCACTGCCCACACTACTGCCAGGAACTCCAGCTTAAATGAGCTATAATTCTCAGGGTTCCTCTCGGTGGGTCGTAGCTTTCGGCTGGCGTAAGCGATTACCCGTTCTTTCCCCTGCTGGATCTGGGACAGTACGGCTCCTAGCCCGATGTTGCTTGTGTCCGTGTGGAGGATAAAGGGCTGGCTGTAGTCTGGATATGCCAGGATTTCATCCCCCGTGAGGGCCATCTTCAGCTGGCAGAAGGACTCCTCTTCCAGCTTTTCCCACCTGAAGGGCGGCTTCTGGTTTTTGGCTTTTCGAGATTGACCTATCAGGAGGTCCTGCATAGGGGCTGCCATTTTGGTGAAACCGGGAATGAATCTTCGGTAGTAGCTTACCAACCCGAGGAACTGCCGCACTTCCTTTATGCTGGAGGGTCTTGGCCAGTCCTTAATTACGGTGATCTTATCAGGGTCGGGAGCCACTCCATCAGCACTCACCACGTGTCCCAGGTATTGCACCTTTGGTTTCAGGAGGTGACACTTGGAGGGTTTCACCTTTAGGCCGTAGTTTGCCAGAGCTTCAAACACTTCCGCCAGGTGTTTCAGGTGGTCCTCGTAGGTCTTGGAATAGACGATGACATCGTCCAGGTATAACAGGACCGTCTCGAAGTTCCGGTGTCCCAGACAGCATTCCATCAACCGTTGGAAGGTTCCTGGTGCGTTGCAGAGCCCGAACGGCATACAGTTAAATTCGCTGAGACCCATCGGGGTGGTGAATGCGGTCTTCTCCCGGTCTGCCTCTGCTACAGGAACCTGCCAGTACCCGCTAGTGAGATCCAAAGTAGAGAAGAAGTTAGCAGATTTTAATGCAGCTAAGGACTCTTCTATCCTTGGTAACGGGTACGCATCTTTGTGTGTGATACGGTTGACCTTCCTGTAGTCTACACACATTCTCATAGTGTTGTCCTTCTTTTTCACTAAGACTAGTGGAGCTGCCCAGGGGCTACAGCTGTCCCTGATTACCCCAGCCTCCTTCATGTCTCTAAGCATCCCCTTGGCGTGTTGGTAGTGTGCAGGGGGTACGGGTCGGTATCTCTCCTTTATGGGAGGATGGTCTCCCGTGGGGATGTGGTGTTCTACCCCCTTTACTCGCCCGAAGTCTAACGGGTGTTTACTAAACACTCTCTCGTACTCTTGAACCACCCGATAGACTCCTTGTTTCTGGTGTGAGGGAGTGGAGTCAGTACCCAGATGTAGTTGCTGACACCAGTCCTCCATTGGTTTCTTAGAGCCGTTACCTTCCTCTGGTTGAGATAGAGGCAAGGGCTCCACGGCCTGTACAGAATTCTGGTTTATGGTGAACAATTTAGCTAGCGTGGCATACCGGGGCAGGTGTACTTCTCTCTCACCGATATTTATGATGCGAACGGGCACCCTCCCATGGCGTACATCGACCACCCCCCGTGCTGTCAAAATGGTGGGCCTACTGTCTGAGTAGACGGGTTCTACCATTGCTTGGTAGTCTCTACCTCTTAGACCAATAGCTGCCCGGCACCAAATCATCATCTCACTTTTTGGGGGCATGGCAATAGGGAACGGGTCACACATTCTCACGCTACCTATCTCACCACCAGATAGTTCCACCTGTTGCTGCTTCATCAGTGCCCGGATCTCTTTTTGGAGCACACGCTGCTGGCCGGAACTGGCGTTCTTGGCAACCTGCTGTAAAATGAGAATCACCTCTGCAAGACAATTTTCAATTACATTGGTTCCCAGGGTGATTCTAGGGTGACTCTCATGACGGTCGATGTCCACTATAATCAGTCCTTGTGCCGCTAGTTCGACTTTACCGATTTTAATGGTCACCTCCTTGAATCCCACTTGCGGCACGGGCTGACCATTGCTGGCGATGATACTCAGGTCGTCGTCTGGGTAGCGGGTTATGTCCGAATCATTCCAGTACTGCTTGAAGAGCACGTACGGGATGGTGGTGACCTGTGACCCAGTGTCTAGTAGGGCACTCATAGGAATGCCATCCAGTACCACAGGCAAGATTGGACGTCCCCCTACGTATTTATCACGCCAGTTTGATGGGCCTGATGGTCTTATGCCTGGGGGTTGGCCCTCTACCCCAGGTTGTGCCCGTTTAAATGACAGTACCTTGCCACCTGTCCGGGTTGATTGCAGCGGCGGCAAATAGGTCGTCCGTCCTCGTTGTATCGATCGCTGGGTCTTCCTCTGGCCGGTGGGGTCCTCCTTGGTCGGCGCCACGGGATGTCCTCCGGTCCGGATGCCAGCTCGATCTTCCCTGCAGTAGAAACCTGTAAAGACTGCACAGTTCGGGTTAGCGCGGCAACGCTTTTAGTTAGCTCTTGGACCTGATGGTGCAGGTCTGTAGCTGGGTCATTGTTTAAAGCCTGCGCATCAGCTCCCACAGGCCCTGCAGACAAGGGCGCCGTCTCCTGGTGATAAGTGATAGCAGGGCGCCTGTGGGTCACAGTGCCACCTGGTGCCGGTTCTCGGAGCACCCGGATGGCTCTGTCCTTGAACTGTGCAAAGTCCAGATGAGGGTCCTGTAAGGCCATGGCCCGCAACTGGGTTCGGTGGGCATTACAATGTAGACCCTCTATAAATTGTTCAGTCAACAGTTTGTCTTCGTTTCCCACGCCGTCAGGGTCGGCCTGCTTAATGGCTCTCAGGGCCTCTTGTAGGTTTAGCGCATAGTCCCTTATATTCTCATGTGCTCGCTGCTTGCACCCGTAGAATCTAAGCTTGATCTCGGCTGAGGTACGGGTATCAACGGTGTCCTTCAGCCGGGCTAGTATCTCTGCGACAGTCCTCCTCCTCCCAAGTGGCCAGGACTTTACCTCCCTTTGGGCTGCCCCTGTTAATTGAGCCACCAGGATGCTCACTTTTTGCTCTTCTGTGAGGGGGTACACCTGGAAGAGGCTATCCAGCCTTTCTCTGAAGTCATTTAGGGTATGTGACTCCCCTGAGTACTGGGGTAGCCAGGCTGCCCCCGGGATATATGGCATGGTGAATGGCATGACTGTTGCAGCGGTTGCGCTGGCGGTGGTTGTGGCAGTGGAGCTCCCCTCGGTGTCCGGCATCCTCCTCCCCCCTAGTGGACCGTGGCCTACCTTGCGATGCTCTTCTTCCGTAGGCCGCGGCTCCGCAGTCGATCGTCGGGGTTGAGGACCTGGCGTCCCGCTCCGATGACGTCAGCGTCGCTCTTCCTCCCTTCCAGGACCTTGCGCAGCGTCAGAGCATGGGGCGGAGCGTGGGGCGGAGCTTCGGATCTCGCGCGCTTTCGGCGTCCACGCCCCTCTTCTTCCTGTGCGGCGTCCCGAAGATGGCGTCCGAAGGCGGGAAGCAGCTGCGGATGGCGGGAAGGCAGAAGACGGCGGGAAACGGTCCAAGATGGCGTCTGATGGCGGGAATCGGCTCCGGATGGCGGGAAACGACTCCGGACGGCGGGAAACTTCACCACAGGTAAGTATAAAAGTCTCTTTTTCAGGCACGCAGTACCCGGTGGTTGCGGGCACGTAATCCTGCCGACTACGCCAAAGTTGACGCGCCCCCTGGGCCCGTGCTGTAGTGCGGCGCGCGTGCACGCGGGGAATACCCGGAGCCGGATCCGATGGGGGTAGTAGTCTTCGTGTGGCGGTGACCCGGTCCGTGCCCAGGGTGGTCAAACTAAGTGGCAGTTATTGGTATGATGGTATTAGTGTCCGACTACGCCACCCGTTGAATGCGGCTATGAAGCCGCCGCTGCAGGGCAGTCCGCTGAGGCCGGTGGTACGGATGTGCAGCGTGGATGGTATAACCCCCAACGGGAGGGGTATGGCCTCAGGGCAGAGGATGAGGTTGATGTTGGGAGTGATGGTGTGGATGTCCCAGCACTAATGGTGCGACAAGGAAGCACGGAGACGCGAGGGTACAGTTCAGGGTCTTTACTGATGGTACAAGGCAAATTCCCCCGGGAGTACTGGCTAGTATTTGGGGCCTGGTTAGTCTGCGAGTAAGCCGGAGTTCCCCTGGCCAGGTGGAGTTGTAGGCCTTCCCGTTAGTCTGTACCCTTCCTGGCTACCCTGCTTTCGGCGGTTACAAGTAGCCCACGTCCCTGGGTATACCGTGTGGTGCTCACCCATATGGCTGGTGACCTGGGGCCTCCTGTTAGCCTCCGCTCCGGGATGGCGGTGCTGGTCCCTTCGTTGTGACTGAGCCTCCGGGCTTTTATGGCCAGAGGACCTGGAATCCCCTGCCGGATGGATTCTGCTGCTGGGTATATCTTAGTCCCCACAGCCTCGGACTCCTGTGTCCGGTTTTAGTTCCTTCTCCCAGGGCGAGCTCTGCACAGCTCCAGCCCCTGGCGCTTCTCCTTGGCTCCTACAGAGCTCCTGATGTTTATCTGTCCCTGTTTCTGCGTGTCCAGACCAGACTCCGTCTCTGTCTGGAACTCCTCTCTCTAACCCTGCCTCAGCCCCAGTTTATGTAGGGGAAGTTCTTCCCCTCCCAGGACTGGGCAGGAGGTGTGGCATGCTTAGGATTCCTGCCCAGGAGACCTCCCACCTGCTCACAGACGTAATACTGCTATTACTGTGGAAACCAGACCCCTGGGGTGCCACATAGGCTCTTGCCCAGAATCATTGACTTCTCCATAGGTGTTGTTAGTGCTCTGCATTTCCTGCACTTCTCTGTTTAACTGTTGCTGTGAGAGTGGTGCCACATTGCCTCCCCTGCACAGTCTCTGAATCTCTCTTCCTCTGTGAGCATACCTGATCAGGTTGTAAATCATCTGAAGGGTCAGAATCTAAGGTCAGTCTGGCAAATCTCCCCAGCTTTGCTGCAGCAGCCTCAGCATCTCTCACTCTGGCTGTTGTGGGGGAGGAGGTGCCATGTTGGAAGGCCCACTATCTGGACTCTGCTCCTTCTGATGCTTGCTTCTGGTCATGTTTGAGTGCACTTTAAGCTTCTCTGTGTACTTTCCCCCAGCCTTTGGTGTGAAGGAATCAATATTTCACTGCTAATAGGTGGAAATGAAAGGATGCAGAGCAGGAGCAAAGCACAGAGCTTCCATGTGAAGAGGCTGTCAGCAAAAGGTCCTTTTTAAAGGGGAATCTGTAACACTCCCATCATCTGCTCCTGAGCTCACATCAAAGACAGTCTGTATTATATGTATTTTATATGAGCACTGCACTTGGCTTTTTCTGGCAGAGAAGATGACACACCCGATCTGCCGCTCCATTTTACAATAGGAATAAAAGTGCCCTGTCAGGGATAAAAATTCCCCATTCTTCCAGTCGGTACAGTCCCAAATGGTCAGACCAATCAATCACTGACCAATAAGATATCACCTCCCCTGTGGATCCTATGGAGTTATCACCTCTCCTGTGGATCCTATGGTCATAACTTGTTTTCACCAACAAAGTCCTTTACTGCAAATTACCGTAATTGTACATCCCAATTATGGTATCGCACAGTAAGAGGTGCAGGAGCCTCCTGTATTTTACAGCCGACGCTCCACTATAATCGAGATAATGGCTAACAGGTTTTCATATACAGCTGTAGTGTGGGCCCCTAGAATCAATTCCTATTGGGGCCCCAGACACCCCAGTTTGATCCTGGTTGGGGGTGGGGAGGGTAATTTTGCACCCTGTCGTAAAGAAAAATTGTAAAATCCAAAAAGACATCTCTGGAGAGGGGACATATCACCCTCACATTGAACATATAGGATTATAACAAGAAAAGTGAGAAAGAGCTGACACTTCAACCTCTATTGACGTAGGGCCTCCTGCCGTGGTCAGGTAAATTCTACAAAGAATCTGATGAGAACCAGCCAACAAGTCTAGAATTTGCATACTCAGAGGCGGATAAGTACATTTCCGAAGCAAGGGCTTCCTCTTTTCAAAGGACTTGTCTCAGACACTCTGAAGACTGTGGTCAGTGATGAATATTGGGGTTTGCATCGATCCAATATTCATGGGAGATGTATTTTCGACATCGTAGCAAAGGGACGATCATAACGCATTCACTCACATCATTGTAAGGCCAGCCGAACACCCCCAACTTAATATTGTTTAGATGGATAATGCTATCCATGCCATGTTTCATCTCTATAGAAAGGTAAAATCATGATAGAAAACATGACCATGATATTTCCCGCCCGAGACCTCCATGGGCGAAGATATCCTGAAAGTTGGGGATCTCATAAACTTCTAAAAGATCTAGCACACCTATGACAAGTCCTCATATGAGCTCACCAATAGAAGGTATGTGGGTGTAACCGTGATCTTATTAAATCAGAGCTTGGATTTTGGTCATTGGTCAGTCCTGGAAGGTACAGCTTGCTGTAGTTGTATCTGTTTTCCTGAGGAGTTCTTCTAAGGAGTGCTTCCTTGCGCTAAGCTCTGAGCTATTTCTCTGACACAGGTTTAGCACTTTTCTTTTATTATCTTTTTGATTTTATGTTAATGTATATATCATATTGTTTGTATCATCTTTGTGTATTTTTTATACACACTGCCTACTTTTCAAGATTAGATCACTTGTTTTTATTCTGTTATTCCCACACCCTATCATTTCTTTACTTAGAAAATTGGGCGTGAGGAACGATCAACACGCCCATATGATGGCGCGGTCGAGCATGTAAATTGTAACTCCCTACATGTATTTCTATAGCAGGACGAAGAACGTTTGGCGTTCGAAACGTGTAGGTTTCACAGAGGTCTCCACCTTTATTTATTTTATTTTTGCAATGTGTATATCTTTTTAATGGATTAACAATAAAATCATAATTTTATCTGCAATTGGATCTGGAAGCTGGCGCATCACAATGTCGGTGGATATGCACCTTCTCTTTTTGGTTGAGGAGAAGGTGACTCCTACAGGGTGAGATAGAAAAATGCAATGAGCCTAAGAACTATCAGGCAGGTAATTGCTTATTACGTGCTTGTTCTACCCTGTCGTGGCTCAGATTGCTCCTGGACCGCTCCTAACAGCGATTCTGCTGCTTCACGTCAACAGAACAGCTCTTCCTCTTCCCGACTGCTCTGTCAAATAGGCGTGACTGCCAACTTTATGCTGATTGACAGATGGCTCCTTGCAGTTAGGCAGCAGGGAGCCAGCTGTCAATCAGCATGACATCGGCAGTCACACCCCATCAATAGATCAGAGCGGGAGCTGAAAAATCACTGTCAGGAGCGCTCCGTGACCACTCTGAACCAGCAGATATCGGCGCCTGGCACAACAGGCACATAGTTAGCAAATACTTGCCTGTTAGTTCTTAGGTCCATTGTAAAAAAAAAAAAAAAGTCCCGGACAACCCCTTTTAATATTAAGGAGCAGGAATTCTCCGCATGATGCTATAATCAAGAAAACATGAAATTCTCTCCTGCCCAGTCAGTCTGCCCGATCTGTTACACCATGATTACCAAAACCTCGACTCATTCCACTGCCCACTTGTATTACCACTTACCCAGCTCTGCTTGGCCCCTGTTACCAGGCCATTGGCTTGTCTGACTGCAAGTGCACACTTCTGAACCGGGAGTCCCTGTGGATTTTCACATCCCCTCAATTTGACATAATGAATTTCAGTGACACAGAGGATTGTTCGGCTAGACTGAACAAACTAGCATCTATTTTTGATAATAAACCGTCAGTGGTGACAACAGAACCGGATGAATTTAACGATCTCATGTTCCAGATGGAAAACAAAATGACCAGAGAACTTAAAGTTTGGTGGGATCTCACAACCTTGGACACATATATAAAAAAGGAAATGATCCCTAGAGGTCTGCGTTTAAAAAAAAAGTCGCCACCACTATATACAATGACGGTTTTCCAGAAGATCAGAATGCGATTGTTAGTCAATGTTCACTGAATCTTATGCACCTCATAATCAAACATGAGGAACTGGAACTGACTTAAATTAAATTGGATATTAAAAATATACAATCGTCTTTGGGGAAATATGTGCAACTAAAAGAATTTAATATTTGTAATGACAAACTGAAATCTAATTTGGCCAAGTTGGAGAACACCATTATGGATATAAAAAGATCCAAGTTCAAAAGGGACAGTGAGGACTATGCGCAGAACAAGATTTATAGTTGGAATAAACAATTACCATCCATCTTAAAAAAACGCTCCCACAAACGTTTTCAGAGATCTGGAAGAGGGAGTTTTAAGGAGCATGATGATGTTACGGATAATTCTTTTGCTGCCACCTCTGATGATTACTCAGATTCATCTATGAGTTCAATGGGAGAAATGCAACAATTGTATTTTATCAAAAATAAATTATCTAGTGCTGGTGGAATGATTACAAAAAACGAAGGAAGAGGGTGTGGCGCCCCTGAGGGTTCGGTCGCCACAGGGGGGTACTGCATCTTGTGAAAGAGGTGTGGTATCTTCTCTCCCAGGTTAGGATGGAGCACCTGTCAGGACCCCACCTCATCACTCAACACTACACACTCCTGTCCTATGGGGGGCTAGTATGCACTAGGGTGCTGCCCCAGCAGGATAATGGAGATGGGGGAACCAAAGATAGGGGGAACCATGTAGTGGGTGAGGGTGCAAGACGCACTTTTAGGTTACACTTGTAAATACATATTTAATAGCCAGCCATCTTAAGTTCAAGGTTGTTTGATTGTGGTCTTCACAGCTGGCAGTGGCCTTGTGTAGGAGCCTGCAGCGTGCTGGAGATGCACGGTCCTCGTGCTCTGGCCTTGAGTTTAGGAGCGGGATAGAGTTAACGGAGGTCTCTACCCGGTAAAGGTCCCACCGGGTAACGGACGGAGCGGAGTCGCCACCCGTGCCCTTGTTCTGTGTATAGCCAGAGGGAGACCCAGCCTTGCAACACGCACTGCACACGGATAGGAGAGGCCCAAGGGGGAGATTTCTAGGAACACACTGGTGCTAGGGGTCCTGATAGACGCACCTGAACTACCGGGGTGTGCCGAACTCCCTTCTCTGGTGGCCGCAGCACGCCGTGAGGAGCAAGTAGAAGCCTTGCAGCTGCCCTCTAACAGCGTGAGTAAAGCTTGGAAGACTACATCCATTGCCTCCGGTCCATTATTGCAGCGGGACACGACACCGCACCACTGCATCCTCCTTTTTCCTCTGCCCTGAGGCCCTGCTCCGCCTGTGGGGAGTAGTACTACCATCGGCTGCCACAACATCCCGCCTCAGAGGACTGCAGCAGCGCTGGTGGCGCATCACCAGACACCACAGGTGGTGTAGTCGTTTATCCACTCATAATTGCCACTCATCAACTAGCCCCTATTTTTAATGTGTACGCCCTGGGCACGGACCAGGCCGAGGCCGCGACTGCATCCCCATTCTACCAACTGGGCCCGCCGTCCGAGTACACCCCTTTCCAAGGGAGAGCTAGCCGCTACTGAAACAGCTAGTGGCGGGTCTCACAAGGGCGGGACGTAAGCGTAAATGCAAACAAGTACCTAACACAGAGCAAAAAACGCCATTATTAGAGTCACCTGTTTGGAATCTCTCTAGCTACATCTTATCTGAGAGTCAAATTTCTCTCCTGGCTAAAGGCCTGAGCTTTTCACCTTCTAACGAATTCGACATTTTCAGAACAATTCTGGATGTTAACAAACTAGCACGTAACCTCACCATCCGATGTCATTTTATGGACATGAAAAATCCACAGAATACAGCTTCAGAAGAAGTTTCTCCTAGGACAAGCCAGGATTCCATGTTATTATTCACAGAACAACAGTCTTTATTACAAATGAAACAATTCGAGACGGAATCTTTAATTCCAAATGTAAATGTAAATGACGACTTTCGGGCTGGTAATCCTTTCTTTTACCCACTTCAGTCCAGACCATTGGTTCTGGATCAGTTCCAGGACTTAATTGAAAAAGAACTAGTGGAATTAAAGAATGAATTATCTTCTACTAATCATTTGGACTCTAATCTGACATATAGAGAAAAAGACGCTCTGAAAAAATTAAAGGATAATTCAGACATACTAGTCCGCTCAGCGGATAAAGGTGGCACTATAGTACTGAATGCAGGATTGTATAAAAAATTGAATTTGATGGATTTAGAAAATAGGGATGTTTATTTGGAGTTAGCTAGAGATCCTACTGTTGAGTTTAATGCTGCTATGTATAATCTATTAAACGAAGGTTTGCACTGAGGGGCCCTAAAAAAAAAATTAATGGAATATTTATACGTAGATCACCCAATTGTTCCAGTTTACCATTCGCTGCCAAAAATACATAAAAATATTTTCCCACCACCTTTAACCCCTTTACAACCCAAGGTGGTTTGCACATTAATGACCAGGCCAATTTTTACAATTCTGACCACTGTCACTTTATGAGGTGATTACTCTGGAACGCTTCAACGGATCCCCCTGATTCTGAGAATGTTTTTTCGTGACATATTGTACTTCATGATTGTGGTAAAATTTCTCCGATAACACTTGCATTTATTTGTGACAAAAACTGAAATTTGGTGAAAATTTTTGAAAATTTAGCAATTTTCAAAATTTGAATTTTTATGCCCTTAAATCAGAGAGATATGTCACACAAAATAGTTAATAAATAACATTTACCACATATCTACTTTACATCAGCACAATTTTGGAACCACATTTTTTTTTTATTAGAGAGCTATAAGGGTTAAAAGTTGACCAGAGATTTCTCATTTTTCCAACAAAATTTACAAAACCATTTTTTTTAGGGACCACGTTACATTTGAAGTCACTTTGAGGGGTCTTTATGACAGAAAATACCCAAAAGTAAGACCACTCTAAAATCTGCACCCCCAAGGTGCTCAAAACCACATTCAAGAAATTTATTAACCCACCAAGTGCTTCAAAGAAATTTTTGGAATGTGGAAGAAAAAAATTAACATTTAACTTTTTTCACAAAAATGTTACGTTAGACCCAATTTTTTTTTATTTTCACAGGGTTAAGAAGAAAAAATGGACCCCAAAATTTGTTGTGCAATTTCCCCTGACCACGCAGATACCCCATATGTGGGGAAAAACCACTGTTTAGGCGTACGGCAGGGTTCGGAAGGGAAGGAGCGCCATTTGACTTTTTGAAAGTAAAATTTGCTTGAATAATTAGCAGACTCCATGTTGTGTTTGGGGAGCCCCTGATGTGCCTAAACAGTGGAAACCCCCCACAAGTGACACCATTTTGGAAACTAGACCCCTCAGAGAACCTTTACAGAAGTTTATAACATGGAGCCATGAAAATAAAAAATTATGTTTTAGCCCCAATTTTTTTATTTTCACAAGGGTAAGAGGAGAAAATAGACCCCAAAACCTTTTGCAATTTCTCCTGAGTACGCCAATACCCTATATGTGGGGAAAATACAGTGTTTGGGTGCACGGCAGAGTTCAGAAGGGAAGGAGCACTGTGTGACTTTTTGAACGCAAAATTTGCTGGAATTGAGGGCAGACGCCATGTCACGTTTGAAGAGCCCCTGATGTGCCTAAATAGTTGAAACCCCCCACAAGTGACCCCATTTTGGAAACTACAACCCTCAAGGATTTTATCAAGGGGTATAATGAACATTTTGAACCCGGTACGACACATAATTTGATAACATTAGGTCATCATATTGAATAAGTTGTCATTAGTCTTGAGCACAAGTGCTCGCCACTTGAGTTTGCATCGTGTACTCGGGTATGCACCATGTATCGCACGTGCTCGAGTGACATGCTCGAGTCCTGCCCACAGGTTTCACGGTTATTAGACACCCAAAACAAACATGCAGGGATTGCTGGTGCATGGCAGGCAATCCCCGCACGTTTGTTTTGACTGTGAAGCATATGGGGCAGAGACTCGAGCACCCGCGATACTCAATTCATAACCGAGCACCCGATGCAAACTCAAGTAGTGAGCACTTGTGCGCAACACTAGTCGCCATATCGTCATCTTTTTTTTTTTTTGCTTTTGAAAAAAATCCCAACCCTAGCACAACCCTAACCCTAGAGTTTATTTTTTACACCGTTCCTTGTGCAGTATAAGTGATTAGACGACTTTATTCTTTGGGTCGGTGCGATTACAGCGAAGCTCATCAAGAGAATGCCAAGAGTGTGCAAAGCAGTCATCAAAGCAAGAGGTGGTTACTTTGAAGAACCTAGAATATAAGACATTCAGTTGTTTCACATTTTTTAGTTAAGTATATAATTCCACATGTGTTAATTCATAGTTTTGATGCCTTCAGTGTGAATGTACAATTTTCATAGTCATGAAAATACAGAAAAATCTTTAAATGAGAAGGTGTGTCCAAACTTTTGGTCTGTACTGTACTTATTAGTACGCCCTGGGCTGTAAAGGGGTTAAGACCCATAGTGGTGGGGATTGGTTCCCATGGTGAAAAATTAAGTGCCTGGATGGATTTTTACCTACAGCCTCTGGCTCAGGAAACTCCGAGTTACATTAGGGATTCAAAATTCATAGTGACCATTTTTGATAAATTTGAATGGCAAAAAAACTTTGGATGATTGTCCTGTGATGTGGTGGCATTATACCCCCTCAATTCCACACCATATTGCTTTAGCATGTTTAACCTACCACCTTGACACATACAGTTCGTACACTATAGAAATAAAAGAATTTCTGGTCATAGCAGTACAGTTCCTCTTAGAGCGTAATTATTTTAGCTTTGATAAAAGTTTTTTTTTTACAGAAAAGAGGAGTCAGCATGGGCAGTAAATTTTCTCCTTCGCTAGTGAACATAGTGATGTGTAGGTGGAAGGAGCTTTTCATTTACCATAATGATAACACATATAGTGGACACATTGTGTGGTACAGTAGATTTATTGATGACCTCCTCCTGGTGTGGGGGGCACACAGGAGGAGGTGGTACAATTTGTACAGTACATCAACTGCAATCATTTTAATCTTAAATTCACTTAGTTCTACCATTCATCCAAAATTACTTTTTTGGATCTCGAACTTGAGGCTACCAAGGAGAAAGAATTGGTCAAAATTAATCCCCACAGAAAATCTACAGCCTCAAATTCTATTCTATCAGCTAAATGTTGTCATCCGCCACATATTAAGAGAAATATCCCTTACGGTGAGCTAATACGAACAATACGAAATTGTTCAGATAACATCACTTTTCAGAAGGAATCAGAAAAAATGTGAAACAGACTATCCAATAGGTGCTATCCCGAGTGGTCTTTAAGAAAAGCGAGTAGAATTGTCTCCAATATAAATCGGAAAGATATACTCCGAAATAAACAGAAAAATAACATTAACACATTGGATACTAGGGTAACGTTTTCTACCACCTATAGTCCTCAGTATAATAAAATTACATCTAGAATTAAAAAGTATAACCCTATTATATATCAGAACAAGAAACTAAAAAACCTACTTTCTAATGCCATCCACTTTGTAGCCAGGAAAGCGCCCGCTCTGGGAACCATCCTTTCTCCTAGCTTATACACCAGTGAGACTAATACTGTACAACCAAATTGGCTCAGCACAAAAGGTTTCTTCAGATGTGGAGCCAATCGGTGCAAAGCGTCTCTACATGCGGTTAAAACAGATAGTTTTATGTCCTTAAGTAATGATAGAGAATATAAAATTCATGATTTCCTCAATTGTAATTCATCAGGGGTTATATACCTTATAGAATGCACCTTGTGTAAGGTCCACTATGTGGGTTGTACCACAGGTGCGCTGAAAGTCCGTATCAGAAGACATCTTTCTGATGCGATTCATTTGGAAGCCATAAATACATCAGCAGTATCAAGGCATTTTGCGAGAGTTCATAAAGGTGACACCTCATTCTTTAAATATATGAAGATAGAGAAGGTATATAGATCCACACGAGGGGGGGATCATAAGTGCAAAATTCTGAACTGGGAGTCCTGTGGATTTTCACATTGGATACCACAGGGGTTAAATTCAAGACAGGATCTGATACTGCAGTATTAAGAAATATAATTCTGCATTTATTTCCATGCATGTACACTGGGTACGGAAAGTATTCAGACCCCTTTAAATTTTTCACTCTTTGTTTCATTGCAGCCATTTGGTAAATTCTAAAAAGTTCATTTTTTCTCATTAAAGTCCACTCTGCACCCCATCTTGTCTGAAAGAAAACAGAAATGTAGAAATTTTTGCAAATTTAATAAAAACGAAAAACTGAAATATCACACGAGCATAAGTATTCAGACCCTTTGCTCAGTATTGAGTAGAAGCACCCTTTTGGGCTAGTACAGCCATGAGTCTTCTTGGAAATGATGCAACAAGTTTTTCACACCTGCATTTTGGGATCCTCTGCCATTCTTCCTTGCAGATCCTCTCCAGTTCCGTGAGGATGAATGGTAAACGTTGGTGGACAGCCATTTTCAGGTCTCTCCAAAGATGCTCAATTGGGTTTAGGTCAGGGCTCTGGCTGGGCCAGTCAAGAATGGTCACATAGTTGTTCTGAAGCCACTCCTTTGTTATTTTAGCTGTGTGCTTAGGGTCATTGTCTTGTTGGAAGGTGAACCTTTGGCCAAGTCTGAGGTGCAGAGCACTCTGGAAGAGGTTTTCATCCAGGATATCTCTGTACTTGGCCGCATTCATGTTTCCTTCAATTGCAACCAGTCGTCCTGTCCCTGCAGCTGAAAAACACACCCATAGCATGATGCTGCTGTTATGATCTGCTACAAGAACTAAGGAAAGAGAGGAAATCTGTCCATACAATAGGACTAAGCTGATTCCCTACGATGCAGCGGGCAACCTGTTCCTTGTGAACAGACCCGCCTTCGTCCACAGCTAGTCTTAACGGAGACCTATAGATTAAAGGGAGTTCCCTAAAAGAACTAAGGACTGGGACAAAATTGGACACCTTCTGGCAGAAGTAGTAGCAGAAGAAGACAAACAGACAAAAGTACTTAGTGGTTCAAGGACCAAACAAACTAGAGAGATACAGTAGGTACAAACCACCTGGCTAGATTAAGAGTCAAAGTAACACTGAAGTCCAGCAAAGCCTGAAGGGCGGAGCTGGAATAAATAGGCAGAAGGTCACGTGACCACAAAATAGAAAAAACTAACAGGAGGGTTCTAACAACTGCCACCACCATGTTTCACTGTTGGGATTGTATTAGGCAGGTGATGAGCAGTGCCTGGTTTTCTCCACACATACCACTTAGAATTATCACCAAAAAGTTCTATCTTTGTCTCATCAGACCAGAGAATCTTATTTCTCATAGTCTGGGAGTCCTTCATGTGTTTTTGAGCAAACTCTATGCGGGCTTTCATATCTCTTGCACTGAGGAGAGGCTTCCGTCTGGCCACTCTGCCATAAAGGCCCAACTGGTGGAGGGCTGCAGTGATAGTTGACTTCGTGGAACTTTCTCCCATCTCCCTACTGCATCTCTGGAGCTCAGCCACAGTGATCTTGGGGTTCTTCTTTACCTCTCTCACCAAGGCTCTTCTCCCACGATTGCTCAGTTTGGCTGGACGGCCAGGTCTAGGAAGACTTCTGGTGGTCCCAAACTTCTTCCATTTCAGGATTATAGAGGCCACTGTGCTCTTATGAACCTTGAGTAATGCAGAAATTCTTTTATAACCTTGGCTAGATGTGTGCCTTGCCACAATTCTGTCTCTGAGCTCCTTGGGCAGTTCCTTTGAGCTCATGATTCTCATTTGGTCTGACATGCACTGTGAGCTGTGGCGTCTTATATAGACAGGTGTGTGCCTTTCCAAATCAAGTCCTATCAGTTTAATTAAACACATTTGGACTTCATTGAAGGAGTAGAACCATCTCAAGGAGGATCACAAGGAAATGGACAGCATGTGACTTAAATATGAGTGTCTGAGCAAAGGATCTGAATACTTATGACCATGTGATATTTCAGTTTTTCTTTTTAATAAATTTGCAAAAAAATTCTACATTGCTGTTTTTTTCAGCCAAGATGGGGTGCAGAGTGTACTTTAATGAGAAAAAAAATGAACTTTTTAGAATTTATCAAATGGCTGCAATGAAACAAAGAGTGAAAAATTTAAAGGAGTCTGAATACTTTCCGTACTCACTGTATATATCTATATACACTACTCCAAAAATAAAGGGAACACTTAAAACAACAGAATATAACTCCAAGTAAATCAAACTTCAGTGAAATCAAACTGTCCACTTAGGAAGCAACACTGATTGACAATCAATTTCACATGCTGATGTGCAAATGGAATAGACGATAGATGGAAATTATTGGCAATTATCAAGACACCCTCAATAAAGGAGTGGTTCTGCAGGTGGGGACCAAAGACCACATCTCAGTACCAATGCTTTCTGGCTGATGTTTTGGTCACTTTTGAATGTTCGTTGTGCTTTCACACTCGTGGTAGCATGAGACAGACTCTACAACCCACAGAAGTTGCTCAGATAGTGCAGCTCATCCAGGATGGCACATCAATGCGAGCTGTGGCAAGAAGGTTGGCTGTGTCCAGAGGCTGGAGGCGCTACCAGGAGACAGGCCAGTACACCAGGAGATGTGGAGGGGGCCGTAGGAGGGCAACAACCCAGCAGCAGGACCGCTACCTCCGCCTTTGTGCAAGGAGGAACAGGAGGAGCACTGCTAGAGCCCTGCAAAATGACCTCCAGCAGGCCACAAATGTGCATGTGTCTGCACAAACGGTTAGATACCGACTCCATGAGGGTGGTATGAGGGCCCGACGTCCACAGACAGGGGTTGTGCTCACAGCCCAACACCATGCAGGATCCTTGGCATTTGCCACAGAACACCAGGATTGGCAAAGTCGCCACTCGTTCCCTGTGCTCTTCACAGATGAAAGCAGGTTCACACTGAGAACATGTGACAGACGTGACAGAATCTGGAGACGCCGTGGAGAGCGACATCCTTCAGCATGACCGGTTTGGCAGTGGGTGAGTAATGGTGTGGGGTGGCATTTCTTTGGAGGGCCGCACAGCCCTCCATGTGCTCGCCAGAGGTAGCCTGACTTCCATTAGGTACCGAGATGAGATCCTCAGACCCCTTGTGAGACCATATGCTGATGCGGTTGGCCCTGGGTTCCTCCTAATGCAGGACAATGCCAGACCTCATGTGGCTGGAGTGTGTCAGCAGTTCCTGCGAGATGAAGGCATTGAAGCTATGGACTGGCCAGCCCGTTCCCCAGACCTGAATCCGATTGAGCACATCTGGGACATCATGTCTCGCTCCATCCGCCAACGTCACGTTGCACCACAGACTGTCCAGGAGTTAGCGGATGTTTTAGTCCAGGTCTGGGAGGAGATCCCACAGGAGACCATCCGCAACCTCATCAGGAGCATGCCCAGGCGTTGTAGGGAGGTCATACAGGCACGTGGATATATATATATATATATACTGTACCTTTTTGTCATTCTAGTAGTAGGGCCATAATTAAGACATGATTTGTTGAAACGCGTAGGTCTGTAAGCTATGATAGTTGCACATTTGCTGTATTCTTTGTGGAGCAGTGTTTTATATGGCTAATAAAAGCTAAGTTTTAATATTTTTTTCTACTAAACAAACCTTTACGCTGGATCATTTCCACTTTTCTCTTGTCTGACTACACTTACGTTTCGCCCTGGTACCACTTATCTGCATCTCCAGAAGTTTCCCATTTCTCTATTATACTCTTCAAATTACATTTTGAGACTTTCTCCTCCTGTTGTTGCACATATTTTTTTTCCCTTCATCTGCACAGGTATCATTAATCTATCAACTATAATGGCCGTACCAGGTCCTGCAGGTCCTGTATCCCGTACACATGACGTGGGCAGTGCTCGGCATGCCGCTAGTTTTTATTCTGAGTGCTCTTATATACGGTGTTAGTCTTACACAATGTTGAGCCTGTGATCTGCAGAGTGAAATGTCTGACTGCTAGAACAGAAGTATACGACAGATTCTGCAGCATGGATACATAAAGGACGTCCTGGGGGAATATACCTCCCTCCAACACTCGTCCAGTCCCTGCCTCGCCCTAGAGACATTTATAATAACTCCAGGACTATGGAGCTGGTCATTTTCTCATAATCTGTGGCCATTATTAGTGATCTCGTATTGTACGGTAATATCAGCCTGGAGGTTGTGATGTATTTAGTGTAATAGCGCCATCTAGAATATACAATATATATCAGGCGATACCATGCTTTCTATAGTTAGTCGTCTTATGTGCCCTCTATAGCTATCTATTATACTTTATATTTATTAATAATAAAATTACTCGACACTTTTTCAGCTTTATGATATTTATTAATCTGCTGTAATTATAAAAGAAAGTCCAACCTTACAGTGGACACAGGTGGAAGTGTCCTCCATGATGGTGTAGGCTGAGGTGGAGCAAGTATATAGTCAGTGGGGGATCAAGATGACCAGTATTCCCCAGGGTTCCTTGTTATCAGGGAGGGACCCGGTGTATGCAATCAAAAGATCTTATCCTCTGACCGGCTGTGTGCCATCAACAGGTAATGATCCTCAGTCCGGCTGTGTGCCATCAACAGGTAATGACCATCCGGCAGTGCAACATCAACTGGTCATCACTCTCCAGCTGTGTGCCATCAACAGGTAATGACCATCCGGCAGTGCGCCATCAACAGGTAATGACCCTCTGGCTATGGCCATCAATAGGTCATCACCCTCCGGCTGTGTGCCATCAACAGGTAATGACCATCTGGCAGTGAGCCATGAACAGGTAATGACCATCCGGCTGTATGCCATCAACAGGTAATGATCCTCAGTCCGGCTGTGTGCCATCAACAGGTAATGACCATCCGGCAGTGCAACATCAACTGGTCATCACTCTCCAGCTGTGTGCCATCAACAGGTAATGATCCTCTGTCCGGCTGTGTGCCATCAACAGGTAATGACCATCCGGCAGTGCGCCATCAACAGGTAATGACCCTCTGGCTATGGCCATCAATAGGTCATCACCCTCCGGCTGTGTGCCATCAAATGTTTTTATCTTCTGTCCAGCTTTGTGCCATCAAGAGGTAATGACCCTCCAGCTGTGGGCCATCAACAGGTCATCACCCTTCGGCATTTAGGCTTCTTGTCTTCTGTAAGATGCGATTCTTGAGTCTCCTGATGTTAAAAAATATTTAAAAAATCACCGATTAAACTAATAATCTATCTAGTGCATAAGCATCACAATTTATAATCTATCTAGTGCATAAGTATGACAATTTAGCTCACAGAACAAACACTATGCTAAAACATTAGACCCTACAAGCAGAAATTTGCAAAACTAACATAAATATAACTGACAAATCAGTAGAAAAATCGCTACCAATGGCACAGCTCTCTTCACATCAACCTGTAACCATAGTAGATAAGAAATAGAGGACAATGCTCATAGTCAGTTATCAACAATTCGGCATGGGGCATCCCACCAGAGACATTATAATATCTAGTAGATTATAGATGGCAATAGAATTTACCAACAAGCACATAGTACGCCAAACTCAAGTGCATAGTATGCCAAACCTCGACACGTTCTCCTAAAATAGGTTCATCAGAAGCACATACTAGACAGTGATACTTAGCAAAGCGTTCATAGATATATGCGCCATATGATAAGGTGCTAAAGTGCAAGTGTGTGACAAAATATCCATTCGATTTCAGGTGCAATGCTGCATTGTATGTAGTAAGATGGTGCCCATCAGACAGCATGTATAGGACTAACCTGTGATGAAAACACGAGCAATGGGAAAGTTCAAGCAGTTGCCTTCTCAATCTTCCTCGCCTCTAAGACATCTAAGGAAACATCTTCTCCTCTTGATTTTGGGTGGAGGTGTTGTAGGCATTTCAGGCTCTGGCATTCTAGGTTCTGACATACTAGGTTCTGACATGGTAGGTTCTGGTGTTCTAGGTTCTGGTGCTCTTGGCTCTGGAATTCTGAGTTGTTGGCTTCTCTGAAAAATCAGTAACCTCTCTTTATGCTCCGTGGAACTTCGAGCTCTTCTTCCTATATTGTTGTGAGGGATCATTCTGACCCAGACAATATCACTGAACGCCACTTTATAGTTGCAACTAGGAACCTTTTTCGCATCCTGCGGTGCAGGAGCCATGGATGGAGTAGAACATTTGCCATTGGGCAGGACAGGTGTTCTCCTGGAGTCTTACTCCTGAATCTGAGGGAAGCAAATCGGCTCCTTACAAGCACTTTGTTCCTTCAGAATGGTTTTGTTCTCAGGAGTTTTCTGATTGTTTCACCAGGTTCAGACATTGCCCACATGCTCAGGCCAAGACTTAAGGCCAAATACTCTAGTATTGTCAGTAGTGTCATCACCGCAACAAAAACTGCGTCACGGAAGAGCCAAAAAAGGAAGATTGATGGAAGCTTGATAGGTGCTTCTCCTGAGATCCACGGGTAGTGGGTCATCCTATAATAAAGAAAAAAAAACATAATAAAGTCCTGTATATTTATACCCAATCCAGTCAAACAGAGAGCCCTTGTTATTATACAGTGATGGATACATTATCAAGCAACTTTCAGAAATATCCCATTGAGAAGATCAGGAAGAAGTTTGGGATTCACCTCCAGGGTCCATGGAATATTATTTACAGTTGGACTTTCATATGACGGACGGTCACGTATCCAGTATGAGAAGTCCTGCAAGAGGCGATATTCTCAATAGCTGATCCTTGTGACCCCCATATTGATGAGAACATACTCGCCCTCAGTGTACTGTAATGTGGGGGGTAGAGCAACGTAAAGCACAGAAATGATAGGGTGATACTCATCATCTCCAGAGGTCTCTCAGCACCAAGGTATGGTCAATGAGATACAAGCTGCAGATGGGCCGAGGCTTCTAATATACCCAGGGGTGACATCACAAAGCCCTCTGTGACATCATTGCACAGTTCTATCCATCATGTCACTGATACGTTGGACCTAACTAAATGTCTAAAAGAGAACCCTTCCACATGATTTCCAATCTCGGAGCAGCTTCAGTTTTTCAAGAAAAGTTTAAAAAATATAATCTGTGCTGTGATTGGTCACAATGGCACATGAAGCAGAACGTCTTTAGATCTTTTAAAGGGAAAGTGTCAGCAATTTTTTTACAATTGTAAAATTGTAAAGTATTTATATTTATATATAAATACACATATATATTTAAAAAGGTTTTAATGGTATAAAATCTGAAAAAAATATTTTAACTGTTTTGATGTTTTCATCTTGTAAACACTAGGGGGAGCAGCTGCTGACATTTCCATGAAAACAGAATGCAGCTAGCTCGCATTACGACTGCAGTAAAAGTGGGCGGGATCTGCTCACATGGGTGTGATGTCACTCCTCCCCTTCTGGGCGTTTGCAAAAAGGTAAATGAGACTGTAGTTTAGGATCACAGTGCGGAGCGATCACTGGTGACTGCAAAGTGATATATAAGGGACAACACCAAAGTCATTAATCACTACAAGGACAAGGCAGGAATGTGGGAGTCAGAGGGGTCACCCCACACTTATATCCCCTCTGACTGTCACTTCCTAAGCTCCTTTCCCTGCCATAACCTCTTATTCCCGCAGGTAAATTCTTACAGGACCCCCCTCCCCATCCCCTTCCCCTGCCGCAGCTGATTCTAAACGTCCTCCATATGTAATAATAGACAGGTACTCACCGGCAGCCTATGGTAATTCACAGGGTAGAACAGGGTACAGCACAGAAACAATATGGCGATCCTCATTGTCTCCAGGGGGTATCTCAGCACCAAGATATGGCCAATGAGATATGAGCTCCAGGTGGATGGAGCCCCCTTATATACCCCAAGGGTGACATCACAACGCCCTCTGTGACATCATCAGCCACAACATTCCGTCACATGACATCACCCAGCACCAGCATCATGTGACCCAGCATAAATAGAAAGTCCTTGTTGCCTACAGCAACTATTCAAAACTAAGTTTAAACTTTTCCAACAGCTAAAGGCGGCTCTGTGATGGCAGTTTCTTCTTGTGGACGGTTGTGATAAATCTGCAGAACATCTACATAACGCGACATGTAGAAAATCCTGTCTTTTCCCCTCTGTTCTTCCTCTGGTGCTACAGAGACCGATAGAAGGAGCTTTTCCAGACCTTACAGTGCACAATATGGGACCTAATCACTGATATCCCAGATCTCCTCAGTACCAGCATACCGCCAACCTATGAGGACTAGAAAGAGGGCGAAACCATGCGGCACGCGTAGTCTGACCACGCCCCTATCCACACCCCAAGCCATGCCCTTTTTATACCTTGGCAGGTATTTATCAATATAATATGTCTTTTGGATATATTCCTTTGAATCCAACTATTTTATATATGTATTTGTTTCTATATATTGATACCCCTATTGGAGATACAATATAATGTTTTTATTTTTCTCCTTCATTTTTTCCTTTTTATCTCTTGATGGTACTAAGTGCCGAATTTATACTATCCTGGTAATATACACTGATTAACAGACTGTTTTTTATAGCCATCAGAAATATAAGTATATAATTTTTATTCATTTTTAACTAATTGTGAAAGTTTGAACAAAGTCTTTTTTATTATTATTTTTTTCACACACAGTCTATTCTTATTGGAATTCTATCTTCGTTCTATTGAACCTCCATATGTCCTTTTGCACCGTCTTGATAGTATTGGATCTTCCTCCATTTCTTTGGTTGTATTATCTTTGTGGGGGGCGTTTGGACTTTATTAGGTTACCAGTTTGACTACCAGCGAGAAGCTGACGAAGAGGAACTGTGAGTCCTCGAAACGCGTAGTTTTTTTTGGCCTATACAGGACATCGAAGGAGAAGGAGAGAGTCAATGCACAGGGATAAGCCCTCCTGATATCCAGAAGATATATATAACCATATCATATTATTGATACAAAATATAAATGCACAGAGTCAATAAAATCACTTAAAAACACCAAACCCCATCCTTACTTTGCAAGATACCTATTCCAAAGGTGTATCTAGGTTTTCTGGCACCCGGTGCAGCAGGGGCTGGCTGGCACATTTTAGCCTGGGGGGCAAGCACACAGCAGTGGCCCATGAGTAGCGGCCCATCCTTAACATGTTTATTACCAGATGCATCATAAGCCTATATTCACACGACCGTATTGTCTAAGTGTTGCCCGTGAAAAAAGCTGACAGCACTTGGACCAGTTCAGATGAGTGTTTGTAGCGGTCAGACATAGTACATATTATTCTTATGTATTACTATTTTTAAAGCAGATATACCTTTTTAGAGATGTAGTACCAGGGGCGGACCTACCGCCCGTGCAGCCGGTTCATTGAACGGGGACCCCCGAGGGAGAGGGGGCCCCTCCAGCCTCCAGCAGGGCCCCATCATGGCATGACTGCCCTGACTCCAGCATGGGGCCCGGCTGGTTGGGGCCCCCTCGGAGCCCCCCTCTTGTGCGTCTCCTCATGGGGCCCCCCCCGCCATCACATGACTGGAGATGTGCCTGCGCTCAGCATGGGCCCCATGCTGAGCGCAGGGACATCTCCGGTCATGTGACGGCGCCGGCACAATACTTACCCCTCCCCGTGCCTCCGCAGCGTCTGCCGCGTCCTCTGACTGTGACGTCTCAGGTCAGAGGGCACGGTGATGTCTTTACACCGCGCGCTCTCTCCTGAGCTGTCACATCACAGAGCAGGAACACGCGCGCAGCAGGTAAGAAGTGAGGTGAGTATTTGATTTTTTTTTTTTTTTTTTATGTATGGGGGCATGGGGCATTTAATGGTGGGGGGAGAGTGGGTGTGACATCCTGCATGGGGCATTATATGGGGGAAGTGGTGTGACATCCTGCATGGGGCATTATATAGGGGGGGATTGGCATCCTGAATGGGGCATTATATGGGGGAGGGGGGAATTGACATCCTGCATGGGGGCATTATATGGGGGTAGGGGGGGAGGGATGTGACATCCTGCATGGGGCATTATAAGAGGGGAAGGGGGAAGTGACATCCTGCATGGGGCATTATAAGAGGGGAAGGTGGGAAGTAACATCCTGCATGGGGCATTATAAGAGGGGAAGGGGGGAAGTGACATCCTGCATGGGGCATTATAAGAGGGGAAGGGGGGAAGTGACATCCTGCATGGGGCATTATAAGGGAGGGGGGGCGTGACATTCTGCATGGGGCATTATAAGGGAGGCGGTGTGACATCCTGCATGGGGCATTATAAGAGGGGGAGGGGGGAATTGACATCTTGCATGGGGCATTATATAGAAGGTGGGTGTCTTCCTGCATGGGGCATTATAAGGGAGGGGGTGGTCTGACATGCTGCATGGGGCATTGAAAAGGGGGGAAGTGACATCCTGCAAGGGGCATTAAATGGGGGGAAGAGGTGACATCCTGCATGGGGCATTTTATGGGGGGTAGATGTGACATCCTGCATAGCGCATTAAAAGACGGGTGTCATCCTGCATGGGGCATTATATGGGGGAAACAGCCTGCATAGAGCGTTACATGGGGGCCAATATTCTGTATGGAGAGTTATATGGGGACCAGTATCCTGTATGGATGCTGTATGGAGCATTATATGGGGACCAGTATCCTGTATGAAGCATTATAAGGGGGTCAGTATCCTGTATGGAGCATTATATGGTGCCCATATTACTGTATGGAGGACTATACTGTCCGGTCTGCACTGTGCGCTGTGAGGATTCGCCGGTTTCTGAGCTATTGTAGAATTTACAATAGATATCGCTTGTGTAATGGGGCATTATAAGGGGGAAACAGCCTGCATGGAGCGTTATATGGGGGCCAATATTCTGTATGGAGAGTTATATGAGGACCAGTATCCTGTATGGAGCATTATATGGGGACCAGTATCCTGTATGGAGCATTATAAGGGGGTCAGTATCCTGTATGGAGCATGATATGGTGCCCATAATACTGTATGGAGGACTATACTGTTCTGTCTGCACTGTGCGCTGTGAGGATTCACCGGTTTCTGAGCTATTGTAGAATTTACAATAGATATCGCTCATGTAATGTAGTAAGTGAAATCCTTGGCCTTGTACTATATATATATATTTCTCTGTGGTATCTGTGCATCATGAATCATGGTATGTGTTAAAGGGGCCCACTGAAACTCTGTCGCCCTGGGCCCACAAAAACCTGGAGCTGGTCCTGGGGGTAAGTATAACAAGTTGTATTTTTTTTACATACAATTAATTAACTTGGAGTGAGGGGAATCAGAGATGCACAGGGAGATGAGAGATGCACGGGGGGCGGGGGCCTTCATGCCCCCTATGAAGGGCGGGGGGGGCCCCAAAAAAATTCTTGCACAGGGGCCCACTACAGTCTGTGTCCACCCCTGTGTAGTACGCTGTGTTTTTCTACACTCCTAAAATAACATATCAGCAGAGTAAAGGTGGTCACACATAAGCCCAGGTCTGCTAGATAGATACCTATGAATTATTATTTTGTATATGTTTTCAAACATACTTGATCAATGAAATCATCATTGTAAACTTCAACTCCACATAATAGTATATGATGTAGCAGTCACTAATTATCTTGAGTGCTTCATCTGATGTCCGTGCACATAGTATACATAGTATACCACATACAGTACAATATATATAGGAGAATATACAGTATGACTGGTATACAAAGACGAGCAATTTGTAGAACCGTGGTCCAGTGGTCAGATGAATACTCTGTGGCTGCTGAACAGGAGCCACCACATAGTCTCCTTTTTACAGCCCAACATAGCCTTCCATATACTGTACAGTATGAGCCCCACATAGCCTCCTATATACAATGTGAGCCCTCACACAACCTCCTATATGAGTATGAGCCCTCACATAGCCTCCTATATACAGTATCAGTCCCCACACAGCCTCCTGCATATAGTGTGAGGACCCACACAGCCTCCTGCATACAGTGTGAGGACCCACTGTGTGAGTACAGTGTGAGGACTGGTCGTCGGATATGTTGCACGCTTATTGAGATGTGTTATTGACAGCTCTATCATTTTTCTTGCCACTGTCTTGTTAAATATACAGGTTGGATACATTTGGTGTTCATGCCATATAAATTCCTGTTTATAACGAGTACATATTTATGATAGGTAGCTTTGTTTTACTACCATTGGCAGGCATTAACTGGATTTTAGGTCCTAGTGACGTTTTCTATCTTTTTTACCTACGTATTCATTAAAGGTTATGTTTTAACCTCTTTCACTACTTTAATTGCTTCATATTACCTTTATTGAGTGGTGACCTGTATGATAGTGTGTGAGCACCAGCTCCAGGCGTCCCTGAAGAGGGGCAGGGAAAAAGTAAAGGGGGCAGTGGGAAGGGGGTTTATCCAAGGAGGGGTGAGGTCAGCAGAGTATGAGAGACAGACTCATCCTAAACCAGGGGTCTCAAACTCGCGGGTCGCATGTGGCCCTTCAGACTGGTTCATGCGGCCTGTGTGCACCATAGACCCCGATCGCGGCCCGGTCCAGGAGCTGCCGACAGCTGCACTTTAGTTCAGTGTATTGCTGCGCAGAGACCGGCTCTCTGCATGATACAATACCAATGCCAGCCACCGGCCTATCAGAGGCCAGCAGCGGACATCCGCGTCCCAGCGCAGCGGTGCATGACATCACTAACATGGGCGGATGTCAGCTGCTGGCCTCTGATAGGCCGGTGGCAGGCATTGGTCTCTGCGCAGCAATACACTGAACTAAAGCGCAGCTGCCGGAAGCTCCTGGACCAGGCCGCGATCGTCAAGGGGTCTATGGTGCCTGCGCCCGCATATGCAGAAAGGACACCGAGGGAACGGAGGACAGGTGAGAAGAGACTTTTTTTTTTCTTATATATGTATGTGAAGAATGGAACAGCGGACATTCCTACAACATAGGGACCTGAATGGGGACATTCCTACAATATGGGAACCTGGATAGGAACATTCCTACAATGTGGGACCTGGATGGGGACATTCCTACAATGTGGGACCTGAATGGGGACATTCCTACAATATGGGAACCTGGATAGGAACATTCCTACAATGTGGGACCTGGATGGGGACATTCCTACAATATGGGACCTGAATGGAGACATTCCTACAATATGGGGACCTGGATAGGAACATTCCTTCAATGTGGGACCTGGATGGGGACATTCCTACAATGTGGGACCTGAATGGGGACATTCCTGCAATATGGGGACCTGGATGGGGACATATCTACAATGTGGGGACCTGGATAGGGACATTCCTACAATGTGGGACCTGAATGGGGACATTCCTGCAATATGGGGACCTGGATGGGGACATATCTACAATGTGGGGACCTGGATAGGGACATTCCTACAATGTGGGGACCTGGATGGGGACATATCTACAATATGGGGAACTGGATTGGGACATATCTACAATGTGGGGACCTGGATAGGAACATTCCTACAATGTGGGGACCTGGATAGGAACATTTCTACAATGTGGGGACCTGGATAGGAACATTTCTACAATGTGAGGACCTGGATGGGGGACATTCCTACAAGATGGGGACATTAAAACAAGATGGGGACCTAGATGGGGGACATTACGACAAGATGGGGACATGGATGGGGGACATTACGACAAGTTGGGGACCTGAATGGGGGACATTACGTCAAGATGGGGACCAGGATGGTGCATTACTACAAGTTGAGGACCAGGATGGGGCATTACTACAAGATGAGGACCAGGATGAGGCATTAGATGAGGCATTACTACAAGATGAGGACCAGGATGAGTCATTAACCCCTTTACAACCCAAGGTGGTTTGCACATTAATGACCAGGCCAATTTTTACAATTCTGACCACTGTCATTTTATGAGGTAATTACTTCGGAACGCTTCAACGGATCTCCCTGATTCTGAGATTGTTTTTTCATGACATATTGTACTTCATGATTGTGGTAAAATTTCTTCGATATCACTTGCGTTTATTTGTAAAAAAAAATGGAAATTTGGCAAAAATTTTGAAAATTTTGCAATTTTCAAAATTTGAATTTTTATGCCCTTAAATCAGAGAGATGTGTCACACAAAATAGTTAATAAATAACATTTCCCACATGTCTACTTTACATCAGCACAATTTTGGAACCAAAATTTTTTTTTATTGGGGAGCTATAAGGGTTAAAAGTTGACCAGCGATTTCTCATTTTTCCAACAAAATTTAGAAAACCATTTTTTTAGGGACCACATCATATTTAAAGTCACTTTGAGGGGTCTTTATGACAGAAAATACCCAAAAGTGACACCATTCTAAAAACTGCACCCCTCAAGGTGCTGAAAACCACATTCAAGAACTTTATTAACCCTTCAGGTGCTTCACAGGAATTTTTGGAATGTGGAAGAAAAAAATTAACATTTAACTTTTTTCACAAAAATGTTAATTTAGACCCAATTTTTTTTATTTTCGCAGGGGTAACAGGAAAAAATAGACCCCAAAATTTGTTGATCAATTTCTCCTGAGTAAGCAGATACCCCATATGTGGGGGAAAACCACTGTTTGGGCGCACGGCAGGGTACGAATGGGAAGGAGCGCCATTTGACTTTTTAAATGTAAAATTTGCTTGAATAATTAGCGGACGCCATGTTGCATTTGGGGAGCCCCTGATGTGCCTAAAAAGTGGAAAACCCCCACAAGTGACCCCATTTTGGAAACTAGACCCCTCAGGGAACTTATCTAGATGTGTGGTGAGCACTTTTAACTCCCAGGTGCTTTACAGAAGTTTATAACATTGAGCCGTAAAAATAAAATTTTCACATTTTTCCCACAAAAATGTTTTTCAGCCCCACTTTTGCATTTTCATAAGGGTAACAGGAGAAATTGCACCATGCAGTTTATTGCTCAATTTCTTCTGAGCAAGCAGATACCCCATATGTGAGGGAAAACCACTGTTTGGGCGCACAGCAGGGTTCGGAAGGGAAGGAGCGCCATTTGACTTTTTAAATGTAAAATTTGCTTGAATAATTAGCGGACGCCATATTGCATTTGGGGAGCCCCTGATGTGCCTAAACAGTGGAAACCCCCCACATGTGACCCCATTTTGGAAACTATACCCCTCAGGGAACTTATCTAGATGTGTGGTGAGCACCTTGAACCCCCAGGTGCTTCACAGAAGTTTATAACATTGAGCCGTAAAAATAAAATTTTCACATTTTTCCCACAAAAATGTTTTTCAGCCCCCACTTTTTCATTTTCATAAGGGTAACAGAAGAAATTGCACTATGCAGTTTGTTGTTCAATTTCTCCTGAGTTAGGAGATACCCCATATGTGGGGGCAAACCACTGTTTGGGCGCGCGGCAGGGTTCGGAAGGGAAGGAGCACCATTTAACTTTTTGATTGTAAAATTTGCTTGAATAATTAGCGGATGTGTCCCTGATGTGCCTAAACAGTAGAAACCCACCACAAGTGACACCATTTTGGAAACTAGACCCCTCAGGGAACTTATCTAGATGTGTGGTGAGCACCTTGAACCCCCAAGTCCTTTACAGAAGTTTATAACATGGAGCCGTGAATATAAAAAAATCTAACTTTTTCCACAACAATGATGTTTTAGCCCCAATTTTTTTATTTTCACCAGGGTAAGAGGAGAAAATGGACCCCAAAAACTTTTGTGCAATTTCTCCTGAGTACGCCAATACCCCATATGTCGGGAAAATACAGTGTTTGGGCGCACGGCAGAGTTCAGAAGGGAAGGAGCACTGTGTGACTTTTTGAATGCAAAATTGGCTGGAATCGATAGCGGACGCCATGTCGCGTTTTAAGAGCCCTTGATGTGCCTAAATAGTTGAAACCCCCCACAAGTGACCCCATTTTGGAAACTACACCCCTCAAGGATTTTATCAAGGGGTATAGTGAACATTTTGAACCCAGAGGTACGACACAAAATTTGATGACATTAGGTCATCATATTGAATAAGTTGTCATTAGTCTTGAGCGCAAGTGCTCGCTACTTGAGTTTGCATCGGGTACTCAGGTATGCACCATGTATCACAGGTGCTCAAGTGAAATGCTCGAGTCGCCTCCCAAATGTTTCACGGTTATTAGACACCCCCAAAAAAACATGCGGGGATCGCTCGAGCATGGCAGGCAATCCCCGCGAGGTTATTTTGGCCGCGAAGCATATGGGGCGGAGACTCGAGCACCCGCGATACTCAATGCATACCCGAGTACCCGATGCAAACTCAAGTAGCGAGCACTTGTGTTCAACACTGTGTTCAACACTAGTTGCCATATCGTCATTTTTTTTTTTTATAAAAAAAAAAACAACCCTTACCCCCAACCCTAACCCTACCCTAGCCCAACCCTGACCCGAACCCTAACATTAGCACAACCCTAACCCCAACCCCAGCCCTAGTGTTTATTTTTTACGCCATTCCTCGTGCGGTATAAGTGATTAGACGACCTTATTCTTCGGGTCAGAGATACCAGAATGATATCGGGTTTTTATGATTGACAGCTGTCACACACTAGAAGACACATATTTTGTAAAATCTAGTTTTTGCATCGCCATATTTTGAGAGCTATAATTTATCCATATTTTGGCCGACAGAGTCATGTGATGGATTTTTTTTTGCGGGACAAGTTGACGTTTTTATTGGTGCCATTTTCAGGCACGTGACATATTTTGATCGCTTTCTATTCCAGCTTTTGGGAGACATAATAAACAAAAACCTAAAATTCAGGAATTGTTTTTTTTTTTTCTACTCCACATGTGGTAAAATTGATAAGGTAGCTTTATTCTTCGGGTCTGTACGTTTACAGCGGTACCACATTTATATTGTTTTTCCATGTTTTGGCGCTTTTACACAATAAAAGACATTTTATAGAAAAAAATATTTTTTTGCATCGCTTTATTCTGAGAGCTATAACTTTTAGAATTTTCGGATTATGGAGCTGTATGGCGGCTTGTTTTTTGCGGGACAAGATTACATTTTCAGCGGTACCATTTTTATTTATATTCATCTTTTTGATCGCGTGTTATTCCATTTTTTGTTTGGCGGTATGATGATAAAGCATTGTTTTTTGCTTAGTTTTTTTTTTTTTTTTTACCGTGTTCAATGAAGGGGTTAACTAGTGGGACAGTTTTATAGGTCAGGTCGTTCCGGACGCGGCGATACCAAATATGTGTATTTTTATTGTTTGTTTTTTTTTTCATAATAATATTTATTGATGGCCACATTATATTTTTATTTTTGGTGGATTATTTTTTTATTTTTTTTTAAATATTTTTACAATTTTTTTTTATTTTTTTTTCACTTTCTGAGAGGTTTTACACTTTTTTACTTTGTCCCACTCTGGGACTTTCACTTTTTTTATTCTGATCGCCTGCATAGCATAGGGATGGAGCACCATCCCTGAGCCATGCAGGCAGTCAGCGCTGCACAGTGAGAAGATTGTTCGGTCATGCACTGCGCATGACCAAACAATCTTCCTGCTGTCTGGTGACGACATCGGGTCAACATAGCAACACCCGGGAAGCCGCGGCAGACAGCGCTGGAGGCCGGAAGAGGAGGTGAGTATTGCGATCACCTCCCCTTGCCACCGCAATGCTGCGATCGACTTCGATCGCAGCATTGCGGGGGTTAATGTGCCGTGAGCGGTGCGGGACCGCTCCCTGCACATAGTACCGGGTGTCAGCTGTGACAATCAGCTGACACCCGGCGGCGATCGCGCCCGCACAGCCTGTGTGCGCGCACGATCGCCATGACGTACTAATACGGGTCAGGCTCTTAAAGCCCAGGGCACAGACGCGTATTAGTACGTCATGGGCTGTAAAGGGGTTAATACAAGATGAGGACAAATTCAAAAGGTGTATAGAAAAAGAAATGATATCACTAAAATTGTCATTTTGTCATGCAAAGAATGTGGACCATCTACCCAGCCGAGTTTGAGACCCTTGCTTTATAAAGTATCTTTGCTTAACAAACAGTTGTTTCTGAGAAGCTAATGATAGCAAATGATCAGGCAATATTTTCTGTGCATTTTCCCATTTCATTCTACTTGTGCCTCCTTTTCGCAAACATTCTGTTGCAATTTTTGGGTTAACTCCTTTATTTTGGATTTTATCTTATTGATCTCCCCTATGCATATTCCCCGTACATATGCTTTCATAGCATCCCATATAAATCTCATAGATGACGACCCATCATTAAAACGAAAATATTCTAAGATTCTAGAGCTAAGAGTAGGACCAATTAGTTGCAGCCAAAAAGGATTGATGTGCCATGTATATTCCCCCGGAGACCTCACAGCACCCATCTGCAGTTGTACCTGTATAGGCGAATGGTCAGAGACACTCCTTGGCAGATACCTCACCGATTTAATATAGGGTATGATTGATTCAAAGCCAATAGCTTGGTCTATTCTTGACAAAGAATGATGGGAGGCGAAGTAACAGGAATATTGTCTGACATCAGGGTGCTGTATTCTCCATAGGTCCACTATGCCTACCTCCTCTAGCAGATAATGTAGAGATGTATATTGTGCATTTTGAAAAATATTTCCAGTATGGAATTTATCCCAGAAAGGGTGGAGGTAGGTGGTAAAATCCCCTCCCCCTGCGAGGTTGGGATTTAGGAGGATGTTAGTTTTAGATCAGTTGCAGAACGGAGGGCACAGGAGGGGTGATAGACAGAAATGAGGGATGAGATATAGGGTGGTGCAGAACTGTGGAGGGCTTTATGGGTGAGAGAGATGAGTTTGTATTGTATTCTGTGGTGAATGGGTAACCAGTGCAATGACTGGCACTGGTTAGAGGCGTTGGTGAAGTGGCCTGATAGAAATACGACCCTGGCTGCTGCATTCAGAATGGATTGGAGAGGAGAGAGTTTGTTTAGAGGGAGACCGATTAGAAGAGAGTTGCAGTAGTCCAGACGAGAGTGAATAAGAGCGACAGTAAGAGTTTTTGCAGTATCAAAGGTGAGAAAATGTGGGGTTCTGGAGATGTTTTTAAGGTGCAGGTGACATGAGTGAGTGAGTGATTGTAGCCCAGTCAAGAGAACTTGTAAAAGAACTTCTACATGATGTTTCAAGGATGGAAAGAGACTGCCATCTACTGGCCAGACGCAGTCAAGCGGAACCAAGATATACAAGGGAAGTTGCAGGGAGAGCAAGTTCAGACGCTGGACCTGATCAGGTGACTTCCAGGAAGGAGTTCCGGAAAATAAGAGGCCAGCGCGCCAAACCTGAGGGGTCTTTGGCGCCAAGCAGCAGAAAGGAGCAGATGTGTTCCCTGCGTCCTGAGAAACCCCACGTTACAGGCCTAAGCTAGAGGCTCCGGATATCTCGCCGATGTTACCTGAGTGCTGTGCCTGCTGAGGAGACTAGGAACCTAATTGCGGTGCTGAGTGAGTTCGCGGAACCCGACATCGCCCGCCGACAGACGAGGCCTGGACCTCCCTATCTAAGGCTCGAGAGACTGCCTCCAACAGCCAAGCAGAGAGGAGTTGAGAGACGGTTGCCCCACGAAAGTCACGCCAGCGGATTCGGAGGAGCTGCATACGTGAACAGGGCCTTCACTTCCACTGTTCACCCACAGTACCGGGGACAATTGGGTTTAGATAATCAGGTTGGGAGGGGAACGGTTGGGACTAAAGGAGCACAATGTGATCTAATTGAATTTATGCGGAAGAGACTCATGGCCTAGCGTGAATAACCGATGACCCCCGCTAGGGCCAAATGTACAGTTAAAGAACTTACGTGGTGTCTCCCATGACTGAGGGCATCACCCTACTTAAGAGACTTCACCTTACTTAAGAGACTTCACCTTACTTAAGAGACTTCACCCTACTAAAGAGACTGCACCTTACTTAAGAGACTTCACCTTACTTTGATAGGCTTAACCTTACTTTGAGAGACTGCGTCTTATTTTGAGAGATTTTGCCTTTTGATGATATATTGAATTACTGTTCATTACCCTTGTTACTAATCCCTTGTTCAGAATACCTGTTGCATAAAATTGTTTATTTTCATCTCAGACTGTTCTCGCCTTGTGTCTCTGTGCGTTGCATTCCCGTACCTGCATTACATTTGGCGTAGTCGGCAGGATGCAACATTCAGACGCAGAGATGGGGGATCAGTCTGTGGCTGGGTCCGGTCGGACCCATATACCCCTGGGGGCTATGCTCAGCCATCTTCCCAAGTTTTCAGGGGATGGCATGTCACTGTGGGACTGGGTAGAAAGACTGAGAAGTATGCTACGGATGTACCCCCTTGATCCCCTAGCCCAGGCGGAGCTGGCCCTCCTAACCCTTGATGGAGAGGCCCGACAGACTGTGATGTACCGCCCACCTGGGGACCGTGACACCGTGGATAAAGTGATAAAAATTTTAGAGGACATGCACGGTGACACTACAGATTTGGGACACTTGCGCTTACGGTTGTTCCAGCGGGTCCAAGGGGAAAATGAGACAGTAAATCAGTATGTTAATGCGTTGCAGGAAGTGACGGCCCATATCACTAAGAAAGCTCGAGATGGGAACTGAGGACTGGGACCATTGGATGAGGTGTTGCGTGACCAACTGATTGCCGGCTTGAAAGACCCTTCCCTGAGGCAGATCCTGAAGGAGCGGCTGCGATTGAGCCCTGATATGGGCTTCCTGGAGGTAGGGACTGAAGCTAGAGTGCTGGAGAGAGAAGTTCCTGTTCTCATAGCCACAGTTAGAAGTCAAGAGGCAATTGCTCCTGGATTCACCAACCAAGAGCCTGATTGAGTACGGGAAATACGTCAGGAAATTCGAGACATTCGGGGTGAGCTGAATGCTATTAGAAAGCCCCCTACTGCCCCCTTGCCGACGGACCGTACTGCTCAACGCGGACGGAGACCAGAACGAGAGAGACGTTCCTACCCGGCCCCAGCACGCCATGTACCCGACCTATCGGCAGAAAGAGGACCGGAGTGCTGGACTTGCGAAGGTAGGGGGCATATCTCGAAAGACTGTCCCAACCGAGAAAGGAGGAGGAGGGGACAGCCGTTAAGCTAAAATGCCCCACGGTTGTGGAGCATACCGAGGGGTCTCGTGCTTCAGAGAGTAGAAGAGGGAGCTCTGAAGACATTGTCTCCGAGAGGCCCATCATCTGGGCTGAATTCAATGGGCAGCGGATCCGCTGTTTGATGGACACCGGGTCTCAAGTGACCACTATGCCTGAGACGTAATTCCAAAGTCACTTTTCTGAAGTCACTCGTTCCTGCCGGGAACCCACTATCAAATTGGTGGCGGCCAATCAACTACCTATCCCAGTAGCAGGAGTAGTATGGATGTCCATGCGGGCATGTGGAAAGGACCTCGGTCGAAAAGGGATCGTACTAACCAAAGGGCCTGGAGGCGATGGGCCCATTGTTACCCTGGGCATGAATGTGCTGAAAGAAGTCGGACAGTTCCTGGCTGAGGGCTGTAGCAAAAACAACTGGACCCGCGCCACTCGAAACCCAGCTAGCAAGAGAGTGTTCCAACACCTCGTGCGGGTTAGCCAGATTCAAAAATTGCCCGCTACCTCTCAGTACCTTGGCAAGGTATCGATACCACCCGAAGCCACAATGACACTGCCGGTGGGACAGACTGTACTCACGTTGCCGGTGCTGGCACATGTGTCCTTAGAGGGCGTGGACATTCAAACTGAACCGATGGAAGGAGAAGAAGCGCCCTCTGGACTCCTGATTGCTTGAACCCTGGCCACCGTGCGGCACGGCCGAGTACCCGTGTGCTGCATCAATTTAGGTGGCACCAGTTTACAGTTGTTGCCCCGACAAGAGGTGGCGCGAGTGTACATAATGCCAGAGGCCCTTACTAGAGCGGACGCTATAGAGCTGGCACCTGTGGAAGGAAAACCATGGACCCTGGAGGTGTCCCTCAACAGCCAGGAGAATGGAAGAGAACCGTTGGCTGGACGCCACCTTCTGGAAGAAATGGAGGCTAATCTGACTGAGTTTTCTGCTGGACAAGTAAGGCAGATCGAACAACTTCTACAGCGATATCAGGGAGTGTTTGCACAGCATGAAGATGATTTCGGGTGCACTCGGGACTTTCAGCTCGAAATACCCACCGGAAATCCTGCTCCCATCCGAGAGAGATATCGGCAGATCCCGCCTCAAATGTACCAGGAGGTGAAAGAGCTGTTGGCCCACATGTTGCGGAACGGTGTGATCCGTGAAAGTCAGAGCCCCTGGGCGGCTCCGATCATGCTGGTCCGAAAGAAGGATGGTACCCTGAGATTTTGCGTGGACTATCGAAAGCTGAATGCCTGTACAGTCCGGGACTCCTATCCACTCCCCCGAATTGAAGAGTCTCTATCTGCAGTAGGGAGCGCCAAATTCTTCTCTTCCCTCGACCTGGCCAGTGGCTATTGGCAGGTTCCAGTAGCTGAGAAGGATCGCCCGAAGACCGCTTTTGTTCTCCCTATGGGCCTGTTTGAGTTCAATCGGATGCCGTTCGGACTAACAAATGTGCCAGGGACCTTCCAATGGCTGATGGAGAGATGCTTGGGGGACTTCAACTTTGAAGCCACTTTAATATATCTGGACGATATAATTATCTATTCCGCTACGTTTGAGGATCATCTCCGCCGATTGGAACAAGTGTTAGAACGGCTTCAGAGACACGGCCTGAAAATTAAGCCTTGAAAGTGTCGTCTCTTCAAATGAGAAATTGAGTATCTGGGGCACACTGTGTCCAGTGCATTAGTACACCCCACTGCAGAGAAAGTAGCTGCCGTGCAGAAGTGGCCCACGCCCGCCAACCTAAGGGAACTGAGGGCATTCCTGGGGCTTGCTGGATACTACCGCAGATTCATTAAAGACTTCGCTAAGATTGCGATCCCGCTCAATGAATTGCTGAGAGGAACAGCTGGGGGAGCCAAGCGACAGCCCATCCAGTGGGGCCCACGACAAGAAGAGGCATTCCGAGCATTGAAAATGGCGCTAACAGATGCCCCAATCTTGGCCTACGCCGACTTTTCGCAGCCTTTCGTGTTGTACACCAATGGAAGCTTGCATGGACTGGGAGCAGTGCTGGCTCAAGTATAAGGAGGAAAAGAGCGAGTGATCGCGTATGCCAGCAGGTCACTCCGAGACACGGAGAAGAATCCGGAGAACTACAGTTCGTTTAAGCTGGAGCTACTAGCACTGGTGTGGGCCATGACCGAGAAATTTGCTGAGTACTTGTCAGGGTCAGAAGTGCAAGTGCGGACAGATAACAACCCTTTGGCCCACATGGAGAACGCCAAACTGGGCACGTTAGGACAGCGGTGGGTCGCAAGGATGTCCAAATACCAGTATAAAATTGCCTATCGGTCCAAGGCCCTGAACACCCATGCCGATGCCCTGTCCCGGGTCACTCAAGCGGGGCCGAAGGAGGACAGAGATGAGGAGCTCGAAGGCGACGAGATTCCGGATTTCAGCCAGTTCGTCGCTGCCCAAGAGACCAGAGAGGAGCCGAAGCCCACTCAGATTCTGGGCCATTCAAGAGACGAATGGATACATCTGCAGCAATCCGATCCGGAGTTAGCAAAATTGAGGGAATGGGTCGCCCTTAATCAAAGACCCGACCAGGAAACCAGAGCCGCTTCACTTCCAACTACCCTACAAATCCTAGGTCAGTGGAATAGGCTTCTCCTGAAGGACGGCTTGCTATGCCGAAGAATCCAGTTGCCTCGAGAGTTTGATGTTACCTGGCAGGTGGTAGTTCCAGGAGCGCTAGTAACACAGCTAGCCCAAGAAGCTCATAGAAGAGGTGCTCACTTCGGAGTAGAAAAGACCTTTCGGTGGTTGCAACGGCTGGTGTATTGGCCTCAACTGCAGCAAGAAGTCGAGGGAGTCTGCCGAGCATGTCGCCAGTGTGAGTTGAATAAGCCCCCGGAACAAAGAGCTCCCATTCAGACCATCCGAACTTCTGCCCTCTTGGAGGTCTTGATGATTGACTACTTGATGATAGGAACTTCATACAATGGTTATGGACACTGTTTGGTCATGACTGATCACTTCACCAAGTTCGCAGTAGTGACGCCTACTAAAGACCAGATGGCAGAAGCCGCAGCTAAGGCCATCTGTCAAGATTTCATCCGGATTTATGGGTGCCCGAAGCGAATACATTCTGACCAGGGGGCCTGCTTCCAAGGGCGAGTGATGGATGAGTTGTACCGCATCTATGGAATCGACCGTTCCCGAACAACGCCCTACCACCCGCAAGGGAACGGCGCATGCGAGCGCTTTAACCGAACCCTGTTGCAAATGTTGCGAATGCTGGAAGCGGACAAAAAGATGAAGTGGCCCGAATATGTGTCCGAGCTGGTGTGGGTGTATAATAATCGAGTTCATGCGACCACCGGCTACACCCCTTACATGTTGCTGTTTGGAAGAAGTGGCCGAGAAATCACTGAACTGGAGCTAGACTCAGAAGACCCCGGCCCGGGCTTTAGCCCAAGTACCTGGATTCGAGAACACCGGCGTCGGCTCCATACAGTGAGAAGACTGGTTGCTCAGAAGCTTCAGGAAGTAGAGCATGTAGTTCGGCCCTCGACGACAGGTGGATCACTTCAGCCAGGAGACCGAGTGCTGGTGAGGGCTAAACGATTTGGAAGTAAACTGGACCATCGTTGGGAGGCGATTCCATATCGGGTGGTGAAGAAAGTTCACCCAGACAACCCAGTCTACGAGGTTAGGCCCGAAGGGGATGACGCCGCAACACCCAGGGTGTTGCACCGTAATATGCTGCGACCTTGCTCCTCTGAAGCAGAAGTCTGTAACGGAGTTGGGCCCCCAGACGTATTGGCTGAAGTGCCACATGCAGGAACCTTAGGGGATGAAGAAGGATGGGTGACAATGCAGTTGGGCCCATCAGAACCGTTGATGCCAACCCCGAGTGGAATTCCAAATGAGTCGGGAAATGATTTGCAATCCCCAGTGGTTGATTCCTCGGATCTCCCGGAGTCACCTCCACAAGAAGAGCTGCGCAGAACTGAGCGGGCTAATGCCGGAATCCCTCCTAACCGGTATGCGCAGGAAGAGTTCATCTGGTCTCAAATCCAACAGAAAACGCAGGAGTGTGCCCAACTCCTGTCTGAGCTTGCACGGCCTGGAAGGAGGCATCAGTTCTACGAGAAGCCCACTCGCCCGAGGACTGGTGAGCAAAAAGGAGGGAGGAATGTAGCCCAGTCAAGAGAGCTTGTAAAAGAACTTCTACATGATGTTTCAAGGATGGAAAGAGACTGCCATCTACTGGCCAGACGCAGTCAAGCGGAACCAAGATATGCAAGGGAAGTTGCAGGGAGAGCAGGACCTGATCAGGTGACTTCCAGGAAGGAGTTCCGGAAAATAAGAGGCCAGCGCGCCAAACCTGAGGGGTCTTTGGCGCCAAGCAGCAGAAAGGAGCAGATGTGTTCCCTGCATCCTGAGAAACCCTGCGTGACAGGCCTAAGCCAGAGGCCTGTGAGGTGCCACAGCAGGGCACCGGTAAAAGAGCTCCGGATATCTCACGGATGTTACCTGAGTGCTGTGCCTGCTGAGGAGACTAGGAACCTGATTGCGGTGCTGAGTGAGTTCGCGGAACCCGACGTCGCCCACCGACAGACAAGGCCTGGACTCCCCTATCCATGGCTCGAGAGACTGCCTCCAACAGCCAAGCAGAGAGGAGTTGAGAGACGGTTGCCCCAGGAAAGTCACGCCAGCGGAATCGGAGGAGCTGCATACGTGAACAGGGCCTTCACTTCCACTGTTCACCCACGGTACCGGGGACAATTGGGTTTAGATACTCAGGTTGGGAGGGGAACGGTTGGGACTAAAGGAGCACAACGTGATCTAATTGAATTTATGCGGAAGAGACTCACGGCCTAGCGGGAATAACCGGTGACCCCCGCTAGGGATAAATGTACAGTTAAAGAACTTACGTGGGGTCTCCCATGACTGGGGGCATCACCCTACTTAAGAGACTTCGCCTTACTTAAGAGACTTCACCTTACTTAAGAGACTTCACCGTACTAAAGAGACTGCACCTTACTTAAGAGACTTCACCTTACTTTGAGAGGCTTCACCTTACTTTGAGAGACTGCGTCTTATTTTGAGAGATTTTGCCTTTTGCTGATATATTGGGGGTTATGGTGGCGCAACCCAAGAAAATTGAAAAGTCACGTATAGGTAGGTTAGTAGAGAGAGAAAAAACAAGGAGTTCAGTTTTGGAGAGATTCAGTTTCAGATAGAGGGAAGACATGATGTTAGAGACAGCAGACAGACAATCACTGGTATTTTGTATTAGAGTGGGGGTGATGTCAGGGGAAGAGGTGTATAGTTGGCTGTCATCAGCATTGAGATGGTACTGGAAATCAAATCTGCTGATGGTTTGTCCAATAGGAGCAGTATACAAGGAGAAGAGGAGGGGACCTAGGACTGATCCTTGTGGAACCCCGATAGTAAGAGGAAGATTAGAGGAAGAAGAGCCGGCAAAAGATACCGTGAAGGAGCGGTCAGAGGTAGGAGAAGAACCAGGAGGGAGCGGTGTCCTTGAGGCCTATACAGCGGAGCATAGTGAGGAGGAGCTGATGATCTACAGTGTCAAAAGAGAGATCCAGGAGAAACAGCAGGGAGTAGTGACCATTAGATTTAGCTGTTAGTAGATCATTAGAGACTTCAGTGAGGGCAGTTTCAGTAAAGTGTGAGGAGCGGAAACCGGATTGTAAAGGGTCGAGAAGAGAGTTATCTGAGAGATAGCGGATTAGGCGGGAATGGACCAGGCGTTCCTGGAGTTTAGAGATGAAGGGAAGATTAGAGACCGGTCTGTAGTTAGCAGTGCAGTTCTGGTCCAGGGATGGCTTTTTCAGTAAAAGGGTTATGATGGCATGTTTAAGTGAGGAGGGAAAGATATCTGAAGAAAGAGAGAGGTCAAATATTTTAGTTAGGTGGGTAGTGATGTCAAGGTAAAATATATATATTATAGAAAATCAATTAGTTTATTTTAATAGATTACCTAATCAGTGTGAATTAATATAGAGATGATGGAATAATCTATGTGTATGTATGTATGCAAATGTGTATATGCACATTGATTATGTTAATAGTTAATGATATATAAGAGTTTCTGTTCTCAGGCTATGTGCCCACGATGCAGAAATGCTCCGGATTTTTCCTGAGCGTTTCTGCATCTCCCTGGCAGAAAAAATGTATGTGGATTGTACATGCGGATTTTACATGTGGATTGTACATGCGGATTTTACATGTGGATTGTACATGCAGATTTTACATGTGGATTGTACATGCGGATTTTACATGTGGATTGTACATGCAGATTTTACATGCGTTTTTCCTGCCAGGGACAAGCGGATGTGAAGCGTTCTTCACATGCATTTCCGCATGAGCATTGAAAAGCGCTTTCCAAGCGATTTTAACATCACTTGGAAAGTGCTTGACAACTTGGTCACACTATATAAATTCATGCAAACGGCATGGATTTATATAGTGTGTCCGAAAGAGTGTTAAAAAATAAAAAATAAATGTCATACTTACCTTCTGATGGCCCCCGGTGTCTTTATCCGATGCGTCTCAGCTTGCCGGCAGCTCGTGGTACACTGAAGGACCTGCCGTCACATGACTAAATGACGTCAGCGCAGGTCCGTGAGTCCACCGCGATCTGCCGGCAAGCCAAGACAACCACACCGGGGGCCATCAGAAGGTAAGTATAATATTTATTTTTTATTTTATTCTTTTTTTACAGGTACTATGGTACCTGGGTCCGGAGGAGAGTCTCCTCTTCTCCAGACCCGGGTACCATCCGCACATTGAAACGCATGGAATGCGCATGTACAGATCCATGATGCGGATTCCATGCGTTCCAATGCAAGTCAATGGCGTCGAAAACGCAGCGCTTCCGCAAAATAATTGGTCATGCTGCGTTTTTTTCCGCAATGATAAGACGGAGCTGAAATTTCTGCAGCATGTGCACAGCACATGGGGATTATCTTTGGGGAACATGGCAGGCCTTCTACCAAGCGTTTTTTAAGCGTTTCTGCAGCAGAATTGCCGCTGCGGAAACGCTTAAAAAGCGCATCGTGGGCACACAGCCTTATTGTAGACATGAACAACTAAATGATTTCCTAGGAATGACGTATGCATGTGCATGGCTGATAACAGAGAGATTCATGTCGAGTTGGCAAAGATGGCGCTGAGAGACGACTTCACCCCTCCCATCAGAATTCCTAAGGTGTTACTGAGGCCAGGAGATACATGGATGACCAAATTGCAGTGTGCCAAGTTATCAGAAGGAGCAATGAATTTTACTAATCCCACCTAGAAGTAGAATACTATATAACCCCATGTCTACATAATAAAGTATGTCATTTTGCGTGGTTTAGTCTCTGAGTGAAGTTTTTCAACCATATTAGCAAATTTGGTTGATTTGCATTCACTCGGACATCTTTAATTAGGAGGAGAGCAGTTACCTAGTGTATCTTAAATTGGTGAAACCTCCACAGTGACAGCTGGGGAAAGGAACTGAATGAGCTGTGAGGGAATAGGGTCACTGTTGCAGGTTGTAGGGCGGGAAGAAGTGAGGAGTCTGGTCACTTCTTCTTCTGTGACCAGCTCGAAGATGGAAAGTGAACTTGAGGTGCGGGAGGGAAGGGAATCCAGACTCTGAGGGGATTGTGTAAAAATGTCTTGACAGATATGATTGATTTTTTGTAGGAAATAAGTGGCCAGATCGTCAGCGCTTAGGTTGGTGACGGGGGTCTGTATTTTAGAGCTCAGGAGGGAGTGGAAGGTTTCAAAGAGTCGTTTAGGATTGTTGGCTAGAGATGTGATGAGAGTGGTAAAGTAGACTTGTTTAGCCGGATGGAGAGCAGAATTATAAGTTTTGAGCATGAACTTTTAGTGGATAAAGAGAAACCAAAAACAAGAAAAATACCCAAATAATTGAAAGTAAATGTATAGTGGATGAAGTTTTCTCAAGAGATTTTCTCCACAGATGCTCCACTCACAAAATAAGAATACTTTGTATGTACAATAAGGCAGGTACATAACTCATCATAGCTCAATATTTCCCGCTCATAATAGAATAACGGAATAGATTCAGGGATAGGCATTTTTTCATAATGGTATATGAAAAGTGCTTGGAGAAAACCGCCTCAAGGAGAAGTCTCTCATCCAGCTCCATTTCACAGAGATCTCTTATTGGCATCCATTCATGATAAAGCATCTGGAAGGGAGTCAAACATATGAACTCCACCCTGAGCCGAGCAGGGTAGATTATAGAATAGGAAATTTGCTTTTCACAGAGCCTCCTTTTTCTATCCCAGAACTTGACCCTCTTCTTCTGAACTTCTGTTGAAAAGTCAGGATAAATAGATATTTTCCTTCCATCAAGGGTAAGTGAAGAGTGGTCCCTGGCCTTTCGTAGGATAAGGTCTCTCTCTTTAAAATTTTGTAATTTGATGAGTACAGGTCTTGGTGGAGCACCCGGTGGCAAAGGACGTGTAGGAACTCTGTGAGCTCTTTCAATTGCAAAAAATTGAGAGAGAGTGTCTTTGCTGAACATTGTAGTCAGCCAGGATTAAAAAAAATCAACTGAATTACGACCCTCCGCTTTTTCATGAACCCCGACTAAACGTATGTTATTTCGCCGATGCCTATTCTCTAGGTCATCAACCTTCTTGAGAAGGGCATTGATATTCTGAAGACCTCTCCTGAGATATTTATGTATAGTAGGCATTTGGTCCGCAACAGAACTCACTCTTTCCTCCAACTCATTGACTCGGCTGTTTATTTTCTTCATGTTTTGTCTGATGAGATTAATGTCCTCTCTAAGCCCTCCCATGTGTTTGTTGAGAATTTCTAATGAGAAGCTACAGGATTTTCCAGCAGAGAAAACATCTTGTCGTGTAGGCTCTTGCCCAGAATCATTGACTTCTCCATAGGTGTTGTTAGTGCTCTGCATTTCCTGCACTTCTCTGTTTAACTGTTGCTGTGAGAGTGGTGCCACATTGCCTCCCCTGCACAGTCTCTGTATCTCTCTTCCTCTGTGAGCATACCTGATCAGGTTGTAAATCATCTGAAGGGTCAGAATCTAAGGTCAGTCTGGCAAATCTCCCCAGCTTTGCTGCAGCAGCCTCAGCATCTCTCACTCTGGCTGGTGTGGGGGAGGAGGCGCCATGTTGGAAGGCCCACTATCTGGACTCTGCTCCTTCTGATGCTTGCTTCTGGTCATGTCTGAGTGCACTTTAAGCTTCTCTGTGTACTTTCCCCCAGCCTTTGGTGTGAAGGAATCAATATTTCACTGCTAATAGGTGGAAATGAAAGGATGCAGAGCAGGAGCAAAGCACAGAGCTTCCATGTGAAGAGGCTGTCAGCAAAAGGTCCTTTTTAAAGGGGAATCTGTAACACTCCCATCATCTGCTCCTGAGCTCACATCAAAGACAGTCTGTATTATATGTATTTTATATGAGCACTGCACTTGGCTTTTTCTGGCAGAGAAGATGACACACCCGATCTGCCGCTCCATTTTACAATAGGAATAAAAGTGCCCTGTCAGGGATAAAAATTCCCCATTCTTCCAATCGGTACAGTCCCAAATGGTCAGACCAATCAATCACTGACCAATAAGATATCACCTCTCCTGTGGATCCTATGGAGTTATCACCTCTCCTGTGGATCCTATGGTCATAACTTGTTTTCACCAACAAAGTCCTTTACTGCAAATTACCGTAATTGTACATCCCAGTTATGGTAGCGCACAGTAAGAGGTGCAGGAGCCTCCTGTATTTTACAGCCGACGCTCCACTATAATCGAGATAATGGCTAACAGGTTTTCATATACAGCTGTAGTGTGGGCCCCTAGAATCAATTCCTATTGGGGCCCCAGACACCCCAGTTTGATCCAGGTTGGGGGTGGGGAGGGTAATTTTGCACCCTGTCATAAAGAAAAATTGTAAAATCCAAAAAGACATCTCTGGAGAGGGGACATATCACCCTCGCATTGAACATATAGGATTATAACTAGAAAAGTGAGAAAGAGCTGACACTTCAACCTCTATTGACGTAGGGCCTCCTGCCGTGGTCAGGTAAATTCAACAAAGAATCTGATGAGAACCAGCCAACAAGTCTAGAATTTGCATACTCAGAGGCGGATAAGTACATTTCCGAAGCAAGGGCTTCCTCTTTTCAAAGGACTTGTCTCAGACACTCTGAAGACTGTGGTCAGTGATGAATATTGGGGTTTGCATCGATCCAATATTCATGGGAGATGCATTTTCGACATCGTAGCAAAGGGACGATCATAACACATTCACTCACATCAGTGTAAGGCCAGCAAACACCCCCAACTTAATATCGTTTAGATGGATAATGCTATCCATGCCATGTTTCATCTCTATAGAAAGGTAAAATCATGATAGAAAACATGACCATGATATTTCCCGCCCGAGACCTCCATGGGCGAAGATATCCTGAAAGTTGGGGATCTCATAAACTTCTAAAAGATCTAGCACACCTATGACAAGTCCTCATATGAGCTCACCAATAGAAGGTATGTGGGTGTAACCGTGATCTTATTAAATCACAGCTTGGATTTTGGTCATTGGTCAGTCCTGGAAGGTACAGCTTGCTGTAGTTGTATCTGTTTTCCTAAGGAGTTCTTCTAAGGAGTGTTTCCTTGCGCTAAGCTCTGAGCTATTGCTCTGACACAGGTTTAGCACTTTTCTTTATTATCTTTTTGATTTTATGTTAATGTATATATCATATTGTTTGTATCATCTTTGTGTATTTTTTATACACACTGCCTACTTTTCAAGATTAGATCACTTGTTTTTATTCTGTTATTCCCACACCCTATCATTTCTTTACTTAGAAAATTGGGCGTGAGGAACGATCAACCCACCCATATGATGGCGCGGTCGAGCATGTAAATTGTAACTCCCTACATGTATTTCTATAGCAGGACGAAGAACGTTTGGCGTTCGAAATGTGTAGGTTTCACAGAGGTCTCCACCTTTATTTATTTTATTTTTGCAATGTGTATATCTTTTTAATGGATTAACAATAAAATCATAATTTTATCTGCAATTGGATCTGGAAGCTGGCGCATCACAATGTCGGTGGATATGCACCTTCTCTTTTTGGTTGAGGAGAAGGTGACTCCTACAGGGTGAGATAGAAAAAAATGCAATGAGCCTAAGAACTATCAGGCAGGTAATTGCTTATTACGTGCTTGTTCTACCCTGTGGTGGCTAAGATTGCTCCTGGACCGCTCCTAACAGCGATTCTGCTGCTTCACGTCAACAGAACAGCTCTTCCTCTTCCCGAATGCTCTGTCAAAGAGGCGTGACTGCCAACTTTATGCTGATTGACAGACGGCTCCCTGCAGTTAGGGAGCAGGGAGCCAGCTGTCAATCAGCATGACACCGGCAGTCACACCCCATCAACAGATCAGAGCGGTAGCTGAAAAATCACTGTCAGGAGCGCTCCGTGACCACTCTGAACCAGCAGATATCGGCGCCTGGCACAACAGGCACATAGTTAGCAAATACTTGCCTGTTAGTTCTTAGGTCCATGGTAAAAAAAAAAAAAAAAGTCCCGGACAACCCCTTTTAATATTAAGGAGCAGGAATTCTCTGCATGATGCTATAATCAAGAAAACATGAAATTCTCTCCTGCCCAGTCAGTCTGCCCGATCTGGTACACCATGATTACCAAAACCTCGACTCATTCCACTGCCCACTTGTATTACCACTTACCCGGCTCTGCTTGGCCCCTGTTACCAGGCCATTGGCTTGTCTGACTGCAAGTGCACACTTCTGAACCGGGAGTCCCTGTGGATTTTCACATCCCCTCAATTTGACATAATGAATTTCAGTGACACAGAGGATTGTTCGGCTAGACTGAACAAACTAGCATCTATTTTTGATAATAAACCGTCAGTGGTGACAACAGAACCGGATGAATTTAAAGATCTCATGTTCCAGATGGAAAACAAAATGACCAGAGAACTTAAAGTTTGGTGGGATCTCACAACCTTGGACACATATATAAAAAAGGAAATGATCCCTAGAGGTCTGCGTTTAAAAAAAAGTCGCCACCACTATATACAATGACGGTTTTCAAGAAGATCAGAATGCGATTCTTAGTCAATGTTCACTGAATCTTATGCACCTCATAATCAAACATGAGGAACTGGAACTGACTTAAATTAAATTTTATATTAAAAATATACAATCGTCTTTGGGGAAATATGTGCAACTAAAAGAATTTAATATTTGTAATGACAAACTGAAATCTAATTTGGCCAAGTTGGAGAACACCATTATGGATATAAAAAGATCCAAGTTCAAAAGGGACAGTGAGGACTATGCGCAGAACAAGATTTATAGTTGGAATAAACAATTACCATCCATCTTAAAAAAACGCTCCCACAAACGTTTTCAGAGATCTGGAAGAGGGAGTTTTAAGGAGCATGATGATGTTACGGATAATTCTTTTGCTGCCACCTCTGATGCTTACTCAGATTCATCTATGAGTTCAATGGGAGAAATGCTACAATTGTATTTTGTCAAAAATAAATTAACTAATGCTGGTGGAACGATTACAAAAAACGAAGGAAGAGGGTGTGGCGCCCCTGAGGGTTCGGTCGCCACAGGGGGGTACTGCATCTTGTGAAAGAGGTGTGGTATCTCCTCTCCCAGGTTAGGATGGAGTACCTGTCAGGACCCCACCTCATCACTCAACCCTACACACTCCTGTGCTATGGGGGGCTGGTATGCACTAGGGTGCTGCCCCAGCAGGATAATGGAGATGGGGGAACCAAAGATAGGGGGAACCATGCAGTGGGTGAGGGTGGAGGACGCACTTTTAGGTTACACTTGTAGATACATATTTAATAGCCAGCCATCTTAAGTTCAAGGTTGTTTCATTGTGGTCTTCACAGCTGGCAGTGGCCTTGTGTAGGAGCCTGCAGCGTGCTGGAGATGCACGGTCCCCGTGCTCTGGCCTTGAGACGAGGAGCGGGATAGAGTTAACGGAGGTCTCTACCCGGTCAAGGTCCCTGCTTAAGAAGGCCTGGAGGGGAGCTGAGGAGGAGAGCTCCGCAGGCAAAAGGATCCCAGGGAATACGGACAGAGCGGCATACGCCACCTGTACTCTCCATTCTGGCATAGTCAGAGGGACTCCTGCTGCAAGAGGGGTATCGGCCCCTGATATCTTACTTTGTTACTTCACGTCTCAGTCGGAAAAGCCCGGAGGCTTATGTGGTTCCCACCGGGTAACAGACGGAGCGGAGTCGCCACCGGTGCCCTTGTTCTGTGTATAGCCAGAGGGAGACCCAGCCTTGCAACACGCACCGCACACGGACAGGAGAGGCCCAAGGGGGAGATTTCTAGGAACACACTGGTGCTGGGGGTCCTGATAGACACACCTGAACTACCGGGGTGTGCCGAACCCCCTTCTCTGGTGGCCGCAGCACGCTGTGAGGAGCAAGGAGAAGCCTTGCAGCTGACCTCTAACAACGTGAGTAAAGCTTGGAAAACTACATCCATTGCCTCCGGTCCATTATTGCTGCGGGACACGACACCGCACCACTGCATCCTCCTGTTTCCTCTGCCTTGAGGCCATGCTCCGCCTGTGGGGAGTAATACTACCATCGGCTGCCACAACATCCCGCCTCAGAGGACTGCAGCAGCGCTGGTGGCGCATCACCAGACACCACAGGTGGTGTAGACGTTTATCCACTCATAATTGCCACTCATCAATTAGCCCCTATTTTTAATGTGTGCGCCCTGAGCACGGACCGGGCCGAGGCCGCGACTGCATCCCCATTCTACCAACTGGGCCCGCCGTCCGAGTACACCCCTTTCCAAGGGAGAGCTAGCCGCTACTGAAACAGCTAGTGGCGGGTCTCACAAGGGCGGGACGTAAGCGTAAATGCAAACAAGTACCTAACACAGAGCAAAAAACGCCATTATTAGAGTCACCTGTTTGGAATCTCTCTAGCTACATCTTATCTGAGAGTCAAATTTCTCTCCTGGCTAAAGGCCTGAGCTTTTCACCTTCTAACGAATTCGACATTTTCAGAACAATTCTGGATGTTAACAAACTAGCACGTAACCTCACCATCCGATGTCATTTTATGGACATGAAAAATCCACAGAATACAGCTTCAGAAGAAGTTTCTCCTAGGACAAGCCAGGATTCCATGTTATTATTCACAGAACAACAGTCTTTATTACAAATGAAACAATTCGAGACGGAATCTTTAATTCCAAATGTAAATTTAAATGACGACTTTCGGGCTGGTAATCCTTTCTTTTACCCACTTCAGTCCAGACCATTGGTTCTGGATCAGTTCCAGGACTTAATTGAAAAAGAACTAGTGTAATTAAAGAATGAATTATCTTCTACTAATCATTTGGACTCTAATCTGACATATAGAGAAAAAGACGCTCTGAAAAAATTAAAGGATAATTCAGACATACTAGTCCGCTCAGCGGATAAAGGTGGCACTGTAGTACTGAATGCAGGATTGTATAAAAAATTGAATTTGATGGATTTAGAAAATAGGGATGTTTATTTGGAGTTAGCTAGAGATCCTACTGTTGAGTTTAATGCTGCTATGTATAATCTATTAAACGAAGGTTTGCACTGAGGGGCCCTAAAAAAAAAATTAATGGAATATTTATACGTAGATCACCCAATTGTTCCAGTTTACCATTCGCCTCCAAAAATACATAAAAATATTTTCCCACCACCTTTAACCCCTTTACTACCCAACGTGGTTTGCACATTAATGACCAGGCCAATTTTTACAATTCTGACCACTGTCACTTTATGAGGTAATTACTCTGGAACGCTTCAACGGATCCCCCTTATTCTGAGAATGTTTTTTCGTGACATATTGTACTTCATGATTGTTGTAAAATTTCTTCGATATCACTTGCATTTATTTGTGAAAAAAACTGAAATTTGCCAAAAAATTTTGAAAATTTAGCAATTTTCAAAATTTGTATTTTTATGCCCTTAAATTGGAGAGATATGTCACACAAAATAGTTAATAAATAACATTTACCACATATCTACTTTACATCAGCACAATTTTGGAACCAAATTTTTTTTTTATTAGAGAGTTATAAGGGTTAAAAGTTGACCAGAGATTTCTAATTTTTCCAACAAAATTTTCAAAACCATTTTTTTAAGGACCACATCACATTTGAAGTCACTTTGAGGGGTCTTTATGACAGAAAATACCCAAAAGTAAGACCACTCTAAAATCTGCACCCCCAAGGTGCTCAAAACCACATTCAAGAAATGTATTAACCCTTCAAGTGCTTCACAGAAATTTTTGTAATGTGGAAGAAAAAAATTAACATTTAACTTTTTTCACAAAAATGTTACTTTAGACCCATTTTTTTTTATTTTCACAGGGTTAACAAGAAAAAATGGACCCCAAAATTTGTTGTGCAATTTCCCCTGACCACGCAGATACCCCATATGTGGGGAAAAGCCACTGTTTAGGCGTACGGCAGGGTTCGGAAGGGAAGGAGCGCCATTTGACTTTTTGAAAGTAAAATTTGCTTGAATAATTAGCGGACGCCATGTTGTGTTTGGGGAGCCCCTGATGTGCCTAAACAGTGGAAACCCCCCACAAGTGACACTATTTTGGAAACTAGACCCCTCAGAGAACCTTTTCAGAAGTTTATAACATGGAGCCATGAAAATAAAAAATTATGTTTTAGCCCCAATTTTTTTATTTTCACAAGGGTAAGAGGAGAAAATAGACCTCAAAAACTTTTTGCAATTTCTCCTAAGTACGCCAATACCGTATATGTGGGGAAAATACAGTGTTTGGGTGCATGGCAGAGTTCAGAAGGGAAGGAGCACTGTGTGACTTTTTGAACGCAAAATTTGCTGGAATTGAGGGCGGACGCCATGTCACGTTTGAAGAGCCCCTGATGTGCCTAAATAGTTGAAACCCCCCACAAGTGACCCCATTTTGGAAACTACAACCCTCAAGGATTTTATCAAGGGGTATAATGAACATTTTGAACCCGGTACAACACATAATTTGATAACATTAGGTCATCATATTGAATAAGTTGTCATTAGTCTTGAGCACAAGTGCTCGCCACTTGAGTTTGCATCGTGTACTCGGGTATGCACCATGTATCGCACGTGCTCGAGTGACATGCTCGAGTCCTGCCCACATGTTTCACGGATATTAGACACCCAAAACAAACATGCAGGGATTGCTGGTGCATGGCAGGCAATCCCCGCACATTTTTTTTGACTGTGAAGCATATGGGGCAAAGACTCGAGCACCCGCGATACTCAATGCATACCCGTGCACCCGATGCAAACTCAAGTAGCGAGCACTTGTGCTCAACACTAGTCGCCATATCGTCATCTTTTTTTTCTTTTGCTTTTGAAAAAAATCCCAACCCTAGCACAACCCTAACCCTAGAGTTTATTTTTTACACCGTTCCTTGTGCAGTATAAGTGATTAGACGACTTTATTCTTTGGGTCGGTGCGATTACAGCGAAGCTCATCAAGAGAATGCCAAGAGTGTGCAAAGCAGTCATCAAAGCAAAAGGTGGCTACTTTGAAGAACCTAGAATATAAGACATATTTTCAGTTGCTTCACACTTTTTTGTTAAGTATATAATTCCACATGTGTTAATTCATAGTTTTGATGCCTTCAATGTGAATGTGCAATTTTCATAGTCATGAAAATACAGAAAAATCATTAAATGAGAAGGTGTGTCCAAACTTTTGGTCTGTACTGTACGTATTAGTACGCCCTGGGCTGTAAAGGGGTTAAGACTAGTGTTGAGCGATACCTTCCGATATCGGGAAATATCGGATCGGATTGGATCGGACCGATACCGAAAAAGTATCGGATATCGCCGATTCCGATACCGGAAACCAATGCAAGTCAATGGGACAGAAATATCGGAATGAAAATAAACCCTTTCTTTCCTTGTAGGTTAATTCTACATGAAGGAAAACAACTAAGAATAATGTAGAATGTATTGGGGGAGGTGGGGGAGACAATAAAGGCATAGAGGTTTAGCCCAATCAAATGGAATAGCAGGAATTAATTTTTTTTTTTAAGACGTTCTGAGTTACGGAAATATTGACTATGTTAAGTATTTTTATATTTTGTCAGATATTTATGTTTCACTACTTCCATGCTCTTCACCTTCTTTTTTACTTCTCCCACACTTTCTCCTTCGTCATCTTCAGCATCTTTTTCATCCACTTCTTCTTCACCTTCTTCATCTTCTTCTTCTTCACCTTCTTCGTATTATTCTTTTTTTTTACATTCTTCATATTCTACTTCTTCATCTTCTTCATCTTCTTCTTCTTCATCATATTCTTATTTGTGGCAGGCATTCCTGTAGTTGTTATCTATAAAAGGTTGGACATTACACCTTTCGTTCTGCCCGTCACAAAAGATTTACAACAGGATTTGTCCGCGTTCAGTTTGGCCTGCAGCAGCAGGTCTTTTCCAGGGGCACCACGAGGAGGAACGGACTCACCCCCATACACTGCTTAGTCATCTTCTGCTTATAATTTAGATATTATCTTTTGCTCTGATTTTTAGTCTTATGCTTAATGTTCTTCCGCTTTTTGTTCTGCAGCTTCTTGTATTTCTGCTTCTTGGTTTTCTGTCTCTTGTTCTTCTGTATCTTGGTGCTTGTCTTCTCTTCTTTGTCCTCTTGGTCAACTTCTTCAGGGTCATCTTCTTGATCTTCTTCGGGGTGGTCTTCAGGGTCGTCGTCTTCGGGGGTCCTCGTCTTCGGGGTCCTCGTCTTCTTCGGGTTGGTCTTCTGGGTCCTCGTCTTCGGGGTCCTCGTCTTCTTCGGGGTGGTCTTCAGGGTCCTCGTCTTCTTCGGGGTGGTCTTCAGGGTCCTCGTCTTCTTCGGGGTGGTCTTCAGGGTCCTCGTATTCAGGGTCGTCGTCTTCGGGGTCCTCGTCTTCTTAGGGTTGGTCTTCAGGGTCCTCGTCTTCAGGGTCCTCGTCAGGGAGATCTAGAGTGATTACCAAGAACCATTTCAAAAAGCTTGAACTTGGAAATGTAGCAGAAGGTACAAGAAAGCTGAGGAACTACCGAGGACCAGCTGACGGTACTGGAACCCGGATGGGTAGCAGAAGGTACAAGAGCCAATGGAACTGCCGAAGACCAGCTGACGGTACTGGAACTCGGTTACTAAGCAGGAGGTACCTGTGCCAGAAAGCACTACCAAGGACCAGCAGACGTTGGTGGAACTTGGATACCGAGAAGGAGGCACCTAATCCAAAGGCACTGCCGAGAACCAGCTGACGGTACTGGAACCCGGATGGGTAGCAGAAGGTACCCATGTAAAAAAAAGTTCAAGGCCGCGAGCCGGCCGCAGTTACCAAAACCCACAGTCCTACAGGGGGTGCTTGTCCTATTGGCACTATGGAACCAGCCTTCATTGCCAGATCCCGCAGCCCACATAGGAGTCACCTAAACTGCAGGCACCATAGAGTCGGCTAACCCGACCGCAACACGACAGGACAACGCATTGGAGGCAAAGTGACGTTGACACTACCCGGAAACAGCTGGCGTGCTGGAACCAGGCTGGGCAGGAGGGAGTACCCGTGCCAAAGTCACTGCCGAGGACCAACTGACGGTACTGGAACCCGGATGGGTAGCAGAAGGTACAAGAGCCAATGGAACTGCCGAAGACCAGCTGACGGTACTGGAACTCGGTTACTAAGCAGGAGGTACCTGTGCCAGAAAGCACTACCAAGGACCAGCAGACGTTGGTGGAACTTGGATACCGAGAAGGAGGCACCTAATCCAAAGGCACTGCCGAGAACCAGCTGACGGTACTGGAACCCGGATGGGTAGCAGAAGGTACCCATGTAAAAAAAAGTTCAAGGCCGCGAGCCGGCCGCAGTTACCAAAACCCACAGTCCTACAGGGGGTGCTTGTACTATTGGCACTATGGAACCAGCCTTCATCGCCAGATCCCGCAGCCCACATAGGAGTCACCTAAACTGCAGGCACCATAGAGTCGGCTAACCCGACCGCAACACGACAGGACAACGCATTGGAGGCAAAGTGACGTTGACACTACCCGGAAACAGCTGGCGTGCTGGAACCAGGCTGGGCAAGAGGGAGTACCCGTGCCAAAGTCACTGCCGAGAACCAGCTAACGGTACTGGAACCCGGATGGGTAGTAAAAGGTACAAGAGCAAATGGAACTACCGAGAACCAGCTGGCGGTGCTGGAACCCAGGGTAAATACTAAAAACAGAGTGGAGCCAGAGGTGTGATTGGAGCAGGTTTTAAATCCGTAGTACAGTGGATGTGGACAAAGCAGGAGAATTTGCCGGACACACAGCTGGGGATCAGCTGACGTTACTGAACCCCAATAACACTGGAGCAAGCGTTGACTGTGCAGACGGCACTTCTGAGCAGCAACTAGCGGTATTGGAGCCCAGGGTAAATACTAAAAACGGAGGAGCCAGAGGTGTATTTGGAGGAGGTTTTAAATCAGTAGTACAGTGGATGTGGACAAAGCAGGAGAATTTGCCGGACACACAGCTGGGGATCAGCTGACGTTACTGAACCCCAATAACAGTGGAGCAAGCGTTGACTGTGCAGACGGCACTTCTGAGCAGCAACTAGCGGTATTGGAGCCCAGGGTAAATAATAAAAACGGAGGAGCCAGAGGTGTATTTGGAGGAGGTTTTAAATCCGTAGTACAGTGGATGTGGACAAAGCAGGAGAATTTGCCTGACACACAGCTGGGGATCAGCTGACGTTACTGAACCCCAATAACACTGGAGCAAGCGTTGACTGTGCAGACGGCACTTCTGAGCAGCAACTAGCAGTATTGGAGCCCAGGGTAAATACTAAAAACGGAGGAGCCAGAGGTGTATTTGGAGGAGGTTTTAAATCCGTAGTACAGTGGATGTGGACAAAGCAGGAGAATTTGCCGGACACACAGCTGGGGATCAGCTGACGTTACTGAACCCCAATAACACTGGAGCAAGCGTTGACTGTGCAGACGGCACTTCTGAGCAGCAACTAGCGGTATTGGAGCCCAGGGTAAATACTAAAAACGGAGGAGCCAGAGGTGTATTTGGAGGAGGTTTTAAATCCGTAGTACAGTGGATGTGGACAAAGCAGGAGAATTTGCCGGACACATAGCTGGGGATCAGCTGACGTTACTGAACCCCAATAACACTGGAGCAAGCGTTGACTGTGCAGACGGCACTTCTGAGCAGCAACTAGCGGTATTGGAGCCCAGGGTAAATACTAAAAACGGAGGAGCCAGAGGTGTATTTGGAGGAGGTTTAAAATCAGTAGTACAGTGGATGTGGACAAAGCTGGAGAATTTACCGGACTCACAGCTGGGGATCAGCTGACTTTACTGAACCCCAATAACACTGGAGCAAGTGTTGACTGTGCAGACGGCACTTCCGAGCGCCAACTGGCGGTGTTGGAGCTCAGGGATAATACTGAAAACAGAGGAGCCAGAGGTGTAATTGGAGCAACTTTAAAATCTGTAGTAGTGAGAATGTGGACAGAGCAGGAGAAATTGCCGTCCGCACAGCAGGGGAACAGCTGATGTTACTGAACCCCAATAACACGGCAGCAAGTGTTGACTGTGCAGACGGCACTTCCGAGAGCCAACTGGCGGTGTTGGAGCTCAGGGATAATACTGAAAACAGAGGAGCCAGAGGTGTAATTGGAGCAACTTTAAAATCTGTAGTAGTGAGAATGTGGACAGAGCAGGAGAAATTGCCGTCCGCACAGCAGGGGAACAGCTGACGTTACTGAACCCCAATAACACGGCAGCAAGTGTTGTCTGTGCAGACGGCACTTCCGAGCGCCAACTGGCGGTGTTGGAGCTCAGGGATGATACTGAAAACAGAGGAGCCAGAGGTGTAATTGGAGCAACTTTAAAATCTGTAGTAGTGAGAATGTGGACAGAGCAGGAGAAATTGTCGTCCGCACAGCAGGGGAACAGCTGACGTTACTGAACCCCAATAACACGGCAGCAAGTGTTGACTGTGCAGACGGCACTTCCGAGCGCCAACTGGTGGTGTTGGAGCTCAGGGATAACACTGAAAACAGAGGAGCCAGAGGTGTAATTGGAGCAACTTTAAAATCTGTAGTAGTGAGAATGTGGACAGAGCAGGAGAAATTGCCGTCCGCACAGCAGGGGAACAGCTGACGTTACTGAACCCCAATAACATGGCAGCAAGTGTTGACTGTGCAGACGGCACTTCCGAGCGCCAACTGGCGGTGTTGGAGCTCAGGGATTACAGTTCAGGTGGTAGAAACATGAACAGAACAGGAGACCTGGATACTGTTGCCAACCAATTATTTATTCTGGAAGAGGACTGGCAAATTCATGAGAGATCCAGGCCTTGTTCATTTTGAGAAAAGTAAGCCGGTCAACGTTATCGGAGGATAGTCACATGCGACGGTCTGTTAGTACACCACCTGCGGCACTAAAGACGCCTTCCGATAATACACTAGCAGCAGGGCAAGCTAGCACCTCCAATGCATACTGACTAAGCTCTGGCCATGTATCCAGCTTACAGACCCAAAACTTGAAGGGAGAAGAGCCGTCTGGGAGTACACTAAGAGGGCAAGACATGTAGTCTGTCACCATCTGACGGAAACGTTGCCTCCTGCTGACTGGAGCCATCTGTGATGGTGTAGACATTTGTGGCGGCGGGGACACAAAACTTTGCCACATTTCGGCCATACTGGTCTTGCCTTGTGCTGAGGCGCTGCTTCTGCTCCCTCTTTGTGCAGAGCTTCCTCCACTGCCTCGACGCACTGAGCTGCTTTGTAAAGCACTAGCAGCACTGCTCTCGGTTAGAATGGAGAACATGATGGAATGCACCAGTGCGTCTTGGAACTCCCGCATTTTACGCTCCCGGTTCAATGGTGTTATGAGGCTTTGTAAGTTGTCCCGGTAGCGAGGATCTAGGAGGGTGGACACCCAATAATCAGCCGTGTTGAGAATGTGGGCGATGCGGCGGTCGTTTCTCAGGCACTGCAGCATGAAATCAACCATGTGCTGCAGACTGCCAACTGGCCAAGAAACGCTGTCCCCTGCTTGAGGCGTGATCTCTGCCTGCTCTGCATCACCCCACCCTCGCTCTAGATACTGACTACTAGAGCATTGTGTACCTCCCTCCTCTGGACAGATGTCTTCCTCATCCATTGACTCCTCCTCATCCTCCTCACAAAGTGTCCCCTGCCTAGGCCTTTGTGAGGAACCACGTTGCGCAGACTGTAGAGAAGCAGATGGCATTTGTGACTCCTCATCCTCCACCTCTTCCAAAACCTCGTCCCTTAGTGCTTGCAGTGTTTTTTCAAGCAGGCAGATAAGGGGGATAGTCATGCTGACTAGTGCATCATCTGCACTCGCCATCCGCGTGGAATAATCGAAGGCACGCAAAACGTGGCAAATGTCCTTCATAGAGGCCCACTCAATGGTGGTGAAGTGTGAACGGCGCGCACTGCGACTTGTTTGCGCCTGCTGCAGCTGGTACTCCATTACTGCTGCCTGCTGCTCACACAACCTCTCCAACATATGTAACGTTGAATTCCACCTGGTGGGTAGGTCACATATGATGCGATGTTCCGGAAGACGTAATCGGCGCTGCAGAGCTGCAATGCGTGATCTTGCATTGCTGGAACGCCGCAAGTGAGCGCACTCTATGCGGACCTTGTGAAGCAGTGCATCAAGATCCGGATAGTCCCTCAAAAAACTCTGCACGACCAAGTTGAGCACATGTGCCAGACATGGGATGTGAGTGAGGTTGCCTAGGCCCAGAGCTGCCACCAGATTTCGGCCATTGTCACACACTACCATGCCTGGCTGGAGATTCGCTGGCACAAACCACACGTCGCTCTGCTGCTTGATGGCATTCCAGAGCTCCTGCGCTGTGTGGCTTCGATTCTCCAAAGAAATTAATTTTAATATGGCCTGTTGACGTTTGGCCACGGCTGTGCTCATATCGGTCATCATAACAGGTAACCGTTCACGGGTCGATGTGGAGGTAGACCGTGACGGCTCCTGCAGCACTGATTCAGAGGAACTGGAGTATGAGGAGGAGTCAATGTGTACAGACTGGATTCCTGCAATCCTTGGAGTTGGCTGAACACGTACAGCGCCACTCTCAAGATTTGTATGGGCAGTGAGGGAAAGGTATCGTCCCTGTCCATGCTTACTGGTCCACGCATCGGTGGTCAGGTGGACCTTGCTACTGACGGCGTTTTGTAGCGCATGTTTAATTTTTCCCTCCACATGATGTTGCAGGGCAGGGACGGCTTGCCTGCTGAAATAAAAGCGGCTGGGCACGTTGTATTGTGGGACTGCCAATGCCATAAAGTTACGGAATGTGTCAGTCTCCACCAGCCTGAATGATAGCATTTCAAGGGCCAGTAGTTTAGCAATGCCAGCATTCAGAGCCTGAGCTCGGGGGTGGTTTGCCGAGTATGGGCGCCTTTTCTCCCATGCCTGTGCTAACGATGGCTGTAGACTGGCCTGGGAGTGTGAGGATGACTGGGAAAGTGGTGCTGTGGGTGGAATTACACTGTGTCTCTGTACAACAGTGCCAGAGATTCTTCCATGGCGATCCTGTGAGGAAGCCGAACCAGCTGTGTGTGAGCTGGAGGAAGAGGCTACAACACGAGCTGAAGAGGTGGTAGGTGGCGCTGTAGGTTGGCCTAGGTCTTCAGTGTGTTTTTGTAACTCCACCACGTGCTTGGTCCGCACATGTTTCCACATATTTGTGGTATTGAGGTTGCTGACACTTTTCCCTCATTTCACCTTCTGATTACACAGCTTGCATTTGACAAAGCAAATGTCATCTGCAACTGTGTCAAAAAAGGACCAGGCACTGCAAGTCTTGGGAGCGCCCGCTTTGGATTTTGGAAGAGCCATGCCCCTAATGGGTGCCGAAGTGGAGGCTACAGGCAACCAAGTCTGCCCCCTCCCTCTCCCTCCTTTCTGGGCCGTTCGGGGAATCTCTTCCTCAGAGCTGCTCCCACCACCTTCCTGTCCCTCACGCCATGATGGGTCAAGGACCTCATCATCTACACCACCCTCTTCAAACAACTGCTTCTCCTGGGTAGTCTCGACAGCACAGTACGCACCAGAAAGTGGCACCTGAGTCTCATCATCAGATGCGTACTGAGGTGTGCTGCTGACCATAGGCACTGGCCCACCCGCCTCTTCAGATTCAGAGAGACAAAACGGTTGCGCATCACTGCATACTACCTCTTCTTCAAATTCTCGAATTCTGCTTGGCTGGCCCCCTCTTTCCAAGCCAAGAGATTCAGAGAACAGAAGTAGAGATGGCTCCTGTCCAGGGCTCTCTGACTGCCTGGGCAATTTGGCAGGTGGTGAAGAGACAGATGGGTGCTCTTCAGTGCTCAGGACCTGAGAGGATCTGGAACTAATTGAAGTCGATGCGTTAGCTGCCATCCATCCGACAACGGCTTCAATTTGGTCCTCGCGCAGCAGTGGGGTACGGCTAGCTCCTACAAAGCTGCGCATAAAGGACTGTTCCCTGGTAAAACTGGGGGATGCTGAGTCACTTGTGCCCACAGCAGGCACAGAATCCCCACGTCCTCTCCCTGCAGGCACAGAATCCTCACGTCCTCTCCCTGCAGAAACTCCACGCCCACGCCCACGACCACATGCCTTACTCCCTGCCTTCTTCATCTTGGTAGACTGATAAAGATAGGCAGAAAAGTACTAAGGGCTTAGTGTGCTTATTCCTGAACAGCTGCTAACAGGTATAAGAAACACTCATTTTATAAAGTGTGGACTAGACTTTAATATGAGCTAATGTGGCCTACACAACTGTAAAGTGGAGTGTTTGGTGAACTTTATTTAGGTTTTTTTTGTCACAAAAAGACACTGGATGTGCCTAAAGATGTAATAACGATAGTATCACAAACTTTTTGTAGCTATTACAATGTAGGAAGGTAACCTACAATGCAATAGATGAGGCTGCAAGAAATAGGCTAATACTAATCTGGCTGGGGCTGCAGGGCCCAATGCTGCAGAAAGGCTCCTCTAACTACTCCTATATAGTGTGTTTGGAACCAATTTAGCTGAATACGGATGGAACCACCACACTAATAGGAGATATCAGGAAAAATTATGAATTGGCAAAAAAGGACAATGTATGAGGCAGTGACACACACTGAGCGCACTATAACCAGACGTGGTTGAAGCACACTCTACAGGGTGAGCTGCACTCACACACCAGACCTTGCAGACAGCGGTGAACAGTACAGATGCAGAGCACTGTGCACTAGCGCTGCAAGACCAAAAAAATTTCTCTATCTACTCCTATATAGTGTGTTTGGAACCAATTTAGCTGAATACGGATGGAACCACCACACTAATAGGAGATAATAGGAAAAATTATGAATTGGCAAAAAAGGACAATGTATGAGGCAGTGACACACACTGAGTGCACTACAACCAGACGTGGCTGAAGCACACATTACAGGGTGAGCTGCACTCACACACACAGACCTTGCAGAAAGCGGTGAACAGCACAGAGAACTGTGCACTAGCGCTGCAAGGCACAGCGATTTATAAAGTAGCTTGGGTAAAGCAGAATAGACCAAATAGGTAGTTAAAACTGTCCCTCAGAACAACAGCGTCCTATCCCTAACTGAATTCACAGCAGAGTGAGCTCAAAATGGCGGCGGCGGCAGCTTTTATAGTGCATCATGACATCATTTCAGCAGCCAATCACAGCCATGCCATTAGTTAAGATGCCTACATGCCTAACAGGATGTGCCCACACTTCTTAGGATCCTCATTGGCTGAATAAAATGAAAATGGCTCATTGCATTATGGGAACTTCCGATTCCGGTATACGATATTGCAAAAGTATCGGAATTAAGTATCGGAATTCCGATACCGCGAATATCGGCCGATACCCGATATTTCAGTATCGGAATGCTCAACACTAGTTAAGACCCATAGTGGTGGGGATTGGTTCCCATGGTGAAAAATTAAGTGCCTGGATGGATTTTTACCTACAGCCTCTGGTTCAGCAAACTCCGAGTTACATTAGGGATTCAAAATTCATAGTGACCATTTTTGATAAATTTGAATGGCCAAAAAACTTTGGATGATTGTCCTGTGATGTGGTGGCATTATACCCCCTCAATTCCACACCATATTGCTTTAGCATGTTTAACCTACCACCTTGACACATACAGTTCGTACACTAGAAATAAAAGAATTTCTGGTCATAGCAGTACAGTTCCTCTTAGAGCGTAATTATTTTAGCTTTGAAAAAAGTTTTTTTTTTTACAGAAAAGAGGAGTCAGCATGGGCAGTAAATTTTCTCCTTCGCTAGTGAACATAGTGATGTGTAGGTGGAAGGAGCTTTTCATTTACCATAATGATAACACATATAGTGGACACATTGTGTGGTACGGTAGATTTATTGATGACCTCCTCCTGGTGTGGGGGGCACACAGGAGGAGGTGGTACAATTTGTACAGTACATCAACTGCAATCATTTTAATCTTAAATTCACTTAGTTCTACCATTCATCCAAAATTACTTTTTTGGATCTCGAACTTGAGGCTACCAAGGAGAAAGAATTGGTCAAAATTAATCCCCACAGAAAATCTACAGCCTCAAATTCTATTCTATCAGCTAAATGTTGTCATCCGCCACATATTAAGAGAAATATCCCTTACGGTGAGCTAATACGAACAATGCAAAATTGTTCAGATAACATCACTTTTCAGAAGGAATCAGAAAAAATGTGTAACAGACTATCCAATAGGTGCGATCCCGAGTGGTCTTTAAGAAAAGCGAGTAGAATTGTCTCCAATATAAATCGGAAAGATATACTCCGAAATAAACAGAAAAATAACATTAACACATTGGATACTAGGGTAACGTTTTCTACCACCTATAGTCCTCAGTATAATAAAATTACATCTAGAATTAAAAAGTATAACCCTATTATATATCAGAACAAGAAACTAAAAAACCTACTTTCTAATGCCATCCGCTTTGTAGCCAGGAAAGCGCCCGCTCTGGGAACCATCCTTTCTCCTAGCTTATACACCAGTGAGACTAATACTGTACAACCAAATTGGCTCAGCACAAAAGGTTTCTTCAGATGTGGAGCCAATCGGTGCAAAGCGTGTCTACACGCGGTTAAAACAGATAGTTTTATGTCCTTAAGTAATGATAGAGAATATAAAATTCATGATTTCCTCAATTGTAATTCATCAGGGGTTATATACCTTATAGAATGCACCTTGTGTAAGGTCCACTATGTGGGTTGTACCACAGGTGCGCTGAAAGTCCGTATCAGAAGACATCTTTCTGATGCGATTCATTTGGAAGCCATAAATACATCAGCAGTATCGAGGCATTTTGCGAGAGTTCATAAAGGTGACACCTCATTCTTTAAATATATGGAGATAGAGAAGGTATATAGATCCACACGAGGGGGGGATCATAAGTGCAAACTTCTGAACCGGGAGTCCCTGTGGATTTTCACATTGGATACCACAGGGGTTAAATTCAAGACAGGATCTGATACTGCAGTATTAAGAAATATAATTCTGCATTTATTTCCATGCATGTACACTGGGTACGGAAAGTATTCAGACCCCTTTACATTTTTCACTCTTTGTTTCATTGCAGCCATTTGGTAAATTCTAAAAAGTTCATTTTTTTCTCATTAAAGTCCACTCTGCACCCCATCTTGACTGAAAAAAAACAGAAATGTAGAAATTTTTGCAAATTTTTTTTTTTTTAAATCAGATATTATTTATTAAAAGACTTTTTATAACATTATACATAAACAACAGTGAAGCATCACTAAACTAGCAGTGCCTCTCAAGACCCACCCGTTCCCCTTCCCCCCACCCATAACAGCCCCAAGAACCATATGGCAAAAAACAAATTTTGTTACAAACCGTATACCATCATATAGCTTATCCAACTGTTAAAGCATTAATAATTTGATCCATGGGTACAGAGCTTAGTATCTGATAATCAGTAATTAGTTATACAGAACATGAGAGACCACAACATTTTAAATTCAAGTGATATTTAAAATAGACATAATATGATAACCATGAAACATATTCCATTTACCCCAGATTTTATCACATTTACGTATAGCCTTCCGCTTTTTGTACACTCCCTCTTCTAATCTCAATAAAAGACGCATTCTATCCAAAAATTCCTGGAGCCTGAGAGGGGAGGGATCCAACCAATGTGCGGCTATAAGCTTTCTGACCTGGTATAGAGTCCTCTTAACAGCTATTATTTCATCCTCTTCACATCCTATTATTTCTACAAGGCCTAATACACACACTTTAGAATATAGGGGTAAATTACACTCAAACACATCATTAATGTATTGCACACACTCATTCCAGAATACAGCGACCCTTCTACACGTCCACATCATATGCATAAGATCTGCTCCTTCCTCTCCACATTTTGGACACGCACTGTCATTCCTTGCCCCAATGCGCTGTAGAAATTTGGGGGTTCTATATACCCTATGTAATAAATACAACTGTGAAAGTCTATGTGCCTCACATGTAGATAGTATCGGAACGCTCCCCACCACATCTTCCCACTCCTCTGAGGATATAGTACCAATGTCGCGTTCCCACCTCTCCTTAACATTTAAGGGTCTGTCCCACTGAAATTGCTGCATAAGTATCCCGTAAATTCTGGAAATCAATCCCTTCCCACCTCTATGGCATAATAATGTGTTAAACAGTAGATGATGTTGGATTTTACTTTGCATATGTCGCGGCTGTACAAACCATGCATGCCTCAATTGGAGATAAAAATAAAAACTAGTTTGTGGAATACAATATTCTTCTTTTATCTGTTGGAACGATTTAAATATTTCCCCCTCTAATATTTGCGCCACATTAGTTATTCCCAATTTTTCCCATATTCCAAATCCTTTCAGTTTATGGATCTCTGGAAGGCCCGCATTATGCCACAGCGGAGTAAATGGGGTAAAGCCTTTTATTCCCAACAACAATTTGATTTTCTGCCACGTTTTCCCCATAAGTGTTAGGGTCGGGAGGTGTCTCCTAGCATCCCACCCCGAGATTCCTGTTTCTAGAAAGGAGGTAATTGGCAGATTGTGTGATAATAGACGCATCAGTTTATCTAGGTTCCCCTGGATTAACCAGAGCTGTTGCATTTGAGAAGCTAGAAAATATATCCATGGATTAGATGCGGCTAGTCCCCCCTGATCTTTGGGCCTTTGAAGTGTATCCAAGCTGATTCTGGCCACCCCTTTTTTCCAGATCAATTCCCGAAACAGTGCCTGAAATTTATAAAATATTCTCATGGGGATCCAAACCGGTGAATTATGAAGGATATATAATAATTGGGGCATTAACACCATTTTAATTGTTAGTTCGACCTACCATTGATAGGGGAAGTTTGCTCCAAGTATTGGCCTTTTGTTGAAATTTAGTAAGCAGTTCAAGTAAATTTAAAGAAATATAATCTCCGATAGATGCGGTCACTCTAACTCCGAGATATTTAAATTCTCGCACCACCTTCAAGCAAGTACTCCCTACCCTAGTATTCTGAGACAAACCATCATCCGGCATAAGAACTGATTTGTCCCAATTAATCCGTAAGCCAGAATGATCTCCAAACTCCCTTATTAAATTCATAGCTGTCGTCAGAGATTGCTCCGTGTCACCCAAAAACAACAGAAGGTCGTCAGCATATAGGACCACCCGCTCCTCCAGTGTTTTGTAGCGGAAACCCTGAATTTCACTGCTGGAACGAAGCTTAACAGCCAATGGCTCCACAGCCAGGGCGAACAGTAGGGGAGACAACGGGCAGCCTTGACGCGTGCCCCTGCCCATTTCGATGCTACCAGAAAGACTACCATTAATTCTAATCCGAGCTAGCGGATTGTTATATAGAAGCCGTACCCAGGCCCGAAATCCAGTACCGAACCCCATTTTTCGCAAAACAGCCCATAAATACTCCCATTCGACACTATCAAAAGCCTTAGCGGCATCAAGTGATAGTACTGCCCTACCACCCGTATTTTGTGACTGCATTTGTAGATTAAGAAAAAGCCGACGCAAGTTAATTGCCGTCGACTTGGCCGGTATAAACCCAGTTTGGTCTTCTGCAACCAGATGTGTAATAACCGCCACCAATCTGGTAGCCAAGACCTTAGCTAAAATTTTAACATCTACCGAGAGTAAGGATATTGGCCTATATGATTCGGGGTTTAGTGCATCCTTTCCAGGTTTTGGCAAAAGAACTATGTTAGCCTCCCTCATTGAAGTCGGCAAGGCCCCCCCCCTCTCGCTTCCTTAAACACTTCCAGTAACCTGGGAAGTAAAACCCCCCCAGCCGCCTTATAAATTTCCGCGGGGATCCCGTCAGCACCAGGGGCTTTGTTATTTTGAAAATCTTTTAAAGCTTCCTGCATCTCCTCCAGGGTGATTGGTGCATCTAGTTGCTCTCTCTGGCTATCTGTTAGGCATGGTATTTGCATATCATGAAGGTATAGATCTATGTCCCTTTGCGCCTTAGTCAGTTTGGACGCCTATAATTGTCTATAGAACTGAAAAAATTCTTCCATTATAGCCTTTGAATCAGTAATTACCACACCCTTAGTATCCCTGATAGCTGCAATCATAGGAGCCCCAGTTTGGGCCTTAGCTATAGTGGCCAGCAAGTGCCCTGCACTCTCTCCCTCCACATAAAACTGTTGTTTAAGAAAGAATCGTTTATGTTCTGCTTGTTTCAATATATGGTCATTTAGTGTAGCCTGTGCCCGTGTCCAGTGTTCCCTATTCTCTATGATTGGAGACCCAACATACCTCTGTTCCAATATGTCTACTTCCCTCCGCAACTCCTGAGTACGAGCCCTATTTTTGGATTTGATCATGGAAATTTCCTTAATCAGGATCCCCCTTAAGAACACCTTCATTGCTTCCCATACCGTATCTAAAGGAGCAGAGCCTATATTGTCTTTAAAGAAATGAGCCAATTTACCTGCTAAATCTAACTGTTCCCCGAATACGTCCAGCCAGTAGGGATTAAACCTCCACAGTGCCCTTCTGTTTATGATGCCAGGATCGACCCCCAGAACAACCAATAATGGAGAATGATCAGATAACAATCTCGTGCAGTATTCTACTTTAGTGACTAGAGGGACTAGATGACTATTTCCCAGAGCCAGGTCAATTCTGGACAGAGAGGAATAGGATGCTGAATAACACGAATACTGCTTAACATTTGGGAAACAAACCCGCCACACATCCACCAAACTAATTTCCTGCAGGACCCTTGCCAACGATGTCTCTTGAGCAGCCCCTGCCCCCACATTACCCCTATACTTATCAAGCTCAGCGTGTAGATACATATTAAAATCACCGATAACTAACAGGGGTATAGTAGCAAATTCCGTTATCCACGGGAATAGTTGGCGCAAAGTCTGTATAGAGAAAGGTGGGGGAACATATAGAGCAATTAGGCAAATTCTAAGCCCAGCCACTCTGCACACTAGACATACATACCTACCCTCTCTGTCACAAATACTTCTTTCACATTCAAAGGGTAAATTCGGATGAATCAATATACTAACCCCCCTAGAGTATGTACTATGTATAGAATGATAGGCCGGCCCCCTCCAAAGCTTGCTCAGTGCCGCAGCGGCCTCCGTATTGCAATGCGTCTCTTGCAGACAGATTATCGACTCCCGATATTCCTTAAGATATTTAAGTGCCGCAAATCTTTTGTTGTGATCTCCCATACCTCTAATATTCCAGGATACTACATTAATCTGCTTAACCATGTTTTAACGATTGAAGATGAACTGTCACATGCCCCCCTCTGTACCCACACGTGTGTCTGATCATCAAGATTATGGTATTGTAATAATACACAGTCGGCACCAATCAAAGTAAATTCTGTTCTTTTACCCCCACTCACTACCTCATTTAACATCCCCCCCCCCTTGATCAAATGAATACCAACAGCCGTAACATGTAGAGTCTGGTGTTTAGCCTCATGCAGCCTAGTAGGCCTTAAGCACACGAGGCGCCGCAGCATGAGTTGCATCACAGACTCCCTCATTTCCCCCCCACACAACGTTCCCAGAACATTCAAACAGCAGAATGTCTCAACCCTGCCTATACATTGTAGGTGAAACCAGCACCTCAACAACCATATAAGTATATTGGCCTGCCCGAGGTATATATGAGAGCCAGGTTATAAGCAGTATACAAAAACTGAAAAATAATAATCATAACATTTATAAACAGAGATTCATTAGCCAACAGTGGAGTATTATCCACTAGAATTCAAATTTCTTGAATTATTATATTATAATCTGTCAAGAATCTTCTCAAAATTGGCGTCAGCCCGCCTGGATTTGTCTCTCTTTTAAGTCCATCCACTTTGCAGCCTCCTTTGGTGAATCAAAGAAATGAGTTTCACCCAGTGCTGTGACCCGCAGCCGTGCAGGATATAACATTGCATAGGGTACTTGAAGTGCTCTCAGTCTGCGCTTGACATCTTGAAATTGGGCACATCTCCTTTGAACCTCCACAGAAAAATCAGGATAGAAGGACACTCTCGTCCCCTCTATACATAAATCATTAGCCGACCGCGCCAATTGTAGGATTTTATCTCTGTCACGAAAATGCAGCATTTTGATTAGAACTGTACGCGGCATTGCCCCAGGCGGCCGAGGTCTGGTGGGGACCCTGTGTGCCCTCTCAATAGCGAACATTCTAGAGAATTTATCCTTTCCAAAGGATTGCAACAGCCATTTCTCAAAAAAGTCCACCACCTCCCTGCCCTCCGCCTTCTCAGGCACACCCACAATACGCACGTTATTTCTTCTCAGACGATTTTCAAGATCATCCGCTTTATTGAGTAAATAGTTAATAGAGTCAGTAGCTGTTTTAAGCGTTTTAGTCATAGGAGACACAGTATCCTCCAAATCCCCCACTCTGCCTTCTGTTGCAGTGAGGCGCTCCCTCATTTTCTGCATGTCATGGCGTATATGAGATATGTCCACTTTCACAGACCCTATGTGTTCAGTAAGATCTGCCTTACTATGTGAGATGGCCAGCAGCACGTCTTTTAAAGTAGGCTCATCATCCTTGGCCAGTGAGTCAGCACCACTGGTAACCTGAGCCTCTCTGCTGGGGGGAGTTGTTGTTTTAGCAGCCTGCACATTCCTCTCATGTGTCTCCCCCGCTGCCCTCTCCACATCCCCTTCAGTTACCGTGCTCTTCAATGTCTGCACATTCCGGTCGGGTGTAAGCTCCTCAGCTCCTCCGCCATGCGCATATTTGGAGAGCCTGTTCACCACCTCCATGCGCTTCTCCCGCTGTCTTGGAGTTTCAGCTCCCGCCTCAGAGGCCACGGCTCCATTTTGGCCCTCGTGCTGTGATGAGCCAGCCGCCTGCCTCTGCTTGCTATCTCGCCGGGTCATCTCGTTCTGCACCACCGACTGCTCCCCCCGCACTCCTGAGACCCCAGGCCACCTGGTGAGATCTTTTAGAAGCAATGATTCCCTCGGGCAGGAAGGATTATAGGACAGGGTTATAGGAGCTCTTCTGCCTCACGTCTTCTCACATGCCCGGCCAGGCCACGCCCCTCGGGATCTGCAATCTTTATTTGGATAGACATAAAGGAGAAGTGGTGCAGGAGGAGTGCGAGGAAGAAAGTTACTGGACTACGGCCATTTCACGTTTGATTGCGCTTCTACAGGTCCACTGTACATTATACGGATGTAGACCGGTAGAAGCGAAATAAAGCGTGAAACGGCCATAGTCCAGTAACGTTCTCTCCCGCACTCCTCCTGCACCGCTGTTCCTTTATGTCTTTATCCAAATAAATATTGCAGATCCCACATACTTATGGTGAGTGCTACCATTCTTCTATTCACTTAAGGGGGATTCTGCTGTTCTGGGACCTCAGGGGCTCTGCCAATGTGACATGGCACCCACAAACCATAACAGAAAAATCTGCACTGTAAAATGGCGTTCCTTCCCTTCTGAGCTATGCACTGTGCCTCAAAAGTAGTTTTTGACCACGTATGGGGTATTGACGTATTCAGGAGAAATTGCATAATAAATTGTATTGTTTGTTTTCTCCAATTACAAACTTAGGGCCAAAGTAACATTTTGGTGGAAAAAATGGTAATATTTCTTTTGCTCAGCTCAATGTTATATAATTCTGTGAATCGCCTGAGGGTTAAAAATGCCCACTACTTCCTTAGTTGAATTCCTCTAGAGGTGTAGTTTCCAAAATGGGGGCACCTGAGGGGGTCTCTGCTGTTTTGGCATGTCAGGGGCTCTTCAAATGAGACATGGCGTCCGCTACCTATTCCAGCCAAAATGGCGTCCCTTCCCTTCAGAGCCGCGCAATGCGTTAGTTTTCCACCACATATGGGTTAACAGCTTACTCAGAAAAAATTGCACAAACAATTTTGGAGTCGATTTTCTCCTGTAACTTTTGTGAAAATAAAAAAATTGGGGCTAAAACAACATTTTTGTGGGGAAAATTAGTTTTTTTTATTTTCACGGCTCATGAAGCACCTGGAGGTTCAATGTGCTCACCACACATTGGAAAAATGAGAAATTGATGATAAACTTTTAACCCTTCTAGCTTCCTAACATAAAAAATTATATTTCAATAATGGTGTTGATGTAAAGTAGACATGTGGGAAATGTTATTTATTAACTATTTTGTGTCGCAGAACTCTTAGGTTTAATGGCATAAAAATTTGAAAATTGTGAAACTTTCTCCAAATTTCTGATATTTTCACAAATAAAAGCAAAAAATATCGTCCTAAATTTACCACTAACATGAAGAACAATTTGTCAAGAAAAATCAATCTCAGAATCAATGGGGTCCGCCGAAGCTCCAGAGTTATTACCTCATAAAGGGATGCTGCTCAGGAAGGTGAAAAAACAGGCTCTGGGGAGAAAGGGTTAATAGGACTTACAGGAGGAACCGGTCCAGAAAGCAGAAGATCCATCAAGTACCTGCCACATACAGTATTCTGTGATAGAACTAGAAGAGAAATAATGGCGTTGTGCGAGGACTTCTCTGGGCTTCTGTCCTTCATCCTGCAGTCGTCTGAATGGATCTAATGTGGACGGGAACCAGCTAAGCCGCATTCTGCCCACAGCTGTTACCTCACTGTTCACACCACACAGAGACCCCAAAAGAGTCTCCGTGCAGAAGGGGTTAATGCCCCCTGCACCCAGTAATGGGGAATCTCCACATACCTCCATCTGCAGAGCCGGTGGAGAAACTTCTCCGCAGTCAGTGACATTTCCGGCATTATTTGCCCCTCACTACTGGCACAATTACCTCTTTTCTACAGTTTTATGTGGGGAATGTAATGTGGGATTTTCCTGCTTGGAGACAAATAGACGACACATGAGGTGATTATTACCAGTTACCGGACGTCTACTATATGGCGGCATATGATTGTGCTATCCACTTCATACCAGGAGCTAAAATGCAGAAATCTCGTATGTTTAACCCCTTCCAGGGAGGGCGGCCTTGAAAAACTATATTCAGAAGAGTCCGGCTAAGGGCTCATACCCACATGTGTGAACAAAAAAATTCCGTATTCTGGACCGAAAAAACGGAAGTTCCATGCGATTTTCATGAGAGGAAAATGTGATTTTTCGCACCTAGCATCCGTATGAGTTTTTTTCTCTGCAACTATTATTCTGCCATCATTTACAAGACCATTTACAGTGTTCTGTGCTACAGAATGATAATGTATCCATAAAAATCGGATGGCATACGGCTGGTCCCATTAACTTGCATTGGCGAGTCTCGTCCGATATACGCAGTATGCTGCGATTTTTTTTCTCAGTCCGATTTCAGCTGAGAAAAAAAATCACAGATGAGATGTACCTCATAGATTAACATTGATCAGAGTGCAATCCGATTTATTATCGGATTGCTCTAGTCTGTTTTTCTTGCATAGGGCTCATACTCATCTGCGTGAAAAACGGATGAGTGCAATCCGATAAAAAATCAAAGCATGCTGCAATTTGCCACATATATCGGACAAGACTCGCCAATGCAAGTCAATGGGCGCGAGAAAAAAAAAACGGATGGCACACGGACCATCCATATGGCATCCAATTTTTACGGCTACATTACCATTCTGTAGCATATAACACTGTAAATGATTATCGAATAATAGTTGCAGAGAAAGCAAAATGCATTGCATACGGATGTCATATGGATGCTAGGTGTGAAAAATCGCATAGTCCTCATGAAAATCGCATGACACTCATCTGATTTTCCGGTCCATATATCGAAACGTTTTTTTCACACATATGGGTATGAGCCCTAAGGGTCATATACGGCCATCCACCTCTCCAGTCACAGAGGGGTGGGTGAAGATCTTAGGCAGCACATTCAGGATGCTCAGGACAGTGCGCAGGAAGGTTTACCTATGAACAAGCTTTATGTACTGCCCTCTTTACGTGTAGATCTTTTTGATGAAGAACATGATTCCGTTTTAGCTGGGCACGCGGGTTCGTCTGCCACTAGGAGATCTCTTTCTAGGTCCTTTTGGTGGCAGAATGCTCTTAAGGATATTGGAGAGTATGTTTGGAAATGCAAAGTCTGTTCCAAGGCTAAAGCCTCTCATCAAGCTCAGTGGGTTATCTCTTCCCTAACGATGTTTCGTTGCAGCCCTGGACCCACTTGTCCATGGACTTTGTCAATGATTTGCTTAACTCTGGTGGTATTACTGTCGTGTGGGTGGTGGTGGAACGTTTGAGCAAAAAGGTTCTTTTGGTCCTGCTTCAAAAGTTGCCAACTGCTAGGATCTTAGCAACTTTGTTAATTTCTCATAGATTAAATTTCATGGTGTTCCCAAAAATCTAATTTTTGATTCAGCGGTTCAATTTCTGGCTAGTTTTTGCTCCAGATTGAGTAATAAGCTGCTTTTTTCTCTCAGTCTATCATACCGAGACTAATGGTCAACCAGAAGGATGAACCAGGAAATAGAGCAGTATTAGTGATGTTTTGTCTCCTCTAATCAGGAAGACTGGGTGGAATTTCTGCCCCTTATCGAGTGTGCTCTAAATAACTGTTCCTCAAAGGCTACCGGGACCTTGCCTTTTTTTAGCTGCTGTAGTTTTAATCCAGTGTTTGGGAATATTTCAGGATTACAATCTTCCCTGCCAGAGGAGGAGAGATTTTGTCCCCAACTAATTAAGGTCTTGAGGGAAGACAAAAGGGATTTTTGGTAGCTAGTGACCAGGCCAAAAGTGGTGCTAACTGCAGACGTAGGAATGCTTCTATCTTTAGGGTGGGGGATTTTGTGTGGTTGTCCTCAAAATATCTGCGCTTAAAGATCACATCTAAAAAGTTTGCACCTAAATTTGTAAGTACTTATAAAATTATTACAAATTTAAATCCTGTGACAGTTAATTTGCAACTTCTTATTACCTGGAAAATCATAATTCTTTCCATTCTTCTCTTTTCAAAAAATTTGAGGGGACCTCAAGACATAAATGAGGTGGATTTGGAAGGGTGTCGGGAGTATGAGGTAGAGCGAGTTCTTAGTTCCAGGTGGGTCAGGCGCTGTCTGCACTATCTCGTTAAGTGGAAATATTATGGTCCTTAAGGTAGCTCCCAAGTTAATATGGGGGATCTTCCTGCGATCAGATAAACAGATTATTGGGTGGGGTTGGGGAAAACCCAACAGTCATGGTACACATTGGTACCAATGACAAAGTTAGAGGAAGGTGGAAGGTCAAAGGGAATTAGGAGAGAAGCTGAAGTACAGGACCTCTAAGGTAGTGTTTGCATAAATACTGCCGATTCCACTAGCATCACTAGAAAGTTAGCGGGAACTTAAGGAGATAAATAAGTGGCAGGATAAAGGGTTTGGGTTCATGGAGAACTGGGCCTACTTCTGTTGGCTACAGGCTCTACGATAGGGACAGGCTGCACCTCAACTGGGAGGATGCAGATGTGCTGCAGTGAAAAATGGTCAGATGGATGGAGGAGCTTTTAAACTAGGATCTGGGGGGGAGGGAGGTTTTATGTGCAAATAAGGGGATAGAGTAGACAGAGAGAGAGAGAGAGACAGTAGGGGTCAATGAGGATTTAGGGGGCTGGGACATTCAAGGAAAGTAAGGAGGCAAGTAGGAGTAATAAATAGTTAATAGTATTAAACGTCTGCTGGCAAATGCAAGAGGTCTTGCAAACAAATTGAATGAATCAGAGACTCTAATGTCAGCCACAGATTACGATGTGGTGGGCATTACGGAAACCTGGCTGGAAAGCCATGACTGGGTGACAAACATAGAGGATTACACTACATTCAAAAGGTTAGGAAAGAAAAAACGGTAGAGGGGTGGGTATTTTCATTAAATCCAACTTAAGACCTCAAACTCAATGATGACATGGGGGGGGGGGGGCTTCGACAGTGTAGAGTCAGTATGGGTAAATGTACATGAAAATGCCGATAATGTAACGCTGTTAATTGGAGTTTGCTACAAGCCTTCTAATATAGCTGAACATGTAGAGGATGAAATGCTGCAACAAAAAAGTCATGGTCAAAGTGTTGGCTCCCTTGAAATTGTTCCAGAAAATGAAGTAATTCTCGCAGAAAATTATTGCAATTACACATATTTTGTTATACATGTTTATTTCCTTTATGTGTATGGAAACAACACAAAAAAAACAGATAAAAAAAAGGCAAAGTGAACATAATTTCACACAAAACCACCAAAAATGGGCTGGTCAAAATTGTTGGCACCTTTTCTCAAAATTGTGGGGTGTGGGTAAACAACTTCGTTTCAAGCATGTGAAACTCGTTCATACTCAATTGTGGCAAGTAACAGGTGTGGGCAACATGAAAATCACACCTGAAACCAGACAAAAAGGGAGAAGTTGACTCAATCTTTGCATTGTGTGCATGCGTGTGCCACACTAAGCATGGAGGACAGAAAGAGAAGAAGAGAACTGTTTGAGGACTTGAGAACCAAAATTGTTCTAATCTTGAAATTATTGATTTTTTTCAAGTCCATCTCCAAAGATCCGGATGTTCCTTTGTCCATGGTGCACAACATAATCAATACATTTACAACCCATGTCACTGTAGCTAATCTCCCTGGATGTGGACAGAAGGGAGAAATTGACGAAAGTGTAGTCCAGATGGTGAATAAGTAGCCTCACCAAAGTTCCAAAGAAATTCAAGCTGTCTTGAATGCCCAGGGTGCATCAGTGCCAGCGTGAACCATCCGTCAACATTTGAATTAAATTAAACGCTATGGCAGGAGAATAAGGCGGACCCCACTGCTGACACAGAGGCATACAAAAGCTACACTGCAGTTTGCCAAAATGTACATGAGTAAGCTAAAACCCTTCTGGGGAAGCGTCTTGTGGACAGAGGAGACCAATATAGAGCTTTTCGGTAAAGCACATCGTTCTACTGTTTAAACAGAATGAAGCCTACAAAGAAAAAAATCACAGTAACTACAGTGGAATATGGTGGAGGTTCAAAGATGTTTTGGAGTTATTTTGCTGCCTCTGGCATTGGGTGCCTTCACTGTGTGCAAGTCATCATGAAATCTGAAGATTACCAAAGGATTTTGTGTGGCAATGTAGTGCCTAGTGTCAGAAAGCTGGGTTTGCGTTCTAGGTCATGGGTTGCCAGCATGGCAATGACCCCAAACATACATCAAAAAGCACCCAGAAATGGATGGAAACAAAGTGCTGCAGAGTTGTGAAGTGACCGCCAATGAGCTCGGATCTAAATCCCATTAAACACCTGTGGAGAAATCTTAAAATTGCTGTTTGGAGAAAAATATTAAAATTTGAGAGTCTTCAGTAGTTGATACCTTTGGCTAACTGAAAAGATGGTAAATTGCAAAATTTCAAGACTACTCAGGTCTCTTCTTTAGACATAGTATAACACAAAATCTGAAGTGTCATATATTTATACACAACAGGGCACAGGAATAATGCAATAGATAAGACAAGTGACGTGAAGCAGAACTATTAGTATGGGAGAGGGAGAAGCAGTTGTGGCCATGAATATTGGAACAGTTCATTGATAAGGAGTGTGAAAGTTTTATTGTCCTGTGATTGAGGTCGGGTCCATGATTGTGATGCCCCCAAACGGTCTGAGAACATTCCTTAGTTAATGTAGAAATACATAAAGCCATGCGACACATTAACTCCTGATCTGTGAGTGTGTCAAAGATTGTCATAAGTTTGTAATTCCACATTTTTCTGTCTCTCTGAGATTTGAAGTTACCTTTTAATACAAGTAATTTCATGTCAATGATGCTGTGATCAGGGATAAAAAATGTCTGGCCACAGGTAGATCTATTCTTTTTTCTTTTATTGTGTGGCGATGAGAATTCATCCTTGTTCTAAGTTTTTGCCCTGTCTCGCCTACGTACAGACCCCCAGCTGGACATTTGGTACATATAATTAAGTACACTACATTAGATGTGATGCAGCTGAAAGTACCTGGGATCTTGTGGTTGTCTCCTGATTTGAGTTGGGAATCTTTATCTGGTCAGTGGTCATTATAAATAGACAGGTTTTACATTTTTTCTGGCTGCAGGGAAAAGTTCCTGTAGCTGTTGGAAAGGACAGGGAGTTTCTGATAATGATGCTTCTTAGATTTGGGGGCTGCCTAAATCACAGAAGTGGGGGGTCTGGAAATATAGATTGTAATCGGCATCTTTTTGTAATAATGGTTGTAATTTCTATGCAGCTCCCATTAGCATCTCCAGATTTGGATTGTAGGTGACTACTAGAGACTCCAGATTGCTTTCTTGTTTAGTTTTGAAATGTAGGAGATGATTCCATAATATTCTGGTGGCTCTTACAAGAACAATTGTAAACCAGATTGCATGGTAGTCCTCGCTCAAAAAGGCCTTTCTGAGGCCACCAATGTGTTAATTTCAGTACAGGAGTAGTTGAGTGTTAAGTTGATGGTGGGATGAAATTGATTAAAGTGTTCATGGAACGTCTTAAGCTGTTGCTGAGATTCTGTCCAGATGATTAAACTATCGTCAATGTAACGGTAGTAGGCAAGAGGACAAGAAGTCACTATAAAGCTTGGCCACAAAAAGATTTGCGTACTGTGGAGCCATTTTACTTCCCATTGCTGTACCAGTCTCCTGTAGATAAATGTTATCAAATTCAAATAATTGTGGGTGAGGATGAATTTTGTAAGTTTCACCGCAAAGGTGAAACAATCCTCCTTGTCTGTTTACTTTCCCTCCCGGTACATTTTCTTTCTACCACGCTTAGGTTTCTGGGAAGTTATACTTATTCCTTTTATTTTTGGTTCTCATTAGCTTGCCTTCTGTGCCCTATATGAATGTGTCTTAGTTTCTCACTCAGGGTTTTCATATCTTCACACTTTTCTTTCCCCTTGTTGACAGTGTATTGCTGCCCCACCCCCCTCTGATTCCTCAGAAGGTAAGAGAAACTCCTCAACTGCCTATTAGGGATTTAGGTCTGAGGTGTTATTTTCAGTTGTGCAGCTAGGGCCTGTCTGTACAGAGACCAATTGGGTGTAGTTGCTGCATTCTTCCCTGTGTGGGTTCTCTGGTGGCTATCAAGATGTGCTTTCTGGTTAAAACATTTCCCAAATTTTGAACATGAAAAATGCTTCTCTGCCCGACTCTCCTGAATCTCTTTTGCTCTTTATGATCCCAACTAGTCTCACCAAATACAAAAGGTCTTTAGTAAGCTACCTTATACAGGCTGCTAAGAATATCATTCCTCGTCACTGGAAAAGTACTTCTCCACCTACTCTGGAGGAGTGGTTCTGTGACATAGCTCTTCTAAATAGGATGGAACATTTGATTGCCCGATCCCCCACTGATTGTGATAGATACTGTAAGTCTTGGAGAGACTGGATTGAATTCCAGGAATCCGATGCCTACCGTCTTACATCACACTGATGTGACCCACCCTTTTCTCTGGTGCGTTTCTTCTCTGTCCGGATTGTACTCTGCATTGGTTCTTGCCTGGCTGCACTACGTATGGTTTCCATTGGATTTTAGTAATAATTGTAATACTGATGGCCTAAAATGTTCCCAGCCTTCCCTTTTCTTCCTATAACTTGATGTTTTATTGGACATTATACTTATATTCTATGATATACTGATGCAGATATTGTCCTGGTTATTCTCTTTTTTTTTGTATTTTTGTAATTGAAAATTATTTAACCTTTCAATAAAAATTTAATTTTGAAAAAGGCTTCTCCCCTGTGTGACTTCTCTGATGTTTATTAAGAGTTGCTTTCCGCGTAAAATATTTCCCACATTCTGAACATGAAAAAGGCTTCTCCCCTGTGTGAGTTCTGTAGTGTTCAACAAGATTGCATTTCTGTTTAAAATGTTTACCACATTCTGAACATGAAAAAGGCTTATCCCCTGTGCGAGTTCTCTGGTGTATAACAAGACTGTATTTCTGTATAAAATGTTTACCACATTTTGAACATGAAAAAGGCTTCTCCCCTGTGTGAGTTCTCTGGTGTATAACAAAACTGTATTTCTGTTTAAAATGTTTACCACATTCTGAACATGAAAAAGGCTTCTCCCCTGTGTGACTTTTCTGATGTTTATTAAGAGTTGCTTTTCGTGTAAAATATTTCCCACATTCTGAACATGAAAAAGGCTTCTCCTCTGTATGAGTTATCTGGTGTATAACAAGACCGTATTTCTGTTTAAAATGTTTACCACATTCTGAACATGAAAAAGGCTTCTCCCCTGTGTGACTTCTCTGATGTTTATTAAGAGCTGCTTTTTGTGTAAAACATTTCCCACATTCTGAACATGAAAAAGGCTTCTCCCCTGTGTGAGTTCCCTGGTGTTTAACAAGATCTGATTTCTTGTTAAAATATTTCCCACACTTGGAACAAGAAAATCTATTCTCGGCTGTGTGAATTTTTTGATGTTTAGGAAAAGATTTTTCGAGAGGAAAACTATTTCCATATTCTAAAAATGTCTTCTTTGCTTTAGAAGCAGTTTGTTTTTTAATGCTTAATTTGTGACTATGATTTTCCTTAGTAGTTGGTAATGAATCAGAAGACAGGACCTGTTTCATAGGATCAGAAGACAGATCTTTGCTGTGAAGGGATGATGGTATATCTGGAGTAATGGCATTCACATCAATTGTATCCTGTGGGATCTCAAGATCTTCTGATTTAAAAATTGAAGATGTCAGCTGTCCCTCTGATCTCCAGGTACAGTTATCTGCTAAGATAAAAATCTATTATTTTTCAATAAAATATCCTTGGATTTTATTTTTTTACATTTCTACTTAAACTGTCTATAATAATGGCAAGTTATGTACCGTATTTTTCGGACTATAAGGCGCACCGGACCATAAGACGCACCTAGGTTTTAGAGGAGGAAAATAAAAAAATAAAAATTTAAGCATAAAATGTGGTCATAATGCACTTTTAAGGGGGAGGGGGGTCTTCTGCTGACACTGGTACAGGGGTAATGTCCCCCAATTCTGACAATATCCCCCATCCTGGTATATATGCCGCCCCCTTCCTTTTATACGTGGTCCCCATCCCCATCCTGGTATGCCTGGCATCCCTCCATCCTGGTATGCATGGCACCCCTCATCCTTATCCTGGTATGCATGGCACCCCTCATCCCTATCCTGATATGCATGGCACCCCTCATCCCTGTCCTAGTATGCATTGTACCCCTCATCCCTGTCCTGGTATGCAAGGCACCCCTAATCCCTATCCTGGTATGCATGGCACCCATCATCCCTGTCCTAGTATGCATGGCACCCCTCATCCCTGTCCTGGTATGCATGGCACCCCTCATCCCTGTCCTGGTATGCATGGCACCCCTCATCCCTGTCCTGGTATGCATGGCACCCCTCATCCCTGTCCTGGTATGCATGGCACCCCTCATCCCTGTCCTGGCATGCATGGAACCCCTCATCCCTATCCTGGTATGCATGGCACCCATCATCCCTATCCTGGTATGCATGGCACCCATCATCCCTATCCTGGTATGCATGGCACCCCTCATCCCTGTCCTGGTATGCACGGCACCCCTCATCCCTGTCCTGGTATGCATGGCACCCCTCATCCCTGTCCTGGCATGCATGGCACCCCTCATCCCTGTCCTAGTATGCATGGAACCCCTCATCCCGGTCCTGGTATGCATGGCACCCCTCATCCCTGTCCTGGTAAGCAGGGCACCCCTCATCCCTGTCCTGGTAAGCATGGCACCCCTCATCCCTGTCCTGATATGCATGGCACCCCTAATCCCTATCCTGGTATGCATGGCACCCATCATCCCTGTCCTGATATGCATGGCACCCCTAATCCCTATCCTGGTATGCATGGCACCCCTCATCCCTGTCCTGGTATGCATGGCACCCCTCATCCCTGTCCTGGTATGCATGGCACCCCTCATCCCTGTCCTGGTATGCATGGCACCCCTAATCCCTGTCCTGGTATGCATGGCACCCCTAATCCCTGTCCTGGTATGCATGGCACCCCTAATCCCTGTCCTGGTATGCATGGCACCCCTAATCCCTGTCCTGGTATGCATGGCACCATTAATCCCTGCCCAAATATGCATGGCACCCCTAATCCCCATCATGCTGCACATTAAAAAAAATAAACACTCCTACTCACCTCTCTTCTCTCTCCTCCAGCGCTGCGTCCTGTCTGCCTGCACTGATCTCTCCATGTGAGCAGTGCATGACGTCACTGCCATGCGCGGCTCACAAGGAGAGATTAGCTGCTGGAAGTCACTGCTTCCCACGCCGGGACTGTGTGCACGGGGAGCAGTGACTTCACTCTCCTTCATAGCCGGCACATAGCGGAGCCGCGCTGCGGCTGCTGGCTATCTCCTGTGCCCACTCATTAAAGGTAATGAATATTCACCCCTTCCCCATGCCCATGGGCGTGGAGAGAGGTTGAATATTCATCCCCTTTAACAGCGGGCATAGGAGAAAAAAAGGAGGAAAAAAGTGCGTCTTATAGTCCGAAAAATACATTGAATTAATTATTCACCAAGACACTGACATTTCAAAATCTAATAGAAAACCTCATAGGATGAACCAGTAGAGCGTGGTTTTCAACTGTTTGTTCATTCTGCCTCTCAAATATGGAATAAAAAGCCACCAAGTTATGTAGGCAACAATAATACCAATAAAAACTTCTACTCATCTCACAAACAACAAGCCCCACTCAGGTCCATCATCTGTAAATGAAAAAAATCATAGTTACCGGTAACAGGATTTTACAGAGCCCATGATAGCACCACCTGAGAGACGGTATCCGCCCACCAAGGACAGGAAACCTGCTGAATAAAAAAGGCGGTACCTCTCCTCCACATCAGTTTTGTTTTAGAGCATGAGAGGACCTCCAGACAGTATGTTAGTACACAACTACCACCAATAAAACATTTCTCACTATACACCCATATATAGAGAACACCATAAGTGATCAAAAAAGGGGGGGCATATAAGGGTGCTGTCATGGGCTCTGTAAAATCCCGTTACCGGTAGGTAACTATGATTTTTTCCCCCTTCTCCTATGACAGCACCACCTGAGAGATTTATATAGAACAGACACCTTAGGGATGGATCACCGCTTGCAACACCTTTCTCCCAAAGGATAGATCAGCAGATGAAGAAAGATCAAGCCGGTAATGGTTATAGAAGGTAGAAGGAGATTACCATGTTGCTACCTTACATATGTTATCAATGGACACTTCCGCCTTTTCAGCCCAGGAGGCTGCACCAGCTCTGTGGAATGGCCCTTCAGGTTCTCCGAAACTGGCACATTACTAGGGAAATATGCTAAGCTAACGGCGTCCCTGATCCATCTAACTATAGTTCCCCTTGTAACTTTAAGTCCCTTACTAGCTCCCTGGAAGGAGACAAATAAGGCATCACTTCTCCTCCAAGGCCTTGTTACCTCCAAATACTGAACCAAAACCAGTCTAACATCTAGAGTATGAAGCCTCTGTTCCCCTAAATCTTTTGGGTTAGGATACAATGAGGGGAGAATGATCTCCTGTGTTCTGTGGAATTTGGAGGCCACCTTCGGAAAATAGGCAGGGTCTGGTATTAATGTAACTCCATCTACAGTGACCTGTGTAAAAGGATGATTTACTGACAGAGCTTGTATGTCACTAACTCTACGGGCTGATGTTAGCGCTATCAGTATCACTGTGTTCAGAGTGAGAGTTCTTTCTGTCACGCTTCCTAAGTGCTCAAAAAGGAGACTTAGTCAGGGCTTCCAGGACCAGGTTTAGATCCCAGGGAGGCATTCTCGGGGTAGCAATAGGTCTGGATCTATTGCACGCCTTTTTAAACCTGATAACCCATCTATCTGCTGCCAAATTATAGTTATATAAAGCTCCAAGCGCCAATACTTGCACCTAAAGGGTACTGGTAGCCAACCCCATATCTAAGACCCTTTGAAGAAATTCCAGAATAGCTTTATAGGAATTTTAACCTTAGCTGACAAACGAAATAGATAGGAATTTTGACCATGTCCTCCAATAGATCTTAGTCGTTACACTGCTTTTGAGCAGAGTAGTTACTAGACCTAGGGAAAATCCTTCCTGGATTAGTAACGACCTTTCAAACTCCAGGCCATCAAATGCCCAACCTCTGAAGATGGAAGGCTGGGCCTTGCTTGAGGAGATCTGGAGTATCTGGAAGGACCCATGGATCTGACTGGGACATCCTATTTTTCCAGGTGAACCAGGGTCTCTTGGGCCAGAATGGGGCGATTAGTATGACCCTTGCCTGCTCCTCTCAGATCTTCCTCAAAATTGTTGGCATTAACATTAGTGGGGGGAAAGCATAGGCTAGGCCAAAACTCCAGGGTATTTGTAATGCAACTAATGCATAGGGTCTTTCTTTTGGATTTAAGGAGCAGAAGATCCTTGTTTTTCCGTTTCGTTTGTTTGCGAAAAGATCTATTTCTGATTGACCCCAGCGATCCACAATTTGCTGGAATACTGTTGGATTCAGCTCCCATTCGCCCTGCTTCAGTATATTCTGACTCAGAAAATCTGATCTTTAGTTTTCTTTGCCTCTTATTTGCAGAGCCGAGAGCATAAATTGATGTTGTTCTGCAAACTGTAGAATCTGCTCTTTCACGAACAGGAGAGGTCAGGATCTCGTGCCCCCTGATGATTGACATAGGCGACTGTTGTCCTGTTGTCTGACATAATTCGGATGTGTTGTCCCTGTAGTTGGGAACTGAACTTCATCACTGCATTCTTTACCGCCGACAGCTCCTTCATGTTTTGAGAAGGCTTTCTCGCTGTAAGACCAGATTCCTTGTATTACACGATCTCCCAGATGTGCTCCCAGCCATCTGAGCTGGAGTCCGCTGTAATTATGTCCCTGACCTGATACGACCAGGGAACTCTCTGTGACAGGTTCTCCCGATCCAGCCACCATGCGATTGAGCTGATGGCTGTATTGGAAAGTGTCATCTGTCCAAGTGTCCCCTGAGTTGTTTCTCCGCTGCTAGGATATCTTGCTGCAGATATCGGGAGTGTATCTGAGCCCACTGGACTGCTGGGATACATGATGTCATTGTACCTAAAAGAGACATTGCTTTCCTTAGGGTCATGGATGGATTCCTGACTACTCCTGAGGCTAGGGACGTAATTTTGTTTTTCTTGTCTTCCGGTAGCAGACAAGTCTATCCCTCGGAGTCCAAGATAAGCCCTATAAAAGACGGAACCTTCCGAGGCTCCAGGCTTGACTTCTCTAGATTCAGTATCCATCCAAGATTGATCAGGCTGGCTCTGACTCTTGTCAATGCGAGTTTTCAATGCTCTCTTGATCTGCATACTACCAGGAAGTCGTCCAGATAAGGGACAACTAGAGTATCTTGTTCTCTCAAATGCGCCATGACCTCCAGAAAGATCTTCGTAAAGATTCTCGGAGCCATGGAGAGGCCGAAGGGCAGAGCTGTGAACTGAAATTGCCTCACACGATTGATGATATACACAGCTACTCTCAGATACTGCTGGTATCCTGTATGGATTGGTACGTGGTAATAGGCGTCCTTCAGGTCGAGGACACTCATAACAACCCGGGAACAACACCTTTATGGCTAATATTATAGATTCCATTTTGAAGGGTCTGTAGATTAGAAAGTTGTTTAGGCCCTTCAAGTTGATTATGGTTCTAAAGGAGCCATCCGGCTTCTTTATCAGAAACAGGGGCGAATAGAATCCTTTCCCCTGCTCGCTTATTAGTCTCTCTCAGAACCTTCTTTTCCACTAGGTTTAATACCTCTTGCTCCAGGGATGTTTGCTCTCTGGGCCTCCTGGGAGACGAAATCCTGAAGGTCTGCAGGGGAATGGATCTGAATTCCAGTCTCAGTCCTGTCTTTATATTCCCTAATATCCAGGCACTGGATGTAATTTTTTCCCAGGTAGGCAGGAAGTGGGACAGTCTTCCTCCTACCTGGGGAGGCCCATCACTTAGGGGTTTTTCTGTTCTCAAAGGAAGGACCTCCGAACATGAAGCCTCCACTCCTTGTCCTTCCATCTGCCCTGGTCTCTGGAAAATTTACCTATGCTATGCTTCCTTTTACAAAAGGAAGTCTTGTACTGAGGCATCAACACACTGGAAAGACGGATTTTGGTAAGACCTTACCTGTAAAATCCTTTTCAGCGAGGGAAGGAAGGGAGACACAGTCATTACTAGTGGGTAGGCGGAGCCCACATAGGATAGAACACCTCAGATTAAAAAAGAGTGTTGTCCGGCCCCTCCAGCTTGGGCTCCTCCTACTCCAGCTCTCCAGTCCGTACACAAGCTAAGGAAGAGCAAATATCACCAGCGGAGCAACATAACCCCTTCTGAAGAACTTCAGAGAAAAAACAAGAGACAGGTTATGCATATAACAGAAAAACCACACAGTCCCAGGTACTACTCACTGGACCTGACCACTGCGATGAGCTGGCAATGCTGGAACAGAGCCTTAGCGCGCCGACCTCAGCCCAGATAATCGCTATCAGAGAAGGGTCACGCTGCATCTGAAAACACAACAACACACTTCTGCCATGGGAGGGAGCTGTGTCTCCCTTCCTTCCCTCGCTGAAAAGGATTTTACAGGTAAGGTCTTACCAAAATCCGTCTTTCAGCAGCAGATGGAAGGAAGGGAGACACAGTCATTACTAGTGGGACGTCCCAAAGCAGTCCAAAAATTAAGGGTGGGAAAAAACCAACAGAGGCAGAATCCCAACAACCTAGAAAAATGCGCAACTAGCGCTAAATACAAGTTAACGATAACTTAAACTACAGCCGCCTGCAGGACCCTACGTCCTAAGGCTGCATCAGCGGAAGCACTGACGTCCACCTTATAAAACTTTGTAAAAGTGTGGACGGAGCGCCAGGTAGCCGCCCGGCAGAGTTGAGCTGCCGAGGCCCCTTGATGAAAAGCCCACGATGAACCCACAGCTCTCGTGGAGTGAGCTCGAATCTTAATTGGACAAGATTCGCCCTTGAGTCGGTAAGCCTCTAAAATGGCCGACCGAATCCATCGAGCTATAGTGTCCTTGGAAGCTCGTTGACCACGCCGACGACCTGCTGAAATCACAAACAGAGAGTCCGATTTCCGAAAACCTTGAGTAATAGACAAATAGAACTTCAAAGCCCGCACTAAATCCAATGAGTGCAAGGCCCGTTCCTTCGCATTCCTCGGTTCCGGACAGAGCGAGGGCAACACAATATCCTGGTTAACATGAAATTGTGACACCACCTTAGGTAGAAAGTCGCCCCGTGTGCGAAGCACCACGCGATCCGGGAGAAACTCCAGAAAAGGAGGCGAGCAAGAAAGAGCCGCCAGTTCAGAAACCCTTCTCAAAGAGGTGACTGCCACTAAAAAGGCAACCTTCCAAGAAAGCAAAGAAAGGCTAACGGAGTCCATAGGCTCAAAAAGGCCCATGTTGAAGAGCCTCCAAGACCAGATTGAGCCGCCAAGGGGACACAAGCGCCTTCCGCGGCGGAAACTGACGGGTTACCCCGCGAAAAAAGGAACGAACGTCCCTACGCGAGGCGATAGCCTTCCGAAACAGCAAGGACAAAGCAGAAACCTGACCCCTCAGAGTGCTAACTGCCAAACCCTTGTCCAGGCCATACTGCAAAAAGGCCAACAAATTGGGAATGGAAAAAATCCTCTGGTTCCTTGAAGAACCCGAACACCATGAAAAGAAGGCCTCCCAAGTCTTGTGATAGATCCTAGTAGTGGCAGGACCCCTGGCAGCTCGCAGAGTGGCAATGACTTCGGCTGAAAAACCTTGACGAGTCAAGATTTCGGTCTCAAGAGCCACGCCGTCAAACGCAGAGACTTCAGGTCCGGATGACGAACGGGCCCTTGGGTTAACAGGTCCGGGCGAAGAGGGAGAGGAAGTGGAGGCGCAGCCAGAAGCGACACCAGCATCGAGAACCACGTCCTCCTTGGCCAGTCTGGGGCTACTAACATAGCCGGGACTCTTTCCAGTCTGATCCGACGCAACACCAGAGGAAGTAAGGATATCGGCGGGAACACATAGATTAGCTCGAATTGGTCCCACGGAGCCACCAGAGCATCCACCGCCACAGCCTTCGGGTCCTTGTACCTGGACATGAACGCCGGTAACTTGGTGTTGAACCTTGATGCCATCAAATCCACTTGAGGAGTTCCCCAACGGGAGCACAGCTGTACAAAAATTTCTGGGTGAAGACTCCATTCTCCGGGATCCACCTTCTCGCGACTGAGGAAGTCCGCCGTGATATTCTGAACTCCCGGAATGTGAATCGCAGAGATGGCTGGCACCTTGGCCTCGGCCCATACCAGGATCCGAGACACTTCCATCATGAGCCTGGAGCTCCTCGTTCCACCTTGATGGTTGATATACGCGACCGCCGTCGCGTTGTCTGTCTGCACTCGGACTGGCAGACCGTTTAAAGGGACCGTCCAGTGTTGGAGGCAAAGGAAAATCGCCCTCAATTCCAGGATGTTGATCGGCAGGACAGACTCTTCCGACGACCATACTCCCTGAATCCAGAGATCGTTCCAGACACCCCCCCAGCCTGACAGGCTGGCATCGGTGGTTATGACCGACCACCTCAGAAGGAGGAAGGACTTCCCCAGGGATAACGCTTCCGGACGTAACCACCATTCTAGAGACTCTCGCACCCTGTGGGAGATGATGACACTGCGATCCAGCGAAGCCTGTGATCGATCCCAACGGTTCAGAATGAGCATTTGGAGAGTCCTGGAATGAAATTGGGCAAACGGAAGTGCCTCCATTGACGCCACCATCAAACCCAAAAGGCGCATACACCTTCGAAGGGACATTGCTGTCGAAGACTTCATAACCTGTACATGTCGAAGAAGACTTGCTTGCTTGTTTGGAGGCAGGGACACCACTGCTCGTACCGTGTCGAAATGCATCCCCAAAAACAGGATTGACTGCGACGGTTCCAGAGACGACTTCTTCCAATTGACCAGCCACCCGAAGTCCTCCAGGAGCTGAAGGGATAGATTGCGAGCCGTCACCGCCTCCTCCTTTGAGGACGCCCCAATCAAAAGGTCGTCCAGGTAGGGAAGAACCGTAACCCCCTGTCTTCGAAGGATCGCCATGAGAGGTGCCAGAATTTTTGTAAAAACTCTGGGCGCCGAGGCCAACCCGAATGGTAGGGCCACAAACTGGAAATGGTCCTGACCTATGGCAAAACGAAGGAAGCGTTGGTGGGCCCTTCCGACGGGAACATGCAAATAAGCGTGGCGAATGTCGATTGACACCAAAAAGTCGTTCTGCGACAGGGCCGCCACAACCGAGCGAAGCGACTCCATGCGGAATTTCCGGGTGCGGACATGCCGATTCAATCTTTTGAGATCCAGAATGGGGCGAAATTTGTCCTCCTTTTTGGGGACCACAAAGAGGTTTGAATAAAACCCTCTTCCCCGGTCCTCCGGCGGAACCGGTACCACCACACCCTTCTGCAGAAGGGAATCGACCTCCTGCCGTAGAGCGGCAACTAGCTCGGGCTCTGACGGAATGCGAGATCGGCAAAACCTGTCCGGGGGTCGAGAAAGAAACTCTATGAAGTAGCCTGCTGACACAACCCGCGTCACCCAGGCGTCCGAAACGCGGGACGCCCAAGTCGATTCGAATTGGAGCAGGCGACCCCCCACTCGAGAGCCCTCGAGAGAAAACCTGGCGTCAGTCCGCCTTAGCGGGCTTTTTGTCAGCTTCCCGCTTGTCTTGACGGAAGCTCTGTTTCCAGGGAGTGCGGGATTTCTGAGAAGCCTTTTTTCCTGAAAAAGAGGGACGACCCGATCCCCAAGAGGGCTGACCGGACCGTCCCCTGGACCGAAAGGGCCGCCGACTACTACCGGCACTAGGCCTGCCCGACACAGAAGCCACAGTTCTTCGCTGTGGTAAGGCCGCTTCTTTTGCCTTTGCCTTGACAATCAGCTCCGTGAGGTCAGATCCAAATAACTGACCACCCTTGTAAGCTAAAGATAGCAAACCTTGCTTGGAAACCGCGTCCCCGGTCCACTGTCTGAGCCACAGTGCTCTTCTGACTGTGACCGCCGAGGATTGCGCCCTGGACAGCAGTGACGCGGTGTCCAAACCTGCATCACTGCCATATCGGGCCGCATCCTCCAACAACTTGAAAAGCCCATCTACCTCGGATAGCGGGGATCCATCCTGCCACGCCGTCCGTAGACGGTCCAACCAGCTTAGGGAAGCTTTACAAGCACACATGGATCCTAGCACCGCTCTGAATCCATGACCCGCGGCCTCGTAAATGGATTTCGCCGCCATCTCCGTTTTTCTGTCCAGCGGATCCTGCAGACTCGCCTTCCCTTTAACAGGCAGTAATGAGGATTTGCTCAGCTGGGATAAAGGGACATCCACTTCAGGAGAAGGAATCCAATTATCAATCAACTCCGTGGAACACGGATACAGTGCCTCAAAAAACCGTGTCCCCTGAAAACGTTTATCTGGACACAGGCGTTCCTTCTCCACTGCCCCATTAAGCTCATCCAGAGATGGTAATGCCAAGCGCGACCTATGCGACTCCTGAAACATCCGGGCCGACTTACCAGGACGTCTAGTTACCTCCTCCGGAAACTGTAACGCCTCCCTCATGGCTCCAATAAAAGCCTCTGCACGGCCCAAAAAAGAGGCAGAGTGCCCCTGCCGATCCTCCTTATCCGAATCGGACATCTCCCCATCTGAGCTTGAAGGGGAACCCTCCATAACAGAGATCTCCGAGTCGCTGCGCGGGGAGGGCAGTACCGGCCTGTGGCGCTTCCTGCCATGAGAGGATCTAGCTGACACCCAATAACCTAGAAGGTCAGACAGGCCATCAATAGAACGAGTGAGGGCCTCCATTTTGACCACTGCCCCATCACCGAAACCCCCGACCGCTGCGCTTGACGCCGTCGAGGACTCCTGCGTGTCAGACACGCGAGACTGATCCTGTAGCGGACCTGGGAGACGGTCCGCACCTCCTGGACCCTGATCTGACATGCCCTCACACAGTATATGGCAGGTTAAACCTGTCAGTAAGTAGGACAGTGTGGTTTCTTAAAAGAAAGCTGAAGGGTTAAAGCTCTTAAAGAGAGAGCTACCCCAGCTGACCCCCAATTAAGGGATAACCGCCTAATAAGGGGTTAATGTCGCAGACTCCCCACAACCTCTGTGAAATGAAAAGGATGTGCGAGCCCCAGACAAAAAAAAAAAAAAAAAAAAAAGGAACCTCTATATGAGGTAATAGCTGCAGGACAGCACAGTCTGCCATCTTATTGTGCCTCAGAAAGGTGCCCTGCGCTGAGGGGGTGAGGAGTTAAGCTTCTGCCCTGACAGGCAGAAGCGACTCACCCAGCTGGCCGCGGTGCAGTGTTCCTTCGGTCTGTCGGGAGGAGAGGAGAGTGAGGAGCCCGATGGAAGCCGTTCAGTAATGGCCGCCGCGCTGTGAGGAGAGAGAAGCCGGAAGAGGAGGGGCAGGAGAAAGCGCGCGCTCAGAGCGCTTCCTGCCCGCGAAAAAAAAGCGCGCGCGACTCCTCCGCTCTCCGCTCCTGCCCCGCTTCCACCTGCGGACAAAAAAACACAAGTCACCACCTGAATACATGTAGCAGCGGCTGCCGCAGCAGCCGCTGAAGCACTCAAAACACATTAACATGCTGAGTACTCACCCAGCTGAGCGCCACAGGGACCCCCAGGGATTTGTGGCGCTGTGCCCAAGCTTCCCCCCAGGGCGGAGAACGCAGTGACCCCAGATGCGCGGTTTGCATCCCCGCCAGGGAAGCATCCCTCATCCCCCGGGGCCGGCAGGGTTCTGCAGGGACCTCTCTCAAAGGGTAATGCAGATCCGCCAAGGGAGGGGTGGGGGTCCAGCAGCGCTGAGACCCCTGAGACCTCAAGACCACGGGGGTCCAAGTCTCTGTCCGATAAAAATAAAAAAAATTTCAGAGGAGCTGCTTCCAGCAGCGACCATCCTCTGTGACCTCAAATTTTAGACTGGAGAGCTGGAGTAGGAGGAGCCCAAGCTGGAGGGGCCGGACAACACTCTTTTTTAATCTGAGGTGTTCTATCCTATGTGGGCTCCGCCTACCCACTAGTAATGACTGTGTCTCCCTTCCTTCCATCTGCTGCTGAAAACCTGTGTTTCTTATCTGTGGCTTTATCCAGTATGTCATCCAGAGCTTTGCCAAAAAGAAACTCCCCTTCACACGGGATTGAACACAGTTTCATCTTAGACTGTACACCACCTGACCAGCTCTTGAGCCACAGAGCTCTGGGAGCTGCGATGGATAAATTCGCTGATCTGGCGGCCAGCCTTACTGAATCTGCCGACACGTCCGCGAGGAAGGCAGCCGCCCCCTGCATTAGCGGAAGACTGGCCAGGATTTTTTCCCTTGGAATGTCCCCTTTAATCTGGTCTTCTAGATGCTGAAACCAGACCATCATTGACCTGGCTGTGCAAGTGGCTGCGACTTCCGGTTTCAATGCTCCCGCTGGTCACTCCCAGGTTTGTTTTAATAAGGTTTCCGCTTTTTAATCAAGAGGATCCTTGAAAGCTCCTAAATCCTCAAACGGCAGGGTGGATTTTTTTTAGAGAATTTTGATACTGTCACGTCAATTTTTGGGGTTTTATCTCACCTGGTTGATTCTTCTTCCTCAAACGGGTATCTTCTCTTTGAAGGTGATGGTAACTGCCCTCTCCCATCAGGTCCTTTCTATTCCCTGTCGATAAACTATCCTCTCATTGACAGGGAATGTGCGCCTCTTCTTCTGATCCAGACCCCCAAACATGATGTCCTGAACAGTACTAGGGGTCTTGGTATTGTCTATGCCCATAGTTGTTCTGATGGCTTTAATCAGCTTACCCGTGTTTTGCACTGGAAAACACGGCCTACCTCCTGTATCGCTATCTGAGGAAGATGATGATGATGAGGATGACGAGTAGGTAGGAGAGGAAATAGACTTCCCCTTGCCCTGGAATACTACAGATTCTTCTGAGTCTGATGTATGACGTCCCAGCTTCCTACTCTTTTTAAATGTAGCCAACGTCTTTAGTGAGTCCCTAACCTCCGTCTGGATTAAAGATTTTAAATCCATAGCAAAATTAGGTGTTTCCTCTGATATGGTTTCTTGGATACAACTCGGGCTAAGCTTTTTAGTATAAGTGCAGGGAAAATTAACCCCGCACAGCGCACACTCCATGTTATTCCTCTTGGCACTACACTTTTTGGGTTTTTCCTAGTAGAAAAAATACATAGAAAAAAGGGACCCATCTACTATGGTGAACTTTCACATAGATCACTCACTACTCTGCCGTTCAGGGTACCAGAGATTGAGGCTGGATCAATTCATATGATCGCTCCCGGCTGGAGATGGTGGACTCGCGACCTGCCCTGCTCCTCTGGCTGGTCTTGCTGCCGCTTGTCCGACTGACACTGCTGCGGCCTTGATGGAGCTGCTGGGGCTGCTTTGGTGGCTTCTGCTGCTGCTACTCTGGTGACTGCGGCTCTTGCCGCAGGGCGCTTCACTACCTGACACACGCTCTGCGTGTGCGCAACCCCATGGCCCAGCATTCCGGCGCGCAACGTCAGCAGGGTGCGGCGTAAACTAACATGCGCCCTGCGTGTGTGTAGTCCTGGTCCCGGCATTCTGGCACACTACGTCAGCAGGGCGCGCCGGAACCTCTTGACACGTGCCCTGCATGTGCACAGCCCCGGAAGTCCCACTTGCCAGCGCGCTTAGCCACAGGGTGCATAATACCACTGCACTCCCGCGTGTACCCTTGGTGGGCGGATACCCTCTTTCAGGTGGTGCTGTCATGGAAGAAGGAAAAAAAAACAGAGGTTTCCATAAAGGCTCTTGAAAAGCAACATGGCTTCCATAACCCAATCCAGCAATATCCGATCTCCCAAAGTCAAATCTCCCCCTTGCTTCTGAGCCTTGCAGTGCGCCCAAACCACATTTAGCATCTATGTATTTGACATTACTATAGTGAGAAGAACCCACTTAATTGATGGTGTGTGTCTCCTGGAGCACAATCTGGGCACTATGTGTTGGGCAATGAAATGGCATAATTGCAATTTTCACTCTCCAACATCCACTGCGTGCTAATATCCGGAAAGTGCCAGTAGAATCAAAATAGTCACTACCCCTTTAGATTAATTCCCTGAGGGTTAAAAATTACACAATGGAGTCACTTTATGTGGATTTCACCGTGCTGCCCTGCTTAGGGCAGCACGATAGCTCAGTGGTTCGTACTGCAGCCTGGGGTCCTGGGCTCAAAATCCACCAAGGACAACATCTGCAAGGAGTTTGTATGTTCTCCCAGTGTTTCTCTGGTTTCCTCCCACACTTCATAGACATACTACTGAGAGGGAATTTAGATTGTGAGCCCCAATGGGGACAGCGATGATAATGTATGTAAAGCGCTGAGGAATATGTTGGCGCTATATATATAAAGAAAATAAAGATTATTACTGCTCTGGTTTTCTGTTATTATGTCATATTAACGCTTCTGCAAATGGTGGGTCCCATCTCCTCTGGGATCTGCTCCTGCGACGTCTGGTTCTCTCACCAGGAGCCGCCTTATTCATTCTGCAGGCGGCGCTGGTGATGGAGGAGACGTCAGAACCAGAAGCTCTGGGCGGCGCAGGCTCTGTCCAGCCACTAAGATTAGGGTGCCTGGGACCTGTAGTACTATCCAGTCTTGCAGTATGGGTGTGTGTGCTGTCCAGCTGCAGTAATCTGCTCCCTGCTTCAGCCATTTGGAAAGCAGAGCACCCTACTAAAGCTGGAAGCATATTGCCGGAAGCTGCCAGATACAGCCTTGTTCTCCTCTGGTTCAGTCCTCTGTGCTCAGCTCCCGGCTTGTGTATTTGTTTCCTGTTGTGACCTCGACCCGTTTACTGACTACCCTTGTGTCTTCTGATTTTGTATTTTCTCTGCCCTCCTGGTTCTGACCCGGCTACCTGACTATTCTTCTTGCCATCTCACACCATAGAACAGCAGATAGCACCATGGCCCAAGCCTAGGGGTGTCTGTGTAAGTCCAGATTCATGTAGAGGGGTTAAAGGGTGATGAGCAAAACTGTGAGTATAGACAATAACACATCAGCAGTAAAAAATGAGTAACTAATGGTGAAACCTCTCTGGGGTAATTATAGTATGCGGCTTCGTGGCTCTTGGCCATCTAAATTATTGTAATGTCTAATAAATATTTTCTATCACATGAGATTCAAGAAAAAAATATACTTTTATTAAAGAGAACTATTTATAATAGTGCAGAGCTGAAAATGTCTTAATTTTAGATCTCGGGCATCTGGGAGAGTCAATGGAGACCTTCTTTTTAAAGACTACCAGGGAGTTACAGACTAACGTAAGTGAGGCCGGCCGATCCCACCACAATCAAACTATCATACAGAATGGACATGGAAAAAATAACTTATTTTTTTATTCTATGTTACATCCTCAACAACAATGTATGTATGAGAGGAGAACTACAAACTAAATAGGAGTTACACTCATTTATGGTGGACCATTGGAGCTACTATGAGTCCTGAGCAGGAGAGTAGAGAAAGTATTAGTGCCCCCATTTCAGGAGAGATTGTGCAGTAATCTGAATTCCTTAGAATTGAAAACATAATGGAATTTATGACGTGGAGTGAATCCATGAAACCAGGGCTGGAGCCAACACATCTCCGGCAGGTGTGAATAAATGTATATTACAGCCATCAGCCACGCACAGCTTAGAGATATATCATGGCACAGGTGTAATGTTTTCTGTATAGTTTATCACAATCCTGTTTGAAGTTAGTTGGTTTTAAAAGAAATTGAAAAGTCAGGATAAAGGGAAACTCTGCTGTTATTGTACAGAAATTCACACTTGGCCTCACTGCACATTTAATGTTGTCGATCATAAAAGTAAAGTTTGGCCAGAAAGACTGGACCTGGTCTTGTAGGGACCATATGAGCACATTCAGCAGCACAGAAGGGAGAGAAGGTAGATTCATCCAGTAAGATATCAGGGATCTAGGAAGCCAACAGCATCATTACCCTCCGCTTTCTCTTACAGGCCCATCATAATATTTTTCTTCAAGTGATTTTATAAGTTGTCAGCACATTCTACGTACGCTGTCATTTGGCTTTGTAGTTAATAATAATAATCTTTTTATTTATTTATTTTTTGCAGTTTACAGATCTGGGCAGGTCACGGTCAGCGTCTACTAATCCCAGGAGGTAGGTGGATTGTCAAGGTTGTAAGTTCTATAGAAAAGGGCTTTCAATGTCCAAAATGATTTGAATAGTTTTGGGTGGAGGAGAATGTTGTGATCTAGAGGCAAAATGGTGATCACACGATTGTGATACGACCGGACTACACCACTGATAAAGCAGCCACAGCTGGTGACTGAGAAGAATCTGTGACTTCTCTGCATTTAGTGGTTACTACTCACCTGGGTAGTCATATGTGGGAATCTCCTCTTTACACCGCTCATCACCCCTCACATATGTCTCTGTAGTATTAATATGGGTCAGATCTTCACCCTGAAACAAATATTGTAAAAGTTACAGACAGATGGAGAAGTCACATCTATGATCAGCTCTAATCCTGCCATCTCGACTGTTCTCATTACAATAGTCTATAATATAACCGGGGATGCGTGTCTCTGTCTGAAGCCTCGATAGACTGCGCATGCGCGACGCGCAGTCTGGCTCCAGACAGAATCAGGCATCCAGCCGTTACAGGTAAGAGGAGTGTATGGCGCCGGAGATCACAGTATGCGTAGGCACTGAACGTATACCGCAATCTCCGGCGCCATACTTACCTGATCGGGAGGAGCGTTGCAGCGGCGCCTCTTCGTCGGAAATGGGGCAGGAGTGAGGCGTCGGATCGGCGCATGCGCATAGCGCTATCTGGCGCCGTTTTACTGAAGACACATTTACAGTGTGTGTTCAGCAAAAATGGCGTCGGACAGCGCAGTGCTCCGGCGACACACTCCTCCCCCGGCCTCCGGCAGAACAGGGCGCAGAAGCGCTGGAGCACAGGGAAGAAAGGCGAGTATAACTGTTTATTTTTTTGTATGTGTGTACAGTGTGAAAGGAATGAGGGGGCCACACATACCAGGATTGGGGGGTGAGGGGGCCACACATATCAGGATTGGGGGGTGAGGGGACCATGCATACCAGGTTTGTGGGATAAGGGGATCATGCATACCATGATAAGGGGTACCACACATACCAGGATTGCGGGGTGAGGGGACCATGCATACCAGGATTGGGGGGTGAGGGGTACCATGCATACCAGGATTGGGGGTGAGGGGTGCCATGCATACCAGGATTGGGGGTGAGGGGTGCCATGCATACCAGGATTTGGGGGTGAGGGGTGCCATGCATACCAGGATAGGATGGTGGGGACAGGATGGGGGCAGCACAAATACCAGGAGGGGGGCAGCACATACCAGCATGGGAGACCATATAGCAATAAAAATGCTCGCCACCTGGGCGTAAAATGGGTTCAATAGCTAGTATAAAACATATAATACTGGTGGATAAAACAAGACTGAGCACAAGACCTTCACAGCCATCTACACATCATAGGGGAGATCTCATGACACCTTCTCTCCATCTACCTGATGATTTTGAGGAACATTGGGATCTTCTTGTTTACAGTCCTGTGGAAGAAGAGGACGGGGACATCTCTCTGGTGTTGTCCTCTTACTGGATATATCTGGAGGAAACACATACAGGGACTGAATTCATTCTTTACATACAGATAATTATAGGCTGTGTGTATTCAGTCCTGTCTATTACCTGGTGATGTGAGGGGCTGGGGAACCTCCATCATGACGTCCTTGTACAGATCTTTGTGTCCTTCTAAATACTCCCACTCCTCCATGGAGAAATAGACGGCGACATCCTGACACCTTATAGGAACCTGACACATACAATGATACCGTCATCCCTGATCCCTTCATAGCGTTACTGTATAATATCCCAGCATTTCCAGCAGTGTCACCTCTCCAGTAAGCAGCTCAATCATCTTGTAGCCGAGTTCTAGGATCTTCTGGTCATTGATGTCCTCATGTATCAGGGGGTGAGGTGGAGGGCTGAGTAGTCTTCCCCATCCCTCAGACACAGGGTCCTGACAGAACTCACTAGAGGTCTTCTTCACTACTGTGTAATTCTGGTTATGGAGAGACACATTAATAAATCTAACTCTAGACATTTCCAGAGTCCTCACCTCTCCAGTTCTGTCCATCTGTTATTCCCATAGATAAGAATGAAGTAATGTGACGTCATCAGAATCTCTCACCTCTCCAGTAAGCCGGAAGAGGATCTCTAGGGTGAGGTGTAATATCCTCTCCGCCATCTTGTCTCTGTCCATATCCATCCTTGATGGGTAAATCAGGAAAATTCTCTTATATAGAAGATCTTCACTGAGAGGATCCGATATTGTAGGCACCTGAATGAGAAGATGATGAGCCGATGTAACATCATAAAAATCCTGTGTAATAATACAATTACTGGAGATAATAAGGGGAAATGTGGTGGGCCACTGAGGAGGCCCCAGATGTTGCAGAAGGGCCAGCTGGGGTATGTAGTCTCAAAGGCAGCAGATAATGATGTCACAGTAGTTGAAGTGGACCCCTAAACACTTCCTTAGTGTCCACAATTGTCGGGAGGTGGCACTTGTGGATGGGATAGGACCCCAGGGGGCACTCCTGTAGTTGTGGTGTCTGGGTGCAAGTTTGGAGTGCCCGTGATGTTTGTGCAATCACAAGCAGCCAGACACCCAGGTGAACTTGTAAACATGACAATTTTACTGAAGGAGGTAACGGGGTACAGTCTCTCTTGAAGGCAAAGTTTACAGTATTTTGTGCATATGAAAGTAATGGTTCTCTCCTCATAAGACAAGCGAGGTTATGGCCTCTCAGGGCGGCTGGAGCAGAGTCCTCTTCACTTGCTAGTAGAGGAAATGCTATGCGCAGTCTAAGAAATATTACACTGATTGAGGGACCTTCACAGAATGGCTCTCCGTGGAAACACACTAAAGTCTGGGTGTGCTCACAGTTTTTAGCCCACCGTTCCCTTTCGCAGGGGGTAGTCGATGGTGTGGCAGCCACGTGGATCTGGTCCGGCTAGAAGCAAACAGGATAACCAGCGTGCAGGAGAGCACACGAACAGAGTTATCTCTCCTGACTGGAAGAGGCTTGTCTTTTTTGGAAGGAGATTATGTGGAGAAAAATGTCCCCCCAGCGTGGACTGGCATGGAAACTCTTCTGTAAGAAATAGTGTCTGTCTCCTGTATCTTCATTAGGCAGCTTGAACCGCCCACTACTGATTTGTACCAGTGTTCAGTCAGTGTGCGAGCCCTGAGCTGGGAAACTCCTCACAGCCATTTCTATGGCAGCTTATTGTGAGGAGAATCACTTACCTTTCATATACACACATTGGCCAGTAGATGGCAGGAAAGTCCAATTTACAATGCAATGTATTATATCTCCTAACTCACAGTGCCCACACTGGAACAAGTCTACTATCACACTACAACTGTCTCATTTAGCAGCAGTAGAACGTGAACCGGGATGCCACAGAAACATATGAGGAGATATATTATTTTACAGTACCGTATTTTTCGGACTATAAGATGCACCTAGGTTTTAGAGGAAGAAAATAGAAAAAAAAATTAAGCAAAAAATGTGTTGACATTGCTGACACTGGTATAGGGGTAATGTCCTCCAATTCTAACAATATCCCCCATCTTGGTTTATATGCCCCCCTTCCTTTCATACGTGGCCCCCATCCCCATCCTGGTATGCCTGGCATCCCTCCATCCAGGTATGCATGGCACCCCTCCATCCTGGCATGCATGGCACCCCCCATCCCTATCCTGGCATGCATGGCACCCCCCATCCCTATCCTGGCATGCATGGCACCCCCCATCCCTATCCTGGCATGCATGGCAACCCCCTCATCCCTGTCCTGGTATGCATGGCACCCCCCTCATCCCTGTCCTGGCATGCATGACACCCTCCATCCCTATCCTGGCATGCATGGCACCCCCCTCATCCCTATCCTGGCATGCATGGCACCCCCCATCCCTATCCTGGCATGCATGGCACCCCACATCCCGATCCTGGCATGCATGGCACCCCCCTCATCACTGTCCTGGTAGGCATGACACCCCCCTCATCCCTGTCCTGATATGCATGGCACCCCTCATCCCTGTCCTGATATGCATGGCACCCCTCATCCCTGTCCTGATATGCATGGCACCCCTCATCCCTGTCCTGATATGCATGGCACCCCTCATCCCTGTCCTGATATGCATGGCACCCCTCATCCCTGTCCTGATATGTATGGCCCCCTCATCCTTATCCTGGTATGTATGGCCCCCTCATCCTTATCCTGGTATGTATGGCCCCCTCATCCTTATCCTGGTATGTATGGTCCCCCTCATCCCCATCATGCTGCACATAAAAAAATAAAAATAAACACTCCTACTCCCCTTTCTTCTCTCCTCCAGCGCTGCGTCCTGTCTGCCCCACTGATCTGGTCATGTGAGCCACGCCTGGCGTCACTACCATGCGCGGCTCACAAGGAGAGATCAGCTCCCGGAAGTCACAGTGACTTCATGCTCCTTAATAGCCGGCACACAGCTGCAGAACAGCTCCTGCTGGGAGATCACGTGTGCAAGCTATTAAAGGGCATGAATATTCACTCGCTCTCCACGACCATGAGCATAGAGACAGGTTAAATATTCATTCACGCTTCCATGGGCGTGGGGAGCACTGAATATTAATTTTCTTTAGCAGCGGGGACAGTGTAGGCTGCTGCCTCCTGTGCCCCACTCCTCCGCCGCTACCGCTCCCCCCACACATCATATATATACCCCCTCATCCCCCAACATTCTGACTATAAGACGCATCTCCTATTTTCCTCCAAAACTTTGGAGGAAAAAAGTGCGTCTAATAGTCCGAAAAATACGGTATTTAGTTTTCGGCTTTACATCTAGTAATAAAACATATATATTTTAGGCCACAGACAACAAGCAGTTTCTTCCTTGGAGTCGGCAGCTGAACACGTTTCTCAAAGACTCATCTTCCATAAAGCTAATTCTCGTCTCATTTACCGACACTGGAATCAGCATTAGCAATACTGCAGGAGATATTCATTACACGTGACATGAGGAATAACTACTTCATGAGGACGACATCTTCATCTTCTACTACAGCTCTAGAAACATATTTGGCCAGAGTCCGTTACTGACTACATCACCACTGGCCGGCTATATGAATGTTTCCCGTCTTCCCTGCACTGTAATCTTCTATCACATTAGATCTCATGTCTGATTCACACACACAAGTTTGAGGCTTTGACACATGGTAAAGTTTTTAATATTAGACAGAGTAGGACTATCCCGAATAGGTTCACCTTGCCATGGTAGCTTTCATGCTATTTTTGATCAAAAACAGTGTTACTAAGAACCCTATTTTATTTAAATGCACTTTTGGTTTTTATTTATTTATTTACAGCAGGGTTTATGATCATTTTTCTTCTTGTAGTTTTTTTCTGATTAATGGCCATTGTAAACATGCATTATGTGCTGAATGTATGCCAATTTAAACCAATCTCAAATTCTTGTTTTTCTCATGGGCACAATAGTGGCCGGGTGGGCTGCCGCTATGGATAATACGCCTCTAACTATCCAACTATGATGTAGTAAAAATCTCATAGGTTCTGGATTTATTAGTATCTGCACCAAGAATGGGGCTAAGTGAGTATTTATTAATCAGCACTGGGGTAGTCGGTGGAGTGGATGAAACCATATTGTGGGTGTAGGGGGCAGTACTGTGGGAAAACCTCCCTAAAGTAAAATCTTAAACATTTATTAAATATATGCATTAAAAACTGGACTAACAGCAGATATGTACTTAAAACTAGCAAAATTACAAGCTGAATGGCTTGTTGTGGATGTATATAAACAGATCTAAACAATGATGCTGCTAAATAATTGACACAGTCACTACCTTACCCTATCCTGTACCTAAACAAAGCTTATACTGCCTAGCTGGGGAGGTTGGCACCCTCAACAATGGTGACCCCGCTCACTGGTGGCTGTACCTCAGAAGCCCTTGTGATCCCTTGCTGTTTTTGTAAGTTTACCCACTGACAAAGACATGAACAGTCTGTAATTTTAAGGGTAGGTTAATTTTAACATTGAGAGATAGAATATCCAAAAAAAAAAAAAAAAAATACATTGTATAAATTAGATAAATTTATTTTCATTTTGTAGTGACAAATAAGTATTTGATTCCTCTTGCAAACAACACTTAGTACTTGGTGGCAAAACCCTTGTTGGCAGGCACAGCAGTCAGACTTTTTTTGTAGTTGATGATGAGGTTTGCTCACATGTAAGGAGGAATTTTTGTCCACTCCTCTTTGCAGATCATCTCTAAACCATACAGACTGTTCATGTCTTTGTCAGTGGGTAAACTTACAAAAACAGCAAGGGATCAAATAATTATTTCCTTCACTGTATCCACGTTTTTCTCAATATCTGAAATTAAATCAGAATAAACCTTTCCCATTATAGGTCAATTAGGATTACCATAATTTTTAATATTTGTCAAATGCCAGAATAATGAGAGAGAGAGAATGTTTTAAGGCATATTTATTACTTACTGCAAAGTCAAAAGTTTACATACACTAAGATTACTATGCCTTTAAACAATTTTGGACTGCCCATATGATCATACTGTTACGGGTCCGGGTGATGGAACCTCTGTGCTGAGATATGAGGAGGGACCAGAGGGGCGTAACTGGACCCTGGCTACACGGCGGCTTAATCGACTCCGTGAACCAAGGAGGGACGGAGAAGGTGGAACAGGTGCCACACTGGGACCGACCTCCAGTGAGAGCAGGCGACTCCCACGGGACTGATGGCCAAAGCCAAGAGGCACAACAGATGAGCATGGCTGATAGACAATGCAGGTAAACGGGCAGGCTTGGCAGGCAGACTGACAGGCGGACATGGCTGATAGACAGGCAGGCAGCACTGGGACCTGAGGGCTGGAAAGAGTGTTTAGAACACAAACCACAACTTTGCACAGGCACCTCCATTTTTGAGGAGGTGCTTTAAATAGGGGCAGTCCTCCGGCCATTGGCCAGGGACTTTTTAGGACGGCACGCACCCTGGGAAGATGCTGCGGTGAGACCAGAGGAAATAGCGGGGAACGCCGAACCATAGCCACGGTGATGAGTGGATCGACGTCTCTGCCGCCCAGGAGGCATAGACGCCGACACAACACATATCACGTGTTTGGAAGCTTCCGTTTTTTTGGCAACATCTTAGTTATTTAGAGACACACGTATGGATGTATTTTAATACACACCTGACACACACTGCTTCTTTGTGTAGCATCATGCGAAAGTCTAAAGAAATCAGCCAAGATACCAGGAAGAGAATTGTGGACTTGCACAAGTCCAGTTCATCCTTGGGTGCAATTTCAAGATACCTGAAGGTGCCTCATTCATCTGTACAAACAATTATACGCAAGTACAAACAAGATGGGAATGTCCAGCCATCATACCGCTCAGGAAGTAGGCGGGTTCTGTGTCCCAGAGATGAACGTGCTTTTGGTCCAACATGTGCATATCAACCCAAGGACAAAAGCGAGAGACCTTGTGAAGATGATGGCGGAAGCTGGTAAGACTGTGTCAATATCCACAGTGAAACGAGTGCTGTATCAACATGGGCTGAAAGGCCACTCTGCCAAGAAGAAGCCATTACTCCAAAAGAAACCTAAAAAAGCCAGATTAATGTTGGCAAATGCTCACAGGAACAAAGACCTTAATTTTTGGAGGCATGTCCTGTGGTTTGATTAAACTAAAATTTTGGGCATAATTACCATTGTTACATTTGGAGGAAAAAGGGAGAAGCTTGGAAGCCTAAGAACACCATCCCAACTGTGAAACACGGGGGTGACAGCATCATGTTGTGGAGTTGTCTTGCTGCAGGAGGGACTGATGCACTTCACAAAATAGATGGCATAATGAGAAAAGAATATTATTTGGCAATACTGAAGCAACATCTCAAGACATTAGCCATGAAGTTAAAGCATGGGCAAAAAGGGTCTTCCAAATGGACAATGACCCGAAGCATACTGCCAAAATGGTAACAAAGTGGATTAAGGATAACAAAGTCAATGTTTTGGAGTGGCCATCACAAAGCCCTGATCTCAGTCCTATTGAAAATTTATGGGCAAAGCTGAAAAGGCTGCGAGCAAGGCGACCTACAAACCTGGATCAGTTATACCAGTTTTGTCAGGAGGAATGGGCCCAAATTCCGACCGAACTATTGTGAGAAGCTTGTGGAAGGATATCTCAAACGTTTGACCCAAATCATTCAGTTTAACCCCTTTACGCCCCAGGGTGGTTTGCACGTTAATGACCAGGACAATTTTTACAATTCTGACCACTGTCACTTTATGAGGTAAGAACTCTGGAAAGCTTCAACGGATCTCCCTGATTCCGAGAATGTTTTTTTCGTGACATATTGTACTTCATGACAGTGGTAAAATTTCTTCGATATCACTTGCGTTTATTTGTGAAAAAAATGGAAATTTGGGGAAAGTTTTACAATTTTCAAACTTTGAACTTTCATGCCCTTACATCAGAGAGATATGTCACACACAATAATTAATAAATAACATTTCCCATATGTCTACTTTACATCAGCACAATTTTGGAAACAATTTTTTTTTTTTTTAAGGAGCTATAAGGGTTAAAAGTTGACCAGCGATTTATCATTTTTACAACAAAGTTTACAAACCATTTTTTGGGGTCCCCGTCACATTTGAAGTCACATTGAGGGGTCTTTATGACAGAAAATATCCAAAAGTGACACCATTCTAACAACTGCACCCCTCAAGGTGCTCAAAACCACATTCAAGAAGTTTATTAACCCTTCACATGCTTCACAGCAATTAATTGAACGTGAAAGGAAAAAATGAACATTTAACTTTTTTTCACTAAAATTTTACTTTAACCCCAAATTTTTTTTTATTTTTACAAGCGTACCAGGAGAAATTGGAAACCAAAAGTTATTGTGCAATTTCTCCTGAGTATGCTGATACCCCATATGTGGGGGAAAGCCATTGTTTGGGCGCACGGCAGGGCTTGGAAGGGAAGGAGCGCCATTTGACGTTTTCAATGCAAAATTCGCTGGAATTGACAGCAGACCCCATGTGCCTAAACAGTGGAAACCCCCCCACAAGTGACCCCATTTTGGAAACTAGACCCCTTAAGGAACTTATTTAGAAGTGTGGTGAGCACTTTGGACCCCCAAGCGTTCCGCAAAAGTTTATGACGTAGAGTCATGAAAAAAAAATAATTTTTTTTTCCACAAAAACGATCTTTTAGCCTAAATTTTTTTTATTTTCCCAAGGGTACCAGGAGAAAGTGGACCTCAAAATCTGTTGTCCAATTCCTCCTGAGTACGCTGATACCCCATGTGTTGGAGAAAACTACTGTTTGGGTGCACGTCAGGGCTAGGAAGCGAAGGAGTGACGCGCTTTGGAATGCAGACTTTGATGGAATAGTCTGCGGGCATCATGTCACGTTCTCAGAGCCCCTAATGTGCCTAAACAGTGGAAATGGCCAACAAGTGCCCCCTTTTTGGAACGGATACCCGATTTGTGAATCTTATAATGTAGTGTCATACGTCAGTTGTGTAGTGTTCGTCAGGTTGTCATACGTCAGAAATTAATTTAGTAGTCCATGGAAGTATGGTACTTTTTGAAGCATTCTTTCATGCACAGGCCAGGTTTGTCGGGGCAGGTGTCACACTGATAAATGGTGTCCTTGCGTATTCACCTTTTATAAACACACTCGGCACTTCTTTTGTGACCTTTTTTTCCGCTGTGAGGCATCTGCCCTGGGAAATGCTGGTCTGGTACAATTCGAGGACCTTCAGTTCCGGAAGTACTGGGGCCCGCTCCATCACCACTGCAAAATATCAGGGCCTTGATAACAACCTCCTGGAACTGAAGGTACAACGTAGAAGTCTGGCCTGCACATTGTGATAGAAGGAAAGAATTGTGCATTGCCATCTGTACAATGTGCATGGCCAACTTTTTGTACCACACCCTGGCCTTTCTCAAAGCACTGAACGGCAGGAGGACTTGATCAGAGAGATCAACTCCCCCCATGTACTTGTTGTACCCCACTACACAGTCTGGTTTGACGACCTGTGTAGTGGGACCTTGTACAGTGCTGAGAGTGCTGCCATCACCATGTATGGTGGTCAAGAAAAGGACATCCCTCTTGTCCTTGTACTTGACCACCAGAAGGTGGTCACTACATTGGGCTCTGCTCTCACCCCTTCTGAGCAGCTGCCCAATTAGCGTCTTTGGGAGGCCTCTCTATTTTTGCGGACAGTATCGCAGGCTGCGGTACGTCGCACAGAGAGGGACTTGAAGAGAGGGACACTGGTATAAAAGTTATCCAAGTACAAGTGATAACCTTTATCCAGCAGTGTGCGCAACAAGTCCCACACAATTTTCCCACTCACTCCCAGAACAGGGGGGCATTCAGGGGATTTAATCCGGGAGTCCTTCCCTTCATAAACTCTAAACTTGTGAGTGTACCCTGAGGTACTCTCACAAAGTTTATACAGCTTGATTCCGAACCTGGCCTTCTTATTGGGCAGGTGCTGCCGGAATCCAAGCAGCTCCATAAAAGCCATTAAGGACTCATCCACGCAGATGTCCCTTTGGAGCACGTACACTTCAGCAAACTTGTTGTTGAACTGGTCGATGACCGGTCGAACTTTGAAAAGATGATCAAAGTTCGGGTCATCGCGTGCAGGACACCTTGCATTATCGTTGTAATGCAAGAACTTGTGATGGCCTGAAAACTTTTCCGGGTCATGACCTTTTGGAACACTGGAGTGTTATACAAAACGTCAACACTCCAATATTGCCAAAGTTCTGTCTTCTTCATGATCCCATATGAAGGACCAGGCCCCAAAACTTCATTATTTCTACTGCGTGTACAGGAGACCAGTTAGAAAATGATGAAGAGGGGTTTTGTTCCAAAAATTGATGAGCGTATAAAGCCCACCATGAGGTTTACAAGATCCTCAGAGAAAAAGACTTTGAAAAAGTCTAGTTCTGTGAGGCCGGTGGTGTCAAACTTGATTCCTGATTCCGCCACAAAATCAGGAATCAGTGGCTCATAATTTTGGGGGGGGCGAGGTCCACACGGGGTCAGTAGTGGGGGGAGGGCGCTGGTTCATCTTTTCTCCTGGGGTGTCTGAGTGGCGGTTCAGCAGCACCTGAAGGACTCCCGCTTTCCCGGCTCCATGTTTTAAAATTGTAAAGAATAAAGGATCTTCATATTCAATCGCTTGCTGGAGTGCCACCTTCTAGCTGCTAACAGGATATCAAATGAAAAATCTTTCTTTGGGCAGAGCACCTGCTGATTAGCGATGCCAGGCTATTTGTGACTGACGCTCACTGGACGGCAAAAAGGTATGCGATTGGAATAAGATCTGTGGTCACTGATCAGAGCTCGGCCGCTGCACGAAACGCAAAAAAAAAAGAAAAACAGACAACAGTCGAGCGATGAAGTGATGATCAGCACTTGGAGGCAGAAAGGAGTATGGGAAGGGGGAGAGGGGGATTGGGGTGGATAAGGAGGGATCAAAAAATCCTACTTACAGTTGTTGTCTTTCAGATGTCGTCTATCAGATGTCTTCTGTAAGATGTCTTCTGGAGCAGGCTTCTGTGGCCCAGCACGGCACACAATCGGACAGCGGGACCGCCCTCTAGAAAAAAAAAAGGTTAGTTGAAAAAAAGGTAAAGTAGCGAGCACGAGTGCTGATCGGTGGCTGCTGGATGTAAGCACGGAGGTGGTGCGAAGTGAGGGGGGAGGAGAAATAAAGTGACAGGGATGAAATAACATCATGAAATGCAGCGAGCTTGGACGTTGTTCAGTGACGTAGTCACTGGTCAGCACTCGGCCGCTGCAGGACGCACAAAACAAACAAACAAACTGGGGGCAGGGTGGGTAAAAAGGAGTGGTTTGGGGTGGATGAGGGGAGAACAGAGATGGACTTACCAAAGTCTTCTCTGTTCTTCTTTCAGCAGCAGGTCCAGGAGTAAGATCTGCAGCAGCAGGACATGGAGCAGGAGACCCAGGACCCAGAAGACCGCAGCAGGACGCCAGAGCAGCAGCAACTGGAGCAGGTGAGAAAGTCTTGTGGTGTCACAGGTGCTTCTGTGGCAACACAAGGCCCAGCACAGAGGTGATCAAACGTGACCGCTCCGTAGAAATCCTCACCAAGTGTGAGGAACTGCAGGGTGGTCACAGGGGGAATGATAGGGTGGTGACAGCCAGGTCACAGGCCAATCACCTCCCGGTCAGGAACTCTGATTGGTGCGATCGATGATGACATCGATTACACCAATCAGAGATGGCTGGGGCCTGGGCAGCATCACAGGGGGTCACAGGGAGGTGACAGGCAGGTGACAAGTCAGTCACCGCCCTGTGACCGCCTTGTCACCTGTGTTCAGGTACTCTGATTGGAGCGATCGATGTCATCATTGATCGCTCCAATCAGAGCTGTCTGAGGCCTCTGCTGACATCACAAGGGGTCATGGGGCGGTGACAGGTAGGTTACAAGCCGGTCACCACCCCGTGACCGCCCAGTCACCGCGCGGTGGCGCTATGATCGGTGCGATCGATGTGATTGGCGATCACACCGATCACAGCGGGTGGGGGAGAGGGCTGGGGTCTCTTTGCAAGAGCCTAGGATCGATGCTCTTATGAGCACCGATCCCAGGCTGCAATCTGATTGCCAGAAACAGTGAGAAATGCTGTGATTGGCTGTCCAGAATTGTAAACTAAACGGTCCCTAATTGACCGACACTTTCTGAAAGTTATTGTGGGAGTAGATCACACGGCACTCCCAGGTCCAGGTTGACTACAAGTACACCCTAGTGTTTTCTGAGGATATTAAAGATATGGTCACTCTGATTGTCCTAAGTTCCTATTACTCATGTTATCCCATCTTTTTCTTGGTCTCTTGGTTAGGTATGAAGGAGTGTCTGTACCCTTGTCCTATGAATCTGGTGTTCATGTCTATTGCCCGTATATTAAAATCTGTGACATTAGAGCAGTTTCTTCTCAACCATAAAAATTGACCCATGGATATAGTTTTTTTTTTTTGTTTTGTTTATTTTTTTAGGGGGATGGGGTGGTGGCTATCCCACTTCAATAGTTTACTAGTGTTTGTAAGTATTTTGTAGATAAGTGTCCCTAGGGTCCCATCCTGCTATATCTTATTTAGAACATCCAGGAAAGGCAACTGGTAATAATTAACCTCTGATGTAAATCTAAGGCCCACTCTATTGATGTTGAGTTCCCTGACAAATTCAAGAAACTTTTCACTCGTCCCCGAGCAAGAATGTCGCCAATATATCTATTCTATGTCCCAGTATATGGATGCCACCACTTATGATCATCCCCGAATATTGTGGTTTTCTCCCACTAGCCCAGGAATAGGTTAGCATACGAGGGGGCACAGGGGCTCCCCATCACAGTACCGCTGAGTTAGGGGAAAGTACTTCCTGTCAAAAAGGAAGAAATTATGAGTAAAAGTGAATTTTAGAAGATCCTCCATGAAGTCATTATGTCTGCTACACTCTATTGATCTCGATTTCAAGAAACGTCTTACTCCTCTGATACCATCCTCATGTGGTATATTACTGTACAAAGCGTCAATATCTAGTAAGGCCGGCTCCCCTACATCCATGTATACATACTCGAGGGTCTACATGTAGGGGAGCAGGGAAAGGGAAGACCATTTTCCAGAAAGTTTATTCCAACCTCAGGCGGTACTGTGGGAAGATTATACTGTGTGGGGGGCATTATACATACTGCATAAGGGGCATAATGGGGGCATCATATATACTGTTTAAGGGGCATAATGGGGACATTACACTTTGTGGGGGTGTCATACATACTACATAAGGGGGGCATTACAGTGTGTGGGGGCATCATACATACTGCATAAGGGGCATAATGGGGGCATTACACTGTGTGGGGGCATCATACATCCTGCATAAGAGGCATAATGGGGGCATTACACTGTGTGGGGGGCATCATACATACTGCATAAGGGGCATAATGGGGGCATTACACTGCGTGGGGGGCATCATACATACTGCATAAGGGGCATAATAGGGACATTACACTGTGTGGGGGCATCATACAGCCTGCATAAGGGGCATAATGGGGGCATTACACTGTGTGGGGGCATCATACATACTGCATAAGGGGCATAATAGGGACATTACACTGTGTGGGGGCATCATACAGCCTGCATAAGGGGCATAATGGGGGCATTACACTGTGTGGGGGCATCATACTGCGTGGGGGCATCATACATCCTGTATAAGGGGCATAATGGGGGCATTACACTGTGTGGGGGGCATCATACATACTACATAAGGGGCATAATGGGGGCATTACACTGTGGGGGCATCATACATCCTGCATAAGGGGCATAATGGGGGCATTACACTGTGTGGGGGCATCATACATACTGCATAAGGGGCATAATGGGGGCATTACACTGTGGGGCATCATACATCCCGCATAAGGGCATAATGGGGGCATTACACTGTGGGGGGCAGTAAAGGGGTCCTGTACTATGAGAACAATACGTTTCCTCCCTTCCTGTCTCCATAGTTGGGTCGTATGTATCTATTACAGGAAACAGAACAAAAACCTTATGATTCTTATAAAGGGGCAACACAAGACCCCAAAAGAGTCCCCGTGCTGAAGGGGTTACTGCCCCCTGCGCCCAGTAATGGGGTCTCCACATACCTCCACCTGCAGAGCCGCCACCACATATATGGCTGCTCTGTGCGCACAGGAGCTGTGATGAGGTCACAGGAGGGGAGGAGTCAGGGGTCACATGATCAGGGGCCTCAGTGGATGCAGGACTCTGCTGTGCTGGTTGTCATGGTGCTGGATGAGGGGAAGGTTATGTGTGGGGTCAGGAGGGGTTTACAGTGTGGATGTAGCAGAGCCGCGTGTGTACGAGGTGTACGGAGCGGAGCCGCGCGTGTACGAGGCGTACGGAGCGGAGCCGCGTGTGTACGAGGTGTACGGAGCAGAGCCGCGTGTGTACGAGGTGTACGGAGCAGAGCCGCGTGTGTACGAGGTGTACGGAGCGGAGCCGCGCGTGTACGAGGTGTACGGAGCGGAGCCGCGTGTGTACGAGGTGTACGGAGCGGAACCGCGTGTGTACGAGGCGTACGGAGCGGAGCCGCGCGTGTACGAGGTGTACGGAGCAGAGCCGCGTGTGTACGAGGCGTACGGAGCAGAGCCGCGTGTGTACGAGGTGTACGGAGCAGAGCCGCGTGTGTACGAGGCGTACGGAGCGGAACCGCGTGTGTACGAGGCGTACGGAGCGGAGCCGCGCGTGTACGAGGCGTACGGAGCGGAGCCGCGAATGCACGAGGCGTAAGGAGCGGAGCCGCGCGTGCACGAGGCGTACGGAGCTTTAGCCGCGCGTGCACGAGGCGTACGGAGCTTTAGCCGCGCGTGCACGAGGCGTACGGAGCTTTAGCCGCGCGTGTACGAGGCGTACGGAGCTTTAGCCGCGCGTGTACGAGGTGTACGGAGCTGAGCCGCGCGTGTACGAGGTGAACGGAGCTGAGCCGAGCGTGTACGAGGCGTACGGAGCTGAGCCGCGCGTGTACGAGGCGTACGGAGCTGAGCCGCGCGTGTACGAGGCGTACGGAGCTGAGCCGCGCGTGTACGAGGCGTACGGAGCTTTAGCCGCGCGTGTACGAGGCGTACGGAGCTGAGCCGCGCGTGTACGAGGCGTACGGAGCTTTAGCCGCGCGTGTACGAGGCGTACGGAGCTTTAGCCGCGCGTGTACGAGGCGTGCGGAGCGGAGCCGCGCGTGTACGAGGCGTACGGAGCTGAGCCGCGCGTGTACGAGGCGTACGGAACTGAGCCGCGCGTGTACGAAGCGTACGGAGCTGAGCCGCGCGTGTACGAGGCGTACGGAGCTGAGCCGCGCGTGTACGAGGCGTACAGAGCTTTAGCCGCTCGTGTATGAGGCGTACGGAGCAGAGCCGTGCGTGTACGAGGCGTACGGAGCAGAGCCGCGTGTGTACGAGGCGTACGGAGCAGAGCCGCGTGTGTACGAGGTGTACGGAGCTTTAGCCGCGCGTGTACGAGGTGTATGGAGCTTTAGCCGCGCGTGTACGAGGTGTACGGAGCGAAGCCGCGCGTGTACGATGTGTACGGAGCAGAGCCGCGTGTGTACGAGGTGTACGGAGCAGAGCCGCGTGTGTACGAGGCGTACGGAGCAGAGCCGCGTGTGTACGAGGTGTACGGAGCTTTAGCCGCGCGTGTACGAGGTGTATGGAGCTTTAGCCGCGCGTGTACGAGGTGTAGGGAGCGGAGCCACGCGTGTACGATGTGTACGGAGCGAAGCCGCGCGGATCTGTGTGTACGAGGTGTACGGAGATGAGCCGTGTGTATGAGGTGTACAGAGCAGAGACATGTGGAGCAGAGCCGCACGTGTACAAGCTGTAGGAAGAGGAGCCGCGTGTTTACGAGGTGTAGAGATCGGAGCTGTGTGTATGGAGCGGAGCCATGTGTGTGCGAGGTGTACGGAACGGCCAATAGCAAAGCCCTCGAAGTGTGATGAACATACGACCTCCTAAAATGACCCCATTTCGGATACTGCACCCACCAGGGAAGAGGGTGTAATGGGCGTTCTTACGTTCTTATCCCACAGGTGTCTCACTGATTTCTTTACCGCTCGTTTGTGTGTAAATAATATTACATTTGCTCAGAGCCGCAGCGAGGGGTTCAGCCAGGGGTGGACACACCGCCGATGCAGCCGCACCCGGGCCCAGAGGTGAAGGGCCCATGCAGGAAGGGGCTTAGTGCTCAGGCAGTAGACCACGCATCTGCTATGGAGCCCCTTGACTGAGGGCTGATGCTGCTTAACCCCGTCCACTCCCACCCGTAATGATTTTTAATACCCTGGGCAGAGTGAGGCCATTGAAAAAGGGGGTATGTCATGCAGGAGAGAGGCCGCTGGCCAATGAACTCTTCCCCATCAGACTGATAAGAGCGCTCATTGGCTGCTGTGTCTGTCCTCCTGCAGGGTCTCACAGTGGGTCTTCTGCCTCCTGCTGTTCCTTTCCCAGTAGAATTTCCTCTAAGAGTAGGGGGTTGGGGAGGAGAGTCCATAGCATCTGACAGCACGCAGGGGCAGGAAGCTGAAATCAGTCCTGTCTGAGCTGTGTTCCTTCCTCCACAGTGGGTTCCGCAGCCCTCTCCAGAAGACAGCAATATCATATAAGATTAGTATATGAGTGTATGTATATGTCTGCAGGGCTGGCACCAGGAATTTCAGGCCCCATACTGGCAAAAACTTTTTAGGCACCCTGGAGACCCGCCCAGGCTCCACCTCCACTCCTCGAACCTTCCACAGTCACACCGCCCACTCTTGGAAAAACTCCACTTCTGCACCACATCCTTATCAATCACACATTAAGGGTATGTGCCCACGCTCAGGAGGTGCCTGCGGCCCCAAAGCTGCGGGATAGACGTGCGGCTTCTGCCCTCATTTTATGCAATTGAGTGGTGCAATTTTTTTTTTTTTGTATATGTGGAGTTTCCTCATAGAAGTTAGACTGTGGAGAAAGTCCACATGTAGACCTGCAAGAGAAATTGACATGATGCGGGTCTGAAAGATGCGACGCATGCCAGTTTTCGTGGGTGATCCATAGGTCCACAGAGTTGCATAGTGGACATGGGATTTCTAGAAATCCTATACACTATGCTGTAACACCTGCCGCTGCAGGTTTGTTGCTGCATAAGCTGCAGTGTCAAACCCACAGCGGCTCCTGACCATGTGCACATACCCTGACAGTTCCCATAGAACACCAGATCACATACTGTGCCTTATGAAAGTATTTGGCCCCCTTGAACTTTTCTACCTTTTGCCACATTTCTGGCTTCAAACATAAAGATATAAAATTCTAATTTTTTCAGAAGAATCAACAAAAAGTGGGACGAAATTTATTGGATATTTTAAACTTTTTAAAAAATTAAAAAAGTGGGGTGTGCAATATTATTCGGCCCCTTTACTTTCAGAGCAGCAAACTCACTCCAGAAGTTCAGTGAGGATCTCTGAATGATCCAATGCTGTCCTAAATGACTGGTAATGATAAATAGAATCCACCTTGTGTAATCAAGTCTCCGTATAAATGCACCTGCTCTGTGATAGTCTCAGGGTTCTGTTTCAAGTGCAGAGAGCATCATGAAGACCAAGGAACACACCAGGCAGGTCCGAGATACTGTTGTGGCGAAGTTTAAAGCCGGATTTGGATACAAAAAGATTTCCCAAGTTTTAAACATCTCAAGGAGCACTGTGCAAGCGATCATATTGAAATGGAAGGAGTATCAGACCACTGCAAATCTACCAAGACCCGGCCGTCCCTCTAAACTTTCATCTCGAACAAGGAGAAGACTGATCAGAGATGCAGCCAAAAGGCCCATGATCACTCTGGATGAACAGCAGAGATCTACAGCTGAGGTGGGAGAGTCTGTCCATAGGATAACAATCAGTCGTACACTGCACAAATCTGGCCTTTATGGAAGAGTGGCAAAAAGAAAGCCATTTCTCAAAGATATCCATAAAAAGTCTCGTTTGAAGTTTGCCACAAGCCACCTGGGAGACACACCAAACATGTGGAATAAGGTGCTCTGGTCAGATGAAACCAAAATCAAACTTTTTGGCCACAATGCAAAACGATATGTTTGGCGTAAAAGCAACACAGCTCATCACCTTCAAAACACCATCCTCACTGTCAGCATCATGGTTTGGGCCTGCTTTTCTTCAGCACGGACAGGGAAGATGGTTAAAATTGATGGGAAGATGGACGGAGCCAAATACAGGACCATTCTGGAAGAAAACCTGTTGGAGTCTGCAAAAGACCTGAGACTGGGAAGGAGATTTATCTTCCAACAAGACAATGATCCCAAACATAAAGCAAAATCTACAATGGAATGGTTCAAAAATAAACGTATCCAGGTGTTAGAATGGCCAAGTCAAAGTCCAGACCTGAATCCAATCGAGAATCTGTGGAAAGAGATGAAAACTGCTGTTCATAAACGCCCTCCATCCAACCTCAATGAGCTCGAGCTGATTTGCAAAGAAGAATGGGCAAGAATTTCAGCCTCTCGATGTTCAAAACTGATAGAGACATACCCCAGGTGACTTGCAGCTGTAATCGCAGCAAAAGGTGGAGCTACAAAGTATTAACTCAAAGGAGCTGAATAATATTGCACGCCACACTTTTCAGTTTTTAATTTTTTTAAAAAGTTTAAAATATCCAATAAATTTCGTTCGACTTCACGATTGTGTCCCACTTGTTGGTTCTTTCCCCAAAAATTAGAATTTTATATCTTTATGTTTGAAGCCAGAAATGTGGCAAAAGGTAGAAAAGTTCAAGGGGGGCAAATACTTTCACAAGGCACTGTACATAGCAGCAGCTTTTGTTTTGGCCAAAGATTTTGTAAGCTGCTGCCACGACAAGGTAGACTCTTCTGGCAGGGCCCTACTCTACTCTAACCTATTAAACATTTCTTAAAATATCCAGTACTCTATTTAGGTATATTTTTCTTTATTTTTCTTTAAGGGAATGTGTCACATACATTTTTTCAATTAATATCACATACAAAGGGACAAAAACCGTCACACCGTGACCGGACGACATATAACCACCACATAGTGACCGAACACCACATACAAGGAACAAATACCACCACACCATGACCAGACCACATATTACTACATACAAGTAATACTATATACAAGGAACACAGAATTAAAGCTCATACTCTTGTTCATGCATATTTGTATCCCACCCTGTATATAAACTGTCTATTGCAGGAAATTTGTGTGAAAACCACCGATGTTAGGAAATACACCCACATCTGATCTGGTGCAAAGCATAATATCCTGGCAAAGGATCATAGAGCCGCAGATATACCGAGCATTATCAATCATATCAACGGGAGGCAAATAGATGCATCATTGTAAAACAGACGAAAACAAGTATGTACAAAACACTGCTGAGATAACTGTAGAACATTGCAATGGTGAATCAGATTAGATGGAGCGTACAAATCCATGCTATCCAGGAGTTGGATGTATAACAGAGCAATTGCAATGGGATACGTCAAAATAGAGTCTGATGCAAAACTTGATCGTGAGGCTATAGGTATAGCATTTCTTTCTGTATCAATGAAAAACAGATTGTCATGGAAATATTGAAAATCTTTTCTTCTCCCCTGTCATAGATATTAAGAAGTCTCTCTCCCAGACTCCTCTTCCCTCCTCCCCTATAGTAATTGTCCACGGTAGAAGAGCTGACACTTTGGCCAGTTGCCTCTATGCAAATCAACACACACATGAGAAGGGCCTTGTAAGCAAATGCTGGCCCAAAAGGTGCTACCAAACCCAATTAACACAGGCTTGTGATAGATTTACAGCTAACTGAGAAGGTTATATTCCCAGTGCTTCAAAGAGAATGTAACAAAGGCCTGCAGACGGCCCAAAGCCAATATGGAATAACTAAAGTTCCATATGTCCGATAATAATGGGGCCTATATTTTGGATGGCAGGGTCAGCTAAGGAATAATATGGATATTTTCCCGTCTCTGTAAGCCTCTCTGGGGAGCTGTGCTGCAAAAGTAACAAAATAGACGGCAGCTATACCGTGTGTGGTCTCTGGGGAAAGGTAAAATCATAACAGAACATATGGAGTCACTTTTGGGCCTCTACGATCAACCCACAATAAGTTATCGCAAAAAAAACAGATATCTAATAAAAATATAGAGGCTATAATGTCACTGGTGATCCCTGTATTACCTGTACACTGACAGTATATACAGAGCTCCTGTGTATAATGTCACTGGTGATCCCTGTATTACCTGTAAACTGACACTATATACAGAGCTCCTGTGTATAATGTCACTGGTGATCCCTGTATTACCTTTACACTGACACTATATACAGAGCTCCTGTGTATAATGTCACCGGTGATCCCTGTATTATCTGTACTCTGACACTATATACAGAGCTCCTGTGTATAATGTCACTGGAGATCACTATATTACCTGTACACTGACACTATATGTACAGAGCTCCTGTGTATAATGTCACTGGTGATCCCTGTATTACCTGTACACTGACACTATACACTGTATACTATGTAAAGAGCTCCTGTGTATAATGGCACTTATGGTAATATTAGTATTGTTTTTTTTTTTATCAATGATCAGTATTGTAGTATTCGGTCACTATGTGGTGGTAATATGTGGTCTGGTAATGTTGTGGCGATATTTGTCCCTTGTACATGGTATTATTCGGTGACTATGAGGTGGTAATATATACTCCAGTCATGGTGTGGCGATATTTGTTCTTTTTATGTGGTATTATTGGGTCACTATTTTGTGGTAATATGTCCTCCGGCCATGGTTTGGTGGTATTTGCTCCTTGTATGTAGTATTATTCGGTCACTATGGGGTGGTAATATGTGGTCTAGTCATGGTGTGGCGGTATTCTTTGTATGTGGTAATATTCGGCCACTATGTGGTCCGGCCATAGTGTGAAGGTATTTGTCCCTTGTATGTATTATTATTGGTCATTTTAAAAAATGTGACACATTCCCTTAAAGAAAAATAACTAAAAATATACCTAAAAAGAGTACAGGATATTTCAAGAAATGTTTAATAGGCTAGAGTAGAGCAGGGTCCGGCCAGAAGAGTCCACCTTGTCATGTTGTTGGCTTACAAAATCTTTTGACCAAAACAAAAGCTGCTGGCTATGTACAGAGAGGTCCATATATATTTGGACAGAGACAATATTTTTCTAATTTTGGCTGCTTTCAGACCAGCAGCATGTCAATTTGACTTGTGGGTCCACATGTGGACTTTCTCCACAGACTTTACCTTTATGAGGAAAGTCTGCAATGTACAAAAAAAAATAATTGTGCCACTCATTTGCATAAAATGAGGGCAGAAGTCATACGGCTATCCCGCAGGCGGCTCCTGACCGTGGGCACATACCCTTAATGTGTGATTGGTGAGGATGTGGTGCAGAAGTGGAGTTTTTCCAACAGTGGGTGGTGTGACTGTGGAAGGTTCGAGGAGTGAAGGTGGAGCTGGGGTGGAGCCTGGGCGGAGTCTCAGGGGGCCAGAAAATTTTGCCAGTATGGGACCTGAAATTCCTGGTGGCAGCCCTGCACACATATACATACACTCATATACTAATGTTTTATGCTATTGGGGTCTTCTGGAGAGGGCTGCAGAACGCACTGTGGAGGGTACACAGACAGGACTGATTGCCCCAGCGTGTGGTCCAATGCTGTGGACTCTCTTCCCCCTCCCTCTACTTTTTGAGGAAATGCTTCTGGGAAAGGAACAGCAGGAGGCAGAAGACCCATTGCAAGTCCCTGCAGGAGGACAGACACAGCAGTCAATGAGCGCTTTCATCAGTCTGATGGGGAAGCGTTCATTGGCCAGTGGCCTCTCTCCTGCATGACATGCCCCCTTTTTCAATGCCCTCACTCTGCCCAGGGTATCAAAAATCATGACGGGTGGGAGTGGACGGGGATAAGCAGCATCAGCCCTCAGTCAAGGGGCCCCATAGCAGCTGCGTGGTCTACTGCCTGAGCACTACGCCCCTTCCTGCATGGGCCCCCCTTCACCTCTGGGCCCGGGTGCATCGGTGGTGTGTCCACCCCTGGCTGAACCCTTCACTGCGGCTCTGAGCAAATGTAATATTATTTACACACAAACGAGAGGTAAAGAAATCAGTGAGACACCTGTGGGATAAAAACGTAAGAACGCCCATTACACCCTCAGATGACTTCCCTTGTGGGTGCAGTGTCCGAAATGGGGTCACTTTAGGGGGTTGTATGTTCTTCACACCTCTATTGGCCCTCACAAGTGAGGACTGACAAACACACACGGCTCTGCTCCGTACACCTCGTACACACGCGGCTCCGCTCCGTACACCTCGTACACACGCGGCTCCGCTCCGTACACCTCGTACACGCGCGGCACCGCTCCGTACACCTCGTACACACGGCTCCGCTCCGTGCGCCTCGTACAGACGGCTCTGATCCGTACGCCTCGTACACACGCGGCTCTGCTCCGTACGCCTCGTACACGCGCGGCTCCGCTCCGTACACCTCGTACATGCGCGGCTCTGCTCCGTACACCTCGTACACGCGCGGCTCTGCTCCGTACACCTCGTACACGCGCGGCTCTGCTCCGTACACCTCGTACACGCGCGGCTCTGCTCCGTACACCTCGTACACGCGCGGCTCTGCTCCGTACACCTCGTACACGCGCGGCTCTGCTCCGTACACCTCGTACACGCGCGGCTCCGCTCCGTACACCTCGTACACGCGCGGCTCCGCTCCGTACACCTCGTACACGCGCGGCTCCGCTCCGTACACCTCGTACACGCGCGGCTCCGCTCCGTACACCTCGTACACACGCGGCTCCGCTCCGTACACCTCGTACACACGCGGCTCCGCTCCGTACACCTCGTACACACGCGGCTCTGCTCCGTACACCTCGTACACACGCGGCTCCGCTCCGTACACCTCGTACACACGCGGCTCCGCTCCGTACACCTCGTACACACGCGGCTCCGCTCCGTACACCTCGTACACACGCGGCTCTGCTCCGCACGCCTCGTACACGCGCGGCTCCGCTCCGTACACCTCGTACACGCGCGGCTCCGCTCCGTACACCTCGTACACGCGCGGCTCCGCTCCGTACACCTCGTACACACGCGGCTCCGCTCCGTACACCTCGTACACACGCGGCTCCGCTCCGTACACCTCGTACACACGCGGCTCTGCTCCGCACGCCTCGTACACGCGCGGCTCTGCTCCGTACGCCTCGTACACACGCGGCTCCGCTCCGTACACCTCTTACACACGCGGCTCCGCTCCGTACACCTCGTACACACGCGGCTCTGCTCCGTACACCTCGTACACACGCGGCTCTGCTCCGTACACCTCGTACACACGCGGCTCTGCTACATCCACACTGTAAACCCCTCCTGACCCCACACATAAACTTCAGCTCATCCAGCACCATGACAACCAGCACAGCAGAGTCCTGCATCCACTGAGACCCCTGATCATGTGACCCCTGACTCCTCCCCTCCTGTGACCTCATCACAGCTCCTGTGCGCACAGAGCAGCCATATATGTGGTGGCGGCTCTGCAGGTGGAGGTATGTGGAGACCCCATTACTGGGCGCAGGGGGCATTAACCCCTTCAGCACGGAGCCTCTTGGGGTCTTGTGTTGCCCCTTTATAAGAATCATAAGGTTTTTGTTCTGTTTCCTGTAATAGATACATACGACCCAACTATGGAGACAGGAAGGGAGGAAACGTATTGTTCTCATAGTACAGGACCCCTTTACTGCCCCCCACAGTGTAATGCCCCCATTATGCCCCTTATGCACGATGTATGATGCCCACCACACAGTGTAATGCCCCCATTATGCCCCTTATGCAGGATGTATGATGCCCCACAGTGTAATGCCCCCATTATGCCCCTTATGCAGGATGTATGATGCCCCCACACAGTGTAATGCCCCCATTATGCCCCTTATGCAGGATGTATGATGCCCCCACACAGTGTAATGCCCCCATTATGCCCCTTATGCAGTATGTATGATGCCCCACACAGTGTAATGCCCCCATTATGCCCCTTATGCAGTATGTATGATGCCCCACACAGTGTAATGCCCCCATTATGCCCCTTATGCAGAATGTATGATGCCCCACACAGTGTAATGCTGCCATTATGCCCCTTATGCAGTATGTATGATGCCCCCACACAGTGTAATGCCCCTTATGCAGTATGTATGATGCCCCCACACAGTGTAATGCCCCTTATGCCGAATGAATGATGCCCCCACACAGTGTAATGCCCCTTATGCAGGATGTATGATGCTCCACACAGTGTAATGCCCTCATTATGTCCCTTATGCAGTATGTATGATGCCCCCCACAGTGTAATGCCCCCATTATGCCCCTTATGCTGTATGTATGATGCCCCCCACAGTGTAATGCCCCCATTATGCCCCTTATGCAGGATGTATGATGCCCCCACAGTGTAATGCCCCCATTATGCCCCTTATGCAGGATGTATGATGTCCCCACACAGTGTAATGCCTCCTTTATGCCCCTTATGCTGGATGTATGATGCCCCCACACAATGTAATGCCCCCATTATGTCCCTTATGCAGTATGTATGATGCCCCCCACAGTGTAATGCCCCCATTATGCCCCTTATCCAGGATGTATGATGCCCCCCACAGTGTAATGCCCCCATTATGCCCCTTATGTAGTATGTATGATGCCCCCCACAGTGTAATGCCCCCATTATGCCCCTTATACAGTATGTATGATGCCCCCACACAGTGTAATGCCCCCATTATGCCCCTTATGCAGTATGTATGATGCCCCCCACAGTGTAATACCCCCATTATGCCCCTTATGTAGTATGTATGATGCCCCCACACAATGTAATGCCCCCATTATGCCCCTTATGCAGTATGTATGATGCCCCCACACAGTGTAATGCTCCCATTATACCCCTTATGCAGAATGTATGATGCCCCCCACACAATTTAATACCCCCATTATGCCCCTTATGCAGTATGATGCCCCCCACACAGTGTAATGCCCCCATTATTCCCCTTATGCAGTGTGTATGATGCCCCCACACAGTGTAATGTCCCCATTATGCCCCATATGCAGTATGTATGATGCCCCCACACAGTGTAATGTCCCAATTATGCCCCTTATGCAGGATGTATGATGCCCCCACACAGTGTAATGCCCCCATTATGCCCCATATGCAGTATGTATGATGCCCCCACACAGTGTAATGCCCCCATTATGCCCCTTAGGCAGTATTTATGATGTGTAATGTTCCCACAGTACCGCCTGAGGTTTTATAGTTGGAATAATTCCTCTGGAAAATGGTTTTCCCTTTGCCTGCTCCCCTACATGTAGACCCTCGAGCATGTATACATGCATGTAGGGGAGCAGGCCTTACTAGATATCGAGGCTTTGTACAGTAATATACCGCATGAGGATGGTATCAGAGGAGTAAGACATTTCTTGAAATCGAGGTCAATAGAGTGTAGCAGACATAATGACTTCATGGAGGATCTTCTAAAATTCGCTATTACTCATAACTTCTTTCTTTTTGACAGGAAATACTTCCACCAGCTCAGGGGTACTGCGATGGGGAGCCCCTGTGCACCATCACATGCTAAAGTATTGCTGAGCTGGTGGGAGGAAACCACAATGTTCAGGGATGATCATAAGTGGTGGCATCCATATATTGGGGTATGGTACAAATATATTTACGACATTTTTATTATCTGGTCAGGGACGAGTGAACAATCTTTTGAATTTGTCAGGGAACTCAACAGGGAACTCAACATCAATAGAGACTACCTGAGATTTACATCTGAATTTAATTATTACCAGTTGCCATTCCTCGATGTACTAATCAAGAAAGATTGCAATGGGACCCTAGGAACACTCATCTATCATAAACCTTCAAGTACTAATAAACTATTGAAGTTGGATATCCACCAACCCAACCTCATAAAAAGAGGAATACCCAAGGGACAATTTTTACTGTTGAGAGGGTACTGCTCTAATGTCACAGATTTTAATATACAGGCAATAGACCTGAACATCAGATTAAGGGAAAAAGTGTACTCGTGGTACATTTTGGATTCCACATCATCGTTTGCAGAAAAATGGGAGAGACAGACACTCCTCCATACCTATCCAAGAGACCAAGAAAAAGATAGAACAACACGAGTAAGAAAAACTTACGACAATTAGAGTGACTGTATCTTTCATATCCTCAGAAAACACTGGGATATACTTGTGGCTGACCCGGACCTGAGGGTTCTGTGGGATCTACTCCTACAATAACTTTCAGAAAGGTTCAGTCAATTAGGGACCTTTTAGTGCATAGTTTCTGTCAGGGAAATATTGAGAAAGTATTAACAAATTCTCTGTCCCTGAAACCCCTCTTCATCCCTCCCTTATCCACCATTTGTCTCCAGAGGAGAGCTGACACTCCACGCAGCTGTCGGTATGCAAATAACAGTACAAGGAGCTCAGTAGCCTATTCTACATACAAATGCATCTCCTCTTAGCACAGACCTGGGATAGGTTGACACCTTCCAGCATAGGGGCAGAGATGGAAGGAAAGAGGAAATGGCTCGTTTAGGCTCAAAAGGGGTTTAACAAAGACTGCAGGATCTTCGGAGTCAAAACGAAATATGGAATAACTAAAGTTTCATAATTCTGAAAATGAAGGGACCCATATTTGTAGTGACCGGGTCACCTAGGGAATGATATGGATATTTTCGTGTCTCTGTAGGTTCCTCTGGGGGCTGTGGCGCAAAAGTCCCAAAATAACAAATCGCAGCTATACCGTGTGAGGTCTCTGGAGAAAGGTAAAATCATAGCGGAGAAAATTTTATCACTTTCGGGCCTCTACGATCAACCCACAATAAGTTATCACAAAAACCAGATATCTAATAAAGATATGAAGGCTGGAGACTAGCCCCCGTAATGTCATCCCAGGGGGTATGTGGGCAGGTCTTTCCCTTCAGCCGCATCTGCTGAGGTTGGTAGTATTTATTGCGGGAGTATATATTTATTATAGCAACGGATCCTGTTGAGTATCTCCCCTCCACCTACAGTACAGACCAAAAGTTTGGACACACCTTCTCATTTAAAGATTTTTCTGTATTTTCATGACTATGAAAATTGTACATTCACACTGAAGGCATCAAAACTATGAATTAACACATGTGGAATTATATACTTAACAAAAAAGTGTGAAACAACTGAAAATATGTCTTATATTCTAGGTTCTTCAAAGTAGCCACCTTTTGCTTAAGATGAACACCACACCTGAGGCCTCAGGACCTACTGCAGCCATTCTTTTTGTGGGTGGGGCGGTTGACAGGGCCCGGGAAAACTTACAGCCCGTTACTGTTGACCTTAAGAACACTGGCGCAGAATGTACCCTCATCCACCCTGAGTTCATGTTACCAGAGGAACGCATTCCTGGGAAGACCCTGACTGTCACGGGGTTTGGGGGTGTTTGACCACCCTCCCAGATCTGATATGGCATGTAATGCCACTGTCAATAATGTCAATGACAAGCATAATAAAAATTTATGTTGTGTTAAAGGTAGTTCAGCCACCTCATCTTGCGGGGTGATGCTGCTGAGGATCCCCTAAATTGAGCCAGCATAAGTGCTATGTGCAAAGGGAGCAGGCATGGACACCAGGAAGCAGGTTGTCCCGTGTGAGTGACCACTGTCACGCCAGATAGTGACATGGTCAATGGTAGCTGCCCCATGACTAGCACAGCTCCAGAGGTGATGAGCAGGGAAGGGGAGAAACATGGGGATCATAATGAATATCTCCTGCAGTATTGCTAATTCCAATTCCATTGTCGGAAAATGAGACGAGAATTAGCGTTATAGAAGGTGCCATGAACTCACAAAGAGGCGACATTGGGGAGATCACATTATCTCTCACCATAGTCGTCACTCTGTAGGGATATGTGTATATGCCCCCGTACGGTCACTGTCAGCTTCACGATAACCCAATTATTATTATTCGCTGCCACCACCGTCCAGATTTGAAATATAATACAGGCCTGGTCGGACGCCTGCGTTCTAGTAGCGTATATGGCTTCGGGGGAGGGAACGATTACAGAGCAACAGAAACAGGACTATTACATTTTATATTTAATCCAAAAGGAAGGCAATGTTATGAAAAATATACAAGGATTTTACAAAGGGGACAATACAGTACAGAATATACAGTTACATAATATAAACGGGATTAAAGAAGACTTACGTGATAGACAGATCGCAGAGACAATTCTGTTTAGCTGGAGGGGGGCGCCCCACTTATTGATTTGACTGTTATCGAACAAGATCCGTTTATTATAGTATTTATACCCCCCTGGCAATGAATACTCATCCATCCTCCTTGGATTCTTTTATGCCTAAGGGGAGACCTGCCCACACAGCACCTGGGATGACATTACGTGGGCTGGATACCAGCCTCCATATTTTTATTAGAATATCTGGCTTTTGCGATAACTTATCGTTGGTTAATCGCAGAAGCCCGGAAGTAATACCATTTTTTCCGTTATGAATTTACCTTCCTTTAGAGACCACGCATGACATAGTTGTGGTCTGTTATTTTGTTACTTTTGCACCCCAGATACCTGGAGGGGCTCACAGGTACGAAAAAATAAGCATATTGTTCCTTGGCTGACCCTGCCACTAAAAATATGGGTCCCATTATTAGCGGAGTTATGGAACTTCCAATATTCCATATTTGGTATCAGCTCCGGACATCCTGGAGTTTGTGTTAAACCCCTTTGAAGCCTAAATGAGTTTTTCTTCAATCTCTGCCCCTGCTGGAAGGTGTCAGTCTATCCCAGGTTTGTGCTAAGGGGAGATGCATTCGTATGTTAAGTGGGTCAGTAGCACCTTTTGTGCTGCATTTGTCTACAAGTGACTTCTGCTGTGTGTGTTAAATTGCATGGAAACAGTTGGTTTGGTCCAAATGGTGGATAAGGGAGGGGTGAGAGGGAAAAGAGGTTTGGGAGACATTGTTAATATTTTCTCAATATTTCCCTTACAGTGAGTCTATGAGAAATGTATTCAGCTGCAGACTCTGAGGAAGAAACTGCTTGTTGTCTGTGGCCTAAAATATAAAGGTTTTATTACTAGATGTAAAGAAAAAACTAAATACTGTCAAATAATAAATCTCCTTATATGTTTCCCCTCGTTATCTCCAATAGTTGTATTATTACACAGGATTTTTATGATGTTCCATCGGCTTATTTTCTTCTCATTCAGGTCTCTACAATACCGAATCCTCTCAGTGAAGATCTTCTATATAACAAAATTTTCCTGATTTACCCATCAAAGATGGATATGGACAGAGGCAAGATGGAGATGGTGGAGAGGATATTACACCTCACCCTAGAGATCCTCTTTCGGCTTACTGGAGAGGTGAGAGATTCTGATGACATCGCGTTTAATTATTCTTATATATGGGAATAACAGATGGACAGAACTGGAGAGGTGAGGACTCTGGAAATGTCTGGAGTGAGATTTATTAATGTGTCTCTCCATAACCAGAGATTAATCACGGGGCCTCCACCTCACCCCCTGATACATGAGGACATCAATGACCAGATCCTAGAACTCGCCTACAAGATGATTGAGCTTCTGACTGGAGAGGTGACATTGCTGGGACATTATACAGTAACACTATGAAGGGATCGGGGGGATGACTGTATCATTGTATTTGTCAGGTTCTTATAAGGTGTCAGGATTTCGCTGTATATTTCTCCATGGAGGAGTGGGAGTATTTAGAAGGACACAAAGATCTGTACAGGAACATCTTGTTGGAGGTTCCCCAGTCCCTCACATCACCAGGTAATAGACAGGACTAAATACACATGGCCTATAATTATCTGTATGTAAAGAATGAATTCAGCCCCTGTATGTGTTTCCTCCAGATCTATCCAGTAAGAGGACAACACCAGAGAGATGTCCCCGTCATCTTCTTCTACAGGACTATAAACAAGAAGATCCCAATGTTCCTCAGGTAGATACAGATAACATGTCATGAGATTTCCCCTATGATGTGTAGACGGCTGTAAAGGTTTTGTATTTTTGGATTCAGTCTTGTTTTATCCACCAGTATTATGATTTATATTTGTGTAGTGAGAACGGTGGAGATGGCAGGATTAGAGCTGATCATAGATGTGACTTCTCCATCTGTCTTTGACTTTTATAATATTTATTTAAGGGTGAAAATCTGACCCATATTAATACTACAGAGACATATGTGACGGGTGATGAGCGGTGTAAAGAGGAGATTCCTACATATGACTACCCAGGTGAGTACTGACCACTGAATACAGAGAAGTCACAGATTCTTCTCAGTCACCGGCTGTGGCTGCTTTATCAGTGGTGTAGTCCGGCCGTGTCACAATCGTGTGATCACCATTTTGCCGCTAGACCACAACATTCTCCTCAGTCCGAAAATATTCAATTTACTTTGGGAAATTGTGAAAGCCCTTTTCTACACAACTTACTACCTGGAAGATCCACCTACCCCCTGGGATTAGGAGATGCTTTTACTTGCTCAGATCTGTAAACTACAAAGCCAAATGACAGCGTACGTAGAATGTGTTGACAAATTAAAAAATCACTTGAAGAAAAATATTCTGATGGGTCTGTAAGAGAAAGCGGAGGGTAATGATGCTGTTGGCTTCCTAGATCCCTGATATCTTATTGGATGAATCTACCTTCTCTGCCTTCTGTGCTGCTAAATGTGCTCTTTTGGTCCCTACAAGACCAGGTCCAGTCTTTCTGACCAAACTTCGCTTTTATGATCGACAACATTAAATGTCCAGTGAGGGCCAAGTGTGAATTTCTTTTAACTTATCAAGAGTTTCCCTTTATCCTGACTTTTCAATATCTTTTAAAACCAATTAACTTCAAAAAGGATTGCATTAAACTATACAAAAAACATTACACCTGTGCCATGATATATCTCTAAGCTGTGCGTGGCTGATGGCTGTAATGTACATTTATTCACGTCTGCAGGAGATGTGTTGGCTCCAGCCCTGGTTTCATGGATTCACTCAACGTCATAAATTACATTATGTTTTCAATCCTAAGGAATTCAGATTACTGCACAATCTCTTTTGAAATGGGGGCGCTAATACTTTCTCTACTCTTTTGGTCAGAACTCATAGTTGCTCCAATGGTCCACCACAAATGAGTGCAACTCCAGTTTAGTGTTGGATTTCTCCCCTCATACATACATTGTTGTTGGGGATGTTACATGTTTTTATATTCTTTCTTTTTTCACAAGTTCATTCTGTATGATAGTTTCATTGTGGTGGGATCGGCCGGCCTCACTTATGTGAGTCTGTAACTCCCTGGTAGTCTTTCAAAAAGATCTCCATTATCTCTTCCAAATGCCCGAGATCTAAATTTAAGACACCTCAGCTCTGCACTATTAGAAAAAGTTCTCTTTCAATGTCTAATATTTCTTCTTGAAACTCATCTGACAGAAAATATTGGCCATTATCATAGTTTAGATTCCCAAGAGCCCCCGAGCCCCAGACTCTAATTACCCCAGAGAGGTTTCACCACTAGTTACTCATTTTTCTCTGATGAAGACTGTTGAGTTTGATCATTTCAGTAGATGTGTTATTGTCTATACTCACTGTTTTTGACTTCAGTAATCCTCTGATTTAACCCCTTCCTGCAGCCAGTTTTGTGTTTCTAATCAGGCCCATTTTTCAAATCACTTTATATGGTGATAACTTTGAAATTCTTCACAAAGGATAATAGGTAACAAATGGACCTTACAAATTATTTTCCAACTTCTTTTGAATCTGACAATCCCCTATATACGGTTGTACACTACTGTCTGGGCACATGGCAGGTTAAGAAGGGAAGGAGCGCCATTTAGCTATTCTAATGCAGATCTTGCTGTTTGCAGACACAATGTATTGGGGGCACTGTTTATGGTCACCTGGAAGCTCAAAAGATGACTACCACGAACAGGCTTGCCTTATCTACCCCGTTTCTAGATTTAAAAAATTACTTTGCTCATCACCCTTTAACCCCTCTACATGGATCTGGAGTTACACAGAGACCCCCAGGCTTGGGCCACGGTGTTACCTGCTGTTCTGTGGAGTGAGATGGGAAGAAGAATAGTCAGGTAGCCGGGTCAGAACCAGGAGGGCAGAGAAAATACAAAATCAGAAGACACAAAAGTAGTCAGTAAACGGGCCGGGGTCACAACAGGAAGCAAATACACAAGCCGGGAGCTGAGCACAGAGGACTGAACCAGAGGAGGACAAGGCTGTATCTGGCAGCTTCCGGCAATATGCTTCCAGCTTTAGTAGGGTGCGGTGCTTTCCAAATGGCTGAAGCAGGGAGCAGATTACTCCAGCTGGACAGCACACACACCCATACTGCCAGACTGGATGGTACTACGGGTCCCAGGCACCCTAATCTTAGTGGCTGGACAGAGCCTGTGCCTCGCAGAGCTTCTGGTTCTGACGTCTCTTCCATCACCAGTGCTACCTGCAGAATGAATAAGGCGGCTCCTGGTGACAGAAGCAGACGTTACACAAGTCGAAGCAGGAGGAGAAGTAGACGTCCCAGAGGAGATGGGACACACCTTTTGCAGAAACCCTAATATAACAAAATGGCAGAAAACCAGAGCAGAATTGTAAATATTCCTCTATTTTTTAGATTTGTGTCTAATAAAATTGATTTTTAAGCTTGAGCATATATCTCTTCATTTTTCTGGATTAGCATGTAGCCCAGGGATGTGTTTGTTTAGACATTTTAAGTAGAAATGTTCAAAAATATAAATTTCAAGGATATTTTATTCTAAATTAATAATTGTTTTTTTTCTTGGCAGATGACTGTACCAAAAGATCAGATGGACAGGAGATTTTTAAATCTGACGATCTTGAGATCCCACAGGATACAATTGAAGTGAATGCCATTACTCCAGATATACCATCATCCCTTCACAGCAAACATCAATCATCTGATCCTATGAAACAGGTCCTATCTTCTGATTCATTACCGACTACTAAGGAAAATCAAAATAAAATAAGCATTAAAAAACGAACTGCTCCTAAAGCAAAGAAATCATTTTCACGTTCAGAAAATGGAAATAGTTTTACCCTCGAAAAGTCTATTCTTAAACATCAAAAAATACACACAGTGGACAACAGATTTTTTTGTTCCAAATGTGGAAAATATTTTAACCAGAAATCAGTTTTTGTTGATCACCAGAGAACCCACACAGGGGAGAAGCCTTTTTCATGTTCAGAATGTGGGAAATGTTTTAACCGGAAATGCCATCTTGATAACCACCAGAGAACCCACACAGGGGAGAAGCCCTTTTCCTGTTCCGAATGTGGGAAATGTTTTAACCAGAAATCAGGTTTGATTAAGCACCAGAGAACCCACACAGGGGAGAAGCCCTTTTCCTGTTCAGAATGTGGGAAATGTTTTAACCAAAAATCAGTTTTGGTTACGCACCAGAGAACCCACACAGGGGAGAAGCCCTTTTCATGTTCAGAATGTGGGAAATGTTTTAACCATAAATCAGCTTTGGTTAAGCACCAGAGAACCCACACAGGGGAGAAGCCTTTTTCATGTTCAGATTGTGGGAAATGTTTTAACCAGACATCCAATTTGATTAGGCACCAGAGAACCCACACGGGGGAGAAGCCTTTTTTCTAATCTTTTTTTTTTAATCCAATATATTTTTATTGAGATTTTCTTACTTATTTTTTTTGACAAAACAAGAAACCAGTACATACAATAATAAAATAACATACCATAGGAATCACATATATGCATCTCTCCTGTATATCCTTTCAGCTTGCCCATTACCGTCTGATAACTTTCAGTTACTATTTCTTACAATTAACATTCCACATTCTTGAAATATTTTATATAACCATAATATTGTAATAAATATTATAATCCTATACACATATAGGTGTGCTATATTACCCATACCACATGTTAAGGAATTCCAATACACATTACAATGTGCCAATACCCCCCTTCCCCTATAAGTCAAATTGTCTCTCCAACAATATCCCCCTTGCTGGCTGTATCCAACCATAAACCCCATATTTTCTCAAATTTATTCATTGAGTTTTGTTTTTTATATACCCCTTTTTCTAATCTGATAATGTTATTTATCCTATTTTTTAGTTCACTAATTTCTGGAGGTGAGGGGTTAATCCATTTGGATGCAATATGTTTCCTAGCTTGAAATAAAATATGTGAAATCCCTATTGAAATTGGGTCAAATTCCATATCATCCTCTAATATACCTAATAGGCATTTTTTGGGTCTGGTTGAATATCTATTTTATATACCCTCTTTATAATAGACAGAACTCCTTTCCAGTATTTACCTAACTCCCGGCATTCCCATAGCGGATGTAATAGGCCCGCAGCATCCATGTTACATCTTGGACATTCAGCAGCAGTCCGGTATCCTATGTTACATAGGAATCTAGGCGTCTTGTATTTCCTATGTATTAATATGATCTGGGAGAATCTCTGAGCCTCATGTAAAGATAATTGGGGAACCAGTTCTAATACCTCTCTCCATTGATCCTCAGAAATTGGACCTATATCTCCATCCATTTTTGTCTAGCTGGAGAAGGAAATATTTTTAAATAATTATCTAGAAGGATTCAATAAATATCAGAAATACGACCCTTAGGATTTCCCTTCTCTAATACCAGCTTAACAAAAGTATTATTTTCTACCGAAAAGGGCGTCCATCTTGATTGTGCATTAAATGAATGCCGAAACTGTAGAGATTTATACAAATTCCCCCTTTAATTGATCAAAGGACTTAAGTTTCCCTTCAGATAATATGTTTTATATCATATATATGTTTTATATCGTATATATTCCTTTATCCACCCAACTCCGGAATCCCTCTAATTTATAGACCTCTGCATATTTATTATTAAACCATATAGGTGTATATTCATTGCAGTCTCCTATTTCCATTATATCTTTACCCCTATCCCAGACCTTGTAGAGTAGAGCAAGTGTAGGGTATAGTGATTTCTTGTGTGTGAGGTCATTCAGTTCCACTATATGAATAGGAATATTCCACCGTGTCCTGAGGTAATTAACCCCTTAATACTATTTGGGTTTGCAGCGCTATGCCACCCACCCAAATGTTTCAATTGCACTGCAATATAATATATTAGTGTTAAAAAAACAACCACAAATACTACCGCGCTAAGTACGCTCAGAGTGTGGCTCTGACTAGATGGATGTAGATAAATACAAAAAAAGGAAAATGAAAATGCAACCCAAATGGATATCTTGCTTCTAACTCTATCCTCAGTGAGGATACACACAGATCCTAGCTATAATCAACAATAGCTCTATGAGAAAGAAACAGAGAAGGAAAAGTGGCAGCACTTACTCTGAGAAGTGTGAGCTGCTTCCATAGAAAGGTGTATTGATTAGGCAGGCTTTGCAGGATCACCTCCATCAGCTGTTGGTTGTGGTGTGGAAGTCCTCAGCCTGCCAGACCGAGCACAGTGGTTCAGCAGTTGATGTGCACTGTTACCATACGTCCTGCTGGGTCTGTACTGATGAGCCGGCGGGGTAAAGCGGGAGCGTCCTCCCGAAAAGGTGCTTCTTACCCACTCTGTAATGCTGGTACAAACGCGGTGTGCTCCGGCCGGAAACTTGGCCGCGTGAGTGCAGAGCTGGAGAGGGCGTGGCACTGTGACGTCACACCCCAAGGTACAAGATGTACAGGGGGCCCCAAAAAAACCGACAGCTCACACTTCTCAGAGTAAGTGCTGCCACTTTTCCTTCTCTGTTTCTTTCTCATAGAGCTATTGTTGATTATAGCTAGGATCTGCGTGTATCCTCACTGAGGATAGAGTTAGAAGTAAGATATCCATTTGGGTTGCATTTTCAATCTCCTTTTTTTGTATTTATCTGCATCCATCTAGTCAGAGCCACCAGCTCTGAGCGTACTTAGCGCGGTAGTATTTGTGGTTGTTTTTTTATTAATTATTATTATTATTATTATTATTACATTGTGCAGGCAGATACACACAGAGCCTGCTTACTACCAACAGCTTTTATATCCTGTGTGAAGCACCAGTGTGTTTTTTAGTTTTTTTATAATATATTGGTGCATTAGAAATCGCCAATCCACCAGATTCCTTGTCACTTTGTAGATATTCACATTTTATCCTCGCCGATTTCTTTTTCCACATAAGACAATGAAACTTGCTATGAATTTTCTGAAAATGGGAATTATGGATCCAAATAGGGGCATTATGCAGAATGTATAAGAGTTGGGGCATCAATATCATTTTTAATAAGTTCCCTCTTCCTACAGCTGATAATGGTAATCTCCACCACGCATCGATTTTCTTTTTATACTTTTCCAGAAGAAGATATAGAATCAGTACAATGTAATCCGGAGATCTTTTTGTTATACTTATACTCGTTATTAGAATTTCTCAACCGTTTGTATTCGTGTATGTTCTAATATGCTGGAATTAGGGATATCATCAAATGGTAGAATAACCAATTTATCCCGATTAATGGACAGTCCTGACCATTCACCAGACTCTCCAATAATGTTCAGAATAGGATCAGTAGACTTCTGGATATCACCTACAGTAGAAACCACAAGTTTCCATACACTATATAATAAGACACATCTGATGTTTTTCTCAATATCTGACATGAAATCAGAATAAATCTTTCCCGTTTTAGGTCAGTTAGGATTATACCATAATTTATAATATTTGCCAAATGCCAGAATAATGAGAGAGAGAGAATGGTTTATGGCGTTACACATCTCTCTATAGGCTTTTCCCCTCCAGTATTCCTATGTCGGGGGTGATGTGCAGACGTGCGGCTCTGTCACCGCTGTAGATGTGGAGGGCAGTGATTGTGCTGCTTTCCTCAGATGACCGGACATTGCTCTGTTATTCCCAATGCTGAGATGAATGACAGAGGGCGGGGCAGGGGCAGATACTGACAGCCAATGAGTGTGCAGAGGGCGGGGCTGGGGCAGATACTGACAGCCAATGAGTGTGCAGAGGTCAGTGCTGGGGCAGATACTGACAGCCAATGAGTGTGCAGAGGGCGGTGCTGGGGCAGATACTGACAGCCAATGAGTGTGCAGAGGGCGGTGCTGGTACAGATACTGACAGCCAATGAGTGTGCAGAGGGCGGTGCTGGGGCAGATACTGACAGCCAATGAGTGTGCAGAGGGCGGTGCTGGTACAGATACTGACAGCCAATGAGTGTGCAGAGGTCGGTGCTGGGGCAGATACTGACAGCCAATGAGTGCACAGAGGTCAGTGCTGGGGCAGATACTGACAGCCAATGAGTGTGCAGAGGTCAGTGCTGGGGCAGATACTGACAGCCAATGAGTGTGCAGAGGGCGGTGCTGGGGCAGATACTGACAGCCAATGAGTGTGCAGAGGTCAGTGCTGGGGCAGATACTGACAGCCAATGAGTGTGCAGAGGTCAGTGCTGGGGCAGATACTGACAGCCAATGAGTGTGCAGAGGGCAGTGCTGGGGCAGATACTGACAGCCAATGAGTGTGCTGGGGCAGATACTGACAGCCAATGAGTGTGCAGAGGGCGGTGCTGGGGCAGATACTGACAGCCAATGAGTGTGCAGAGGGCGGTGCTGGGGCAGATACTGACAGCCAATGAGTGTGCAGAGGGCGGTGCTGGGGCAGAGACTGACAGCCAATGAGTGTGCAGAGGGCGGTGCTGGGGCAGATACTGACAGCCAATGAGTGTGCAGAGGGCGGTGCTGGGGCAGATACTGACAGCCAATGAGTGCGCAGAGGTCAGTGCTGGGGCAGATACTGACAGCCAATGAGTGTGCAGAGGTCAGTGCTGGGGCAGATACTGACAGCCAATGAGTGTGCAGAGGGCGGTGCTGGGGCAGATACTGACAGCCAATGAGTGTGCAGAGGGCGGTGCTGGGGCAGATACTGACAGCCAATGAGTGTGCAGAGGGCGGTGCTGGGGCAGATACTGACAGCCAATGAGCGTGCAGAGGGCGGTGCTGGGGCAGATACTGACAGCCAATGAGTGTGCAGAGGGCGGTGCTGGGGCAGATACTGACAGCCAATGAGTGTGCAGAGGGCGGTGCTGGGGCAGATACTGACAGCCAATGAGTGCGCAGAGGTCAGTGCTGGGGCAGATACTGACAGCCAATGAGTGCGCAGAGGTCAGTGCTGGGGCAGATACTGACAGCCAATGAGTGTGCAGAGGGCGGTGCTGGGGCAGATACTGACAGCCAATGAGTGTGCAGAGGGCGGTGCTGGGGCAGAGACTGACAGCCAATGAGTGTGCAGAGGGCGGTGCTGGGGCAGAGACTGACAGCCAATGAGTGTGCAGAGGGCGGTGCTGGGGCAGAGACTGACAGCCAATGAGTGTGCAGAGGGCGGTGCTGGGGCAGAGACTGACAGCCAATGAGTGTGCAGAGGGCGGTGCTGGGGCAGAGACTGACAGCCAATGAGTGTGCAGAGGGCGGTGCTGGGGCAGAGACTGACAGCCAATGAGTGTGCAGAGGGCGGTGCTGGGGCAGAGACTGACAGCCAATGAGTGTGCAGAGGGCGGTGCTGGGGCAGATACTGACAGCCAATGAGTGTGCAGAGGGTGGTGCTGGACATTGAGGCCAGCTCTGGCTGTGAGGTTAGATAACACAGCACATGGAGCTATCAAGTTTGATAGAGGTGCAGGGATTAAACAAACTGGGTGCAGGGAATAAAGCTGTAGGGTCAGTGTGTTAATATACTACGTTACTGCCATCTTCTCCAGTATCCAGCGCCGTTCTGCTCCTCTTCTCAGTTACCTGATATTAAATATACTTATTTTGTATATTTATATATATACAGTGCCTACAAGTAGTATTCAACCCCCTGCAGATTTAGCTGGTTTGCAAATAAGTTAGAGCCTTCAAACTGCAAACGAGAGTAGGTTTTATGAACAGAAGCATAAATCTTACAAACCAAAAAGTTATGTTGCTCAGTTGAATTTTATTACATTTTAAACATAAAAGTGTGGGTCAATTATTATACAACCCCTATGTTTAATATTTTGTGGAATAACCCTTGTTTGCAATTACAGCTAATAATCGTCTTTTATAAGACCTGATCAGGCCGGCACAGGTCTGTGGAGTTATCTTGGCCCCTCCATGCAGATCTTCTCCAAGTTATCTAGGTTCTTTGGGTGTCTCATGTGGACTTTATTCTTGAGCTCCTTCCACAAGTTTTCAATTGGGTTAAGGTCAGGAGACTGACTAGGCCACTCCAACACCTTGACTTTTTCCCTCTTGAACCAGGCCTTGGTTTTCTTGGCTGTGTGCTTTGGGTCGTTGTCTTGTTGGAAGATGAAATTACGACCCATCTTAAGATCCTTGATGGAGGAGCGGAGGTTCTTGGCCAAAATCTCCAGGTAGGCCGTGCTATCCATCTTCCCATGGATGCGGACCAGATGGCCAGGCCCTTTGGCAGAGAAACAGCCCCACAGCATGATGCTGCCACCACCATGCTTGACTGTAGGGATGGTATTCTTGGGGTCTTATGCAGTGCCATCCAGTCTCCAAACGTCACGTGTGTGGTTGGCACCAAAGATCTCGATCTTGGTCTCATCAGACCATAGAACCTTGAACCAGTCTGTCTCAGAGTCCTCCAAGTGATCATGAGCAAACTGTAGACGAGCCTTGACATGACGCTTTGAAAGTAAAGGTACCTTACGGGCTCGTCTGGAACGGAGACCATTGCGGTGGAGTACGTTACTTATGGTATTGACTGAAACCAATGTCCCCACTGCCATGAGATCTTCCCGGAGCTCCTTCCTTGTTGTCCTTGGGTTAGCCTTGACTCTTCGGACAAGCCTGGCCTCGGCACGGGAGGACACTTTCAAAGGCTGTCCAGGCCGTGGAAGGCTAACAGTAGTTCCATAAGCCTTCCACTTACGGATGATGCTCCCAACAGTGGAGACAGGTAGTCCCAACTCCTTGGAAAGGGTTTTGTACCCCTTGCCAGCCTTGTGACCCTCCACGATGTTGTCTCTGATGGCCTTGGAATGCTCCTTTGTCTTTCCCATGTTGACCATGTCTGAGTGCTGTTCACAAGTTTGGGGAGGGTCTTAAATAGTCAGAAAAGGCTGGCAAAATAGATCTTTAATCCACACATGTGAAGCTCATTATTCTTGGTGCCTGAACTACTTCTTAATACGTTAGGGGGACCAAACAGAATTCTTGTGGTTTGAGGGGTTGAATAATAAATGACACTCTGAATTAACTTTTAACGTTTTAAAAAAAAAAAAAAGTTGCTGCAGTGCATTTCCCACTTCCAGGTTGATCTACAGTACAAATGTCACAATGCCAAGTTAATTCCGCATGTGTCAACCAGCTAAATCTGCAGGGGGTTGAACACTACTTGTAGGCACTGTATATATAGGACTGTTTACCAGATGCGACTGTTCAAAGAATATATCACGATATTCTAATAAAAAAAGTAGCTGTTTATTCTTGGATTGTCCATTAAAAAGAATAATTGCAGCAGTTACATAAAATAGGTGAAATAGTTACAAAGTGATTGATTCATGAGTGTCCATCTTTACCTGGATCCTGAATGGTATTTCGTGTCTTTGTCAAGCACATGTCCGGATGAACCATGCGTCTGGACCTACATCGTCAGCTGTTTTCCTCAACACGTAGATCCTCCGTCTGGTGTAGTGTGAAGTAGCAAACGAGAGAGCCCCCTCCCTGTGTCTCACATGGGTTATATATGGGTTATATAGGGCCCTCATAGCATCTGTTATCTATATATGGCATTAACCATTTACCCTGAGCTAAGTATAAGAATAGCACGTTGTGTCAGTTCAACCATACCACGAGGCTGACGCAATCTATAGAAATAAAAGTATAAAATGAATACGTACAGTACAAACCAAAAGTTTGGACACACCTTCTCATTTAAAGATTTTACTGTATTTTCTTGACTATGAAAATTGTACATTCACACTGAAGGAATCAAAACTATGAATTGACACATGTGGAATTATATACTTAACAAAAAAGTGTGAAACAACTGAAAATATGTCTTATATTCTAGGTTCTTCAAAGTAGCCACCTTTTGCTTTGATGACTGCTTTGCACACTCTTGGCATTCTCTTCATGAGCTTCAAGAGGTAGTCACCAGAAATGGTCTTCCAACAATCTTGAAGGAGTTCCCAGAGATGCTTAACACTTGTTGGCCCTTTTGCCTTCACTCTGCGGTCCAGCTCACCTCAAACCATCTCGATTGGGTTCAGGTCTGGTGACTGTGGAGGCCAGGTCATCTGGCGTAGCACCCCATCACTCGCCTTCTTGGTCAAATAGCCCTTACACAGCCTGGAGGTGTGTTTGGGGTCATTGTCCTGTTGAAAAATAAATGATGGTCCAACTAAACGCAAACCGGATGGAATAGCTTGCCGCTGCAAGATGCTGTGGTAGCCATGCTGGTTCAGTATGCCTTCAATTTTGAATAAATCCCCAACACTGTCACCAGCAAAGCACCCCCACACCATCACACCTCCTCCATGCTTCACGGTGGGAATCAGGCATGTAGAGTCCATCCGTTCACCTTTTCTGCGTCGCACAGACACGGTGGTTGGAACCAAAGATCTCAAATTTGGACTCATCAGACCAAAGCACAGATTTCCATTGGTCTAATGTCCATTCCTTGTGTTCTTTAGCCCAAACAAGTCTCTTCTGCTTGTTGCCTGTCCTTAGCAGTGGTTTCCTAGCAGCTATTTTACCATGAAGTCCTGCTGCACAAAGTCTCCTCTTAACAGTTGTTGAAGAGATGTGTCTGCTGCTAGAACTCTGTGTGGCATTGACCTGGTCTCTAATCTGAGCTGCTGTTTACCTGCGATTTCTGAGGCTTGTGACTCGGATAAACTTATCCTCAGAAGCAGAGGTGACTCTTGGTCTTCCTTTCCTGGGGCGGTCCTCATGTGAGCCAGTTTCTTTGTAGCGCTTGATGGTTTTTGCAACTGCACTTGGGGACACTTTCAAAGTTTTCCCAATTTTTCGCACTGACTGACCTTCATTTCTTAAAGTAATGATGGCCACTCGTTTTTCTTTACTTAGCTGCTTTTTTCTTGCCATAATACAAATTCTAACAGTCTATTCAGTAGAACTATCAGCTGTGTATCCATCAGACTTCTGCACAACACAACGGATGGTGCCAACCCCATTTATAAGGCAAGAAATCGCACTTATTAAACCTGACAGGACACACCTGTGAAGTGAAAACCATTTCCGGCGACTACCTCTTGATGCTCATCAAGAGAATGCAAAGAGTGTGCAAAGCAGTCATCAAAGCAAAAGGTGGCTACTCTGAAGAACCTAGAATATAAGACATATTTTCAGTTGTTTCACACTTTTTTGTTAAGTATATAATTCCACATGTGTTAATTCATAGTTTTGATGCCTTTCAGTGTGAATGTACAATTTTCAGAGTCATGAAAATACAGAAAAATCTTTAAATGAGGTGTGTCCAAACTTTTGGTCTGTACTGTATGTATAATTATCAAGTATATAATTACTATTTAACAATTCCTCAGGGTGAGTGTGACAGACATCAATTGGAATCCTTAAAGTAGATAGGTTCATCATTAGGATAACAGGATCTTCTTTCTTTTCTTCTTCTTTGGCAATATAATTTAATGTCCATAATAATAATAGTAATACAATTTATCAATATCGGATTATTGTTAGAATTCAATAGCATAATGATGTGGATTCATGTTATGGTAAGCCGTGACTAATATTCATATAAAATGTATAATTATTCTTCCCTGAATCTAAATTAATGCAATCACTGGTCCAGGCGTCATCATTTTTGTCATCTGCTCTTCATCCCATCATTTTCTTGGTTCTTATAAAACACAGTCTTTAGATGAAAACTCGCATAAAACTGACGTTAAGTCATAATGAAGGTAAAAAAATGATAAAATATTAGATAAAGATAGCTGGTGGGTCTTTTGGGGTGGAGGCTTTTTGGAGGTTCCTGGTAGTGGTAGTCTCGTGGGTTTCTAGGCCAGTTTTTAGAAGGATAGTAGTCTGGATATTTCCTAGGTGTAAAAAGGAGAAAGAGAAGGGGAAAAAAAGGGGGGGGGGGGGGGTTTTAGTGACCGGATTGTTCTCCGTATACTTAGAGTGGCTGCTCTCACCGGTGTAAGGAGTGATTTACCTGTTGTCGGTCTGGGTAGATTTCCAGGTGTTGATGGCTTGTGCTTGGGCTGATGATCGTTTGTAGATATTTAGGCAGCGGAATTAGAGAGTGCTGCTAATGAAAATAGAGTAATATTAGTTAAGCCAATAACGCTTGGTATAGGGTCTAAATGGCACATATAAGGGGATGCAGTTTGTTACCTGTAGAGGAGGGAGGTTCTGTGTAAGTAGCAGGATTGCACTAGATGGTGTCTGCGGTCTTGATTGTTGTCCGGTTCTGGGTGATGGACAGCTGTTATTAATCGCAGTGCTTGAAGCTACTTGCTACTGTTGGCGGATAGTAGAAGGGTTTTGTTATACCTGTGGTACAGTACAGCGGGTCTTTTTGGTCCCTGTTAGCCACCGTACCCGTACGGGTCACATGCCCGCTGTCACGTGCACTTACGTCACGCAGGTCCTACTGCGTTGATACACGACGCATACTCCAGGTCCTTCCCGCCCTCCACAGACCGCCGACGGAGGACACGCAGCGCAAGGGATAACAGCTGGTCACCGGCCGGGACCCTGTCTCACTCCCTGCGCGACCCATCTCTATGCCCCACTACTCTTCTACCCCCCGCTGCCAGTTGTGACTCTGAGAGCACAGTGGGATGCCAACGAGTCCCTGTTAGCAGAACCATCCCTGACAGACTACTAACAGTAAGTACTGAGCTCTGCTCCCACGGTGACATTCAGCATCTAAGACTGCACTGCAGTGTGCACATGCTGCACACACACTAGACTGCCCATCTCCCCTGATTGCAACTACCACCACGAACAAGCTCAAGAGTTTTAAGCAGATCCTCAGTACCTTAACATAGAGCACAGATACTGCTTCCCCACTGCTACTGATATTACCAGTGAGTCCAAGCAACAAGCACACTTCCAGTGCTCTAACCCAACAGGTAACACTTTAATCATTTTACCTGCACTATAAAGGTCTTTCCTTCCCCCCCCCCCCTCCCCCTACTCAATAGAATCCATAGATATACCTATATTAACATTTATCCTTCAAAGTTCTTTTGGATACGCATACAACTGTCCATCACCCAGCCTCAGATAACTGACTTTAAAACCGTAGTCACCAGCCCAGGCTACCTTGGAACCTATACAGCACCTCGTACAGGTAATACGCATATCTTCCCACCTGTGCCACTCAGACCCGCTGTACTGTACCACAGGTATAACAAAACCCTTCTACTATCCGCCAACAGTAGCAAGTAGCTTCAAGCACTGCGATTAATAACAGCTGTCCATCACCCAGAACCGGACAACAATCAAGACCGCAGACACCATCTAGTGCAATCCTGCTACTTACACAGAACCTCCCTCCTCTACAGGTAACAAACTGCATCCCCTTATATGTGCCATTTAGACCCTATACCAAGCGTTATTGGCTTAACTAATATTACTCTATTTTCATTAGCAGCACTCTCTAATTCCGCTGCCTAAATATCTACAAACGATCATCAGCCCAAGCACAAGCCATCAACACCTGGAAATCTACCCAGACCGACAACAGGTAAATCACTCCTTACACCGGTGAGAGCAGCCACTCTAAGTATACGGAGAACAATCCGGTCACTAAAACCCCCCCCCCCTTTTTTTCCCCTTCTCTTTCTCCTTTTTACACCTAGGAAATATCCAGACTACTATCCTTCTAAAAACTGGCCTAGAAACCCACGAGACTACCACTACCAGGAACCTCCAAAAAGCCTCCACCCCAAAAGACCCACCAGCTATCTTTATCTAATATTTTATCATTTTTTTACCGTCATTATGACTTAACGTCAGTTTTATGCGAGATTTACTATTTAAAATAAAAACTATTTTATCATCCTCTCGTATTGTCCACATTTCTGTCCCCAACAACCTTCCCCTTTCAAGTATACGGCCTAAACCTTACCAGCGCAGGATATTTTAACTATTTCTACCTTTTAAACATTGGACTTTTCCAATACTGTCAACCTGTGGTGGTTGTCTATCCCTTGCAGCAGGTAATATCCAGGCCCACCTACCAGCGCCTACACACAACTTTTATCTATTTTAGATGAAAACTCCTTTGAAATAAATGATAGCGTGTAGATATTGTACAGTCCATAATTGTATTCATTATTGTTCAATCCATAAACTGTTCTCTTTATTAGAAAATCATGTGTCAATCAGAGTCCATACATTAAATGTTAATAACAAAACAAAGTCCATGGATGAAATGTAGCTTTAATATCTGTGCGGTGTGAACTGGACTTACGTTGGATTGTCTTTGGATGATTCTGGAATCCTCCGTGTCATCCGCACTGGTCTCGTGTCACTTTTGGAACAGATGTGACGTCTTTGGCCAGCAAAGCAGGGGTTAACTTGACACTTCCCTGCTTAATATAGCACCATAACCAGTACTTAGTCTTTAATGCACAAGACATACAGTTAGGTCCAGAAATATTTGGACATTGACCGTATCTTCATGATTTGGGCTCTGCAGGCCACTGCTTTTGATTTAAAATTAAACAACTGATATGCAATTCAATTCTAGAAAACACTTCGGCCATCATAGTAAAAGTCACAGATAGGGAGTGTGGAGACCATACAATTCACACCCCATAGCCGTGTATTATGGCCTACTCAGAAAGATATTTGTAAACACAGAGCAAAACGAGTATAGCAGCATATAAAGGCTTTATTAATAAAAATTATTAGTATACAACAGGGGTCCTCAAACTTTTTAAACAGGGGGCCAGTTCACTGTCCCTCAGACCATTGGAGGGCCGGAATATAGTTTTTTAAAAAAACTATGAACAAATTCCTATGCACACTGCACATATCTTATTTTGTAGTAAAAAAACAATACAGGAACAAATACAATATTTAAAATGAAGAACAAGTAAAGTTAAATCAACCAGTATTTCAATAGGTAGGTAACTGTACCCAATAGGCAGCATAGGTCCTCAATAGGCAGGTAACTGTACCCAATAGGCAGCATAGGTCCCCAATAGGCAGGTAAATGTCCCCAATAGGCAGGTAAATGTACCCAATAGGCAGCATAGGTCCCCAATAGGCAGGTAAATGTACCAAATAGGCAGCATAGGTCCCCAATAGGCAGGTAAATGTACCAAATAGGCAGCATAGGTCCCCAATAGGCAGGTAAATGTACCAAATAGGCAGCATAGGTCCCCAATAGGCAGGTAAATGTTCCCAATAGGCAGGTAAATGTCCCCAATAGGCAGGTAAATGTTCCCAGTAGGCAGCATAGGTCCCCAATAGGCAGGTAAATGTCCCAAATAGGCAGCATAGGTCCCCAATAGGCAGGTAAATATCCCCAATAGGCAAGTAAATGTCCCCAATAGGCAGCATAGGTCCTCAATAGGCAGGCTGTTTCCCCCTTGTAATGTCCTATGCAGGCTGTTCCCCCCTTATTATGCCCCATGCAGGATTTCCCTTTCTCCCACCATATAATGCCCCGTGCAAGATATCACTCCCCTGTCTTTATAATGCCGCATTCGAATGTCACCCCCCCATATAATGCCCCATTCAGGATGTCACCCCCCATATAATGCCCCATTCAGGATGTCACCCCCCCCCCCCATATAATGACACATGCAGGATATCACTCCCCTGTCTTTATAATGCCCCATTCAGGATGTCACCCCCCCCCCCCCAATATAATGACACATGCAGAATATCACTCCCCTGTCTTTATAATGCCCCATGCAGCACGTCACACCCCCCCCCATATAATTCCCCATGCCGGATGTCACCCCCCATATAATGCCCCATGCAGCATGTCACCCCACCATATAATGCCCCATTCAGGATGTCACCCCCCCCATATAGTGCCCCATTCAGGATGTCACCCCCCCCCATATAATGCCCCATTCAGGATGTCACCCCCCCCCATATAATGCCACATGCAGGATGTCACCCCCCCTATATAATGCCCCATTCAGGATGTCACCCCCCCATATACACTGTGTTCCAAATTATTATGCAAATAATATTTTCTCAGATTTTCCCAAATTACCTATATGAATTGCAGTCATTGTAATTTTCCAGTCAAATAACTATTAGAGTACAATTGAAAGGTTTTTGTACAAACTGCCTATGATAACAGGATATTTAAAAAAAAAAAAAAAAAACTCAAACTGCACTCAAAATGCATGTTCCAAATTATTATGCACAGCCGAGTTTTCAACCTTTTCATTTTAATAAAGAATAAAAAATGGTCATTTTTGAAATTATAAGCATTAGCAGGTTATTACAAACTGAAATCAAACAGTTTTCAACTCAAAACTTTATTCTAGGTGATGTTACATTTGCACATAGGACCCCTTGTTCGAAAGGAGCTTCTGAACTCTCTCGTCCATTGAATTTGTCAGGTTTTGGATGGTTTCTGCTTCAATTGTTTTGCATGAGGACAGAATACCCTCCCAGAGCTGTTGCTTAGATGTGAACTGCCTCCCGCCATCATAGACACTCCTTTTGATGATGCTCCAGAGGTTCTCAATGGGGTTGAGGTCAGGGGAGCATGCTGGCCACACCATAAGTTTGTCCCCTTTTATGCCCATAGCAGCCAGAGATGCAGATGTGTTATGTGCAGCATGAGACGGGGCATTATCATGCATGAAAATGATCTTGCTGCGGAATGCACGCTTCTTCTTCTTGAACCATGGAAGGAAGTGCTGTTTGAGAAACTCAACATGCATTATGGAGTTCATCTTTACCCCTTAAGGGATCCTAAAAGGGCCGACAATCTCTCTCCCCATGATTCCAGCCCAAAACATTACTCCACCTCCTCCTTGTTGGTGCCATAGCCGTGTTTGCATGGGGTGTCCATCAACCAGCCATCCTCCACTCCATCCATCTGGACCATCGAGATCATTTCATGCATGATAATGTCCCGTCTCATGCTGCACATAACACATCTGCATCTCTGGCTGCTATGGGCATAAAAGGGGACAAACTTATGGTGTGGCCAGCATGCTCCCCTGACCTCAACCTCATTGAGAACCTCTGGAGCATCATCAAAAGGAGTGTCTATGATGGCGGGAGGCAGTTCACATCTAAGCAACAGCTCTGGGAGGGTATTCTGTCCTCATGCAAAACAATTGGAAGCAGAAACCATCCAAAACCTGACAAATTCAATGGACGAGAGAGGTCAGAAGCTCCTTTCGAACAAGCGGTCCTATGTGCAAATGTAACATCACCTAGAATAAAGTTTTGAGTTGAAAACTGTTTGATTTCAGTTTGTAATAACCTGCTAATGCTTATAATTTCAAAAATGACCATTTTTTTGTTCTTTATTAAAATGAAAAGGTTGAAAACTCTGCTGTGCATAATAATTTGGAACATGCATTTTGAGTGCAGTTTGAGTTTTTTAAAAATATACTGTTATCATAGGCAGTTTGTACAAAAACCTTTCAATTGTACTCTAATAGTTATTTGACTGGAAAATTACAATGACTGCAATTCATATAGGGAATTTGGGAAAATCTGAGAAAATATTACTTGCATAATAATTTGGAACACAGTGTAATGCCCCATTCAGGATGTCACCCCCCCCCCCCATATAATGCCCCATTCAGGATGTCACCCCCCCCCATATAATGTCACATGCAGGATGTCACCCCTAATATTATGTCCCATGCCTCCATACATTAAAAAAAAACCAATACTCACCTCCCTCCTTGCCTGCTGCCACTGCTCTGGTCTGGACTCCAGCGTCTCCGGCGTTGTCCCTCTCTGTGCTGCCTGTGATGGCTCAGGGGAGGGCGCGGTGGAAAGACGTCACCGCACCCTCTGACCTGAGACGTCACAGGGAGTGCGCACCAGGAAGACTGCGGATCTGCAGAGGCATGGGGAGAGGCAAGTATCGGGCTGCCGGGGCTCTGAGAAAGCGGAGGGAAGGGCGGGCGCTGACACCGCTCTCCTCTGCCCACAGCCCGGCGGGCCGGATAAAAGTCCTCCGCGGGCCTCATGTAAAAAGAACATGAAAGGTTAGGCAAGGAACTGTCCCAAAAATGTCTAGAAGCACCATAAGATAATCATGAAAACTCAAGTCGATGTGTGTCTCACATATGTAGCTGGACAAGCATGGTCCTTAATATAAAGAGAGACGGGCGACTCAGCGTATGACGCTCACAATGTATAAATAGGGACAAGATGAAAAAAACCAAGGTAAGGGGCAAAGGAAGGTGGCACAAGCGAACATCACAATGAGACAGCAGGTGGACATAAGATAGTCAATCAAAGTCACTAATCAACTAGTAAGTCCCCACCGTACAATACACAGATGTGACAGAAGGTAACTCACCCAAAAGTATCAGGATGTCGCAAGGTGTAGAGGGACAGCGAGGGACAGGCAGCTGTACGGAAAGACAAGCCTCGACGCGCGTTTCGCGGGTGTGTGATGCTTTCTCAAGAGGCTAGTTGATTAGTGACTTGGACATATGGTGGGTTTTTTGCTCTGCATATTTTCACACTTTTGTAATGACATTCTGACTTTTGTGATATTGCATACTAATAATTTCTATGCAATTCAATTGTAGACTTTCTAATTTAATTAAAGAGGTTGCACAAAAATATTCTGTGAAACATTTAGGAATTGCAATCATTTTCTACAAAGCCTCCTTATTTTAGAAGTTCAAAAGTAATTGGACAAATTATCTTTACCATAAATAAAATGTTAATTTTTAATACTTTGTAGAGAATCCTTTGCAGGCAATGACGGCCTGAAGTCTGGAAGCCATGGACATCACAAAATGTGGGGTTTTGACCTTTGTGATGCTTTGCCGGGCCTTTACTCCAGCTGACTTCTGTTGTTTGTTTATGGGTCTTTCTGCCTAAAGATTTGTCATAAGCATGTGACATGCAGCTCGATCGGGTTGAGATCTGACGATTGACTCGACCATTGCAGAATATTCCACTTCTTTGCTTTTGCACTATGTTTTGGGTCACAGTCCATCTGTACTGTGAAGCACCGTCCAATCAACCTTACTGCATTTGGTTGAATCTGAGCAGAGAGTATAGTCCTGTACACTTCAGAATTCATCCGGCTGCTTCTGTCTTCAGTCACATCATCAATAAACACTAGTGACCCAGCACCATTGGAAGCCATGCATGCCCAAGCCATCACACTGCCTCCGCCATGTTTTACAGATGGTGTGCTGTGCTTTGGATCTTGAGCCGTTCCAAGTCTTCTTCATACTTTCTTTTTCCCATCATTCTGGTACAGGTTGATCTTAGTTTCATCTGTCCAAAAAATGCTTTACCAAACTGGGCGGCTTCTTTAGATGTTTTTTTTTATAACGTCTAATATGGCCTTTCTATTTATAAGGATGATTAATGGTTTGCACCTTGTGATGAACCCTTTATATTCGCTCTCATGAAGACATCTCTTTATGGTAGACTTAGATACTGAAACACCTACTACCAGGACAGTATTCTTCACTTGGGTGGATGTAGTGAAGGGGTTTTCTTCACCATGGAAAGGATTTTGCGATCATCCACCACTGTTGTCTTCTGTGGATGTCCAGGCCTTTTGGATTTCCCAAGCTCACCAGTGCCCTCTTATTTGCAGAGTGTACCAAACCATTGATTTGGTTACTCCTTAGATTCCTGCTATCTCCCTGATTGATTTCTTCATTTTTTCAGCCTTATGATGTTCTATTTTTCTTTTATTGAGAGTTCTTTTGACCTCATGTTGTGGATTCACAGCATCATCTGCCAAATGCAGATACAACACCTAGAATCAGCTCTAGACATTTTACCTGCTTAATTGATGATGGATTAATGAGGGAATAACCCATGCAGCCCATTAAGGAGCTTCTGGGATTATTGTCCAATTACTTTTGGTCCTTTTAAAAAGAGGCAACTACATATTAAAAAGCTGTAATTCCTAAACCCTTTTCCCTCACTCCAATTAGGATGTGAATACCCTCAAATTAAAGTCTGTATTTTAAGCCCATTCTGATTATATAACTGTAACTTGAATACTTTTTGGTAAACGACTAAAATGCCAAAACTTGTGTCACTGTCCAAATATCTTTGGACCTAACTGTATGTCAGGCTGGCAGCTTCCTGACAATCACCTTTCAATGTTCTCCAGCTTTCATTGTAGCTTTACAGGTGATAGGAAACCACTGGAACGTGATGAAAACTTGAACACAACACAGTTCATTTAGCATCGTAGGATCATCATCCTCTGCGGTCCTGGTGGTCAGTGGTGAATGTAGGATCATCGTCCTCTGCGGTCCTGGTGGTCAGTGGTGAATGTAGGATCATCGTCCTCTGCGGTCCTGGTGGTCAGTGGTGAATGTAGGATCATCGTCCTCTGCGGTCCTGGTGGTCAGTGGTGAATGTAGGATCATCGTCCTCTGCGGTCCTGGTGGTCAGCGGTGAATGTAGGATCATCGTCCTCTGCGGTCCTGGTGGTCAGTGGTGAATGTAGGATCCTCGTCCTCTGCGGTCCTGGTGGTCAGTGGTGAATGTAGGATCATCGTCCTCTGCGGTCCTGGTGGTCAGTGGTGAATGTAGGATCATCGTCCTCTGCGGTCCTGGTGGTCAGTGGTGAATGTAGGATCATCGTCCTCTGCGGTCCTGGTGGTCAGTGGTGAATGTAGGATCATCGTGCTCTGCGGTCCTGGTGGTCAGTGGTGAATGTAGGATCATCGTCCTGTGCAGTCCTGGTGGTCAGTGGTGAATGTAGGATCATCGTGCTCTGCGGTCCTGGTGGTCAGTGGTGAATGGAGGATCCTCGTCCTCTGCGGTCCTGGTGGTCAGTGGTGAATGTGGGATCCTCGTCCTCTGCGGTCCTGGTGGTCAGTGGTGAATGGAGGATCCTCGTCCTCTGCGGTCCTGGTGGTCAGTGGTGAATGTAGGATCATCGTCCTCTGCGGTCCTGGTGGTCAGCGGTGAATGTAGGATCATCATCCTCTGCGGTCCTGGTGGTCAGCGGTGAATGTAGGATCATCGTCCTCTGCGGTCCTGGTGGTCAGTGGTGAATGGAGGATCCTCGTCCTCTGCGGTCCTGGTGGTCAGTGGTGAATGTAGGATCATCGTCCTGTGCAGTCCTGGTGGTCAGTGGTGAATGTAGGATCATCGTCCTGTGCAGTCCTGGTGGTCAGTGGTGAATGTAGGATCATCGTGCTCTGCGGTCCTGGTGGTCAGTGGTGAATGTAGGATCATCGTCCTGTGCAGTCCTGGTGGTCAGTGGTGAATGTAGGATCATCGTGCTCTGCGGTCCTGGTGGTCAGTGGTGAATGTAGGATCATCGTCCTCTGCGGTCCTGGTGGTCAGCGGTGAATGTAGGATCATCGTCCTCTGCGGTCCTGGTGGTCAGCGGTGAATGTAGGATCATCGTGCTCTGCGGTCCTGGTGGTCAGTGGTGAATGTAAGATCATCGTCCTGTGCAGTCCTGGTGGTCAGTGGTGAATGTAGGATCATCGTCCTCTGCGGTCCTGGTGGTCAGTGGTGAATGTAGGATCATCGTCCTCTGCGGTCCTGGTGGTCAGTGGTGAATGTAGGATCATCGTCCTCTGCGGTCCTGGTGGTCAGTGGTGAATGTGGGATCATCGTCCTCTGCGGTCCTGGTGGTCAGTGGTGAATGTAGGATCATCGTCCTCTGCGGTCCTGGTGGTCAGTGGTGAATGTAGGATCATCGTCCTCTGCGGTCCTGGTGGTCAGTGGTGAATGTGGGATCATCGTCCTCTGCGGTCCTGGTGGTCAGTGGTGAATGTAGGATCATCGTCCTCTGCGGTCCTGGTGGTCAGTGGTGAATGTAGGATCCTCGTCCTCTGCGGTCCTGGTGGTCAGTGGTGAATGTAGGATCATCGTCCTCTGCGGTCCTGGTGGTCAGTGGTGAATGTAGGATCATCGTCCTCTGCGGTCCTGGTGGTCAGTGGTGAATGTATTTTAATTGACACAGTCTATTATCACTCAGCATTGTTACCTTCTGGGACTTCCAGATATCGGCTGTTTCTTCTTGTAACTTTTGAGAATCTCTTGGATTTAGAAATATGAAAAGTCTTTATGAAGATAGAATTCATAATTGCCGTATTTTGATTGAAGTCTTCATTCCCTAATCTGATACCAAATCTGGCAATTTCCTAACCTGTAATATCACAGCATACCATAGCAATCAGTAATATCCATCTAATTATTATCAAAAGATTAAAATAAATGATGTTTGGAATAATAAAACAATAATAGATAATAATTCATTATTAATCAAGTTCTTCATGTGATGGAACATCTTTTTATGTTATAGGTGTAATTACCTTTTCCAACCCATAGGTGTCAGTGTGTTTTGATGTAACAAATGTTTCTTTATTACACAAAGTTTATTAACTAGATATATTTATTAAACCAATAATACCAAAGAATGTATACTCATGGACCAAAATGAATAAATATATGAATGAATGAAAGAATGACTTGTTGTATTTACTCAGAACATTGAAACATTTTCTTCTTATATTCAACATCTGCAAGGAGTTTGTAAGTTCTCCCATGTTTGTGTGGGTTTCCTCCGGGTTCTCCGGTTTCCTTCCACACTCCAAAGACATCCTGATAGGGAATGAAGATTGTGAGCCCCAATGGGGACAGTGATGATAATATCTGTAAAGCGCTGTGGAATTAATGGCGCTATATAAGTGAGTAAAATAAATAAATATTGGAACCATATCATTATATTTAATGAAGCAATATTCTTGTACTAGACATTACTCTATTAAATGTTGATGTATTTTCTCAATTGAGATATTGGATTGAAATAAAATAAAAAATGAGAATTAAAATGAAAAAATAAGAATAAAAATTAAAAATAAAATAAGGCCTTTATATGGTAATGACAAATGAAAAGTAATCATGTTCTCAGCAACAAATACCTTTATATTTCCATTATCTGGATGATTTCATATTTGGCATAACCTTGTATTACCAAAATAATTAAACTATGCAACTTTGCATATAATAATACCTTCTCAGTTATACCATTGTACCTTATTAATATTTCTCCTTTATTAAAATGTGTAAAAAATAAGTATTTATCAAATGTGATTATATAATCAGGATCAAAAACACATCTTCCCCTTAATGCGAAAAATATTTTATGAAATAATTCATATATCAGAATCAAAATTTAAATAATTATTTTATAAATGTTACATCAGTTTGTATCATATATTTGTCTGAAGATGTGTGTACCCGTCTAGGTAACCATTAAAAAAATAACATTGAATACTATAAGATTATAATTTGGAAAAATTATTCAAAATGTAAATCTCCTTTATAAATCATTTTGATGTGTGGTTGCATTTATCCACAATAAACTAAATCAAGAAATAATAATTACTAAAGAAATATTAAATGTTTATTATGTAGAATGTAGATAATACTTAATTGTATCATAATATTCTCAGAATTAACCCCTTTCTGACGTGTGACCTAATAGTACGTCATGGTGACCTGGGCCAATTGGACCAATGACGTACTATTAGGTCATATGGCGATTGAGCCCGCACACAAGTGGTGCGGATAGATCGCCGCCGGGTATCAGATTGTCACAGCTGACACCCGGTATTATGTGCAGGGAGCGGTCCTACACCGCTCCGTGCACATTAACCCCCTCAATGCTGCAATTGAAGTCGATCGCAGCATTGTGGGGGCAAGGGGAGGTGATCGCCGATACCTCTCCTGCCAGCGTTCAACGCTGTCTGCCGCGGCTCCGGGATGTTGCCATGATGACCCGATTCCGTCATGACAACATCAGAGTCACCAGACAGCAGGAAGATACTTTGGTCATGCGCAGTGCATGACCAAAGTATCTTCTCCCTCTGCAGCAGTGACAGCCTGTATAGCACAGGGAGCTGCTGCTGCTCTCTATGCTATACAGGCGATCTGAAAATAAAATGTGAAAGTCCCATAATGGGACAAGGTGTAAAAGTAAAAAAAGAATCAGAATGCGAAAAAAAATAAAATAAATAAAATAACCCCAAAAAATAAAAATATATTGTACCCATAAATAAATATTATTGTCGACAAAAAAACAATAAAAGTACCCATATATGGTATCGCCGGGTCCAGAATGACCTGTCCTATAAAACTGTCCCACTAGTTAACCCCCTTCAGTGAACATGGTAAATAAACAACAAAAAAAAACATGCTTTATCATCATACCGCCAAACAAAAATGCAATAAAACACGATCAAAAAGACTAATGCAAATAAAAATGGTACCGCTGAAAACGTCATCTTGTCCCGCAAAAAAACAAGCCACCATACAGCTCCATCAGCCGAAAAATAAAAATGTTATAGCTCTCAGAATAAAGCGATACAAAAAAAAATATTTTTTCTATAAAATAGTTTTTATTGTGTAAAAGCGCCAAAACATAAAAAAAATATAAATGTAGTACCGCTGTAAACATACTGACCAGAAGAATAATGCTGCCTTATCAATTTTACCACACGCGGAACGGTATAAAAAAAAACAAGAAAAAAACATTCTGGAATTGTTGTTTTTTGTTTATTCTCCCTCCCAAAAATCGGAATAGAAAGCGATCAAAAAATGTCACGTGCCCAAAAATGGTACCAATAAAAATGTCAACTTGTCTGGCAGAAAACAAGCCATCACATGACTCTGTCGGCAAAAATATGGAATAATTATAGCTCTCAAAATATGGCGATGCAAAAACTAGTCTTTGCAAAAAAAAAAGCGTCTTTTAGTGTGTGACAGCTGTCAATAATAAAAACCCGATATGAAACTGGTGTCGCTGTAAACGCACTGACCCGAAGAATAAAGTCGTCTAATCACTTATACCACACGAGGAACGGCGTAAAAAATAAACTCTAGGGTTAGGGTTGTGCTAGGGTTAGGATTGGGATTTTTTCAAAAGTAAAGAAAAAAAATGACGACGATATGGCGACTAATGTTGAGCGCAAGTGCTCGCTACTTGAGTTTGCATCCGGTGCTCATGTATGCACAGAGTATTGCGGGTGCTGGAGTGACATGCTCGAGTCTCCTCCCCATATGTTTTGCAGCTGTAATACAGCCAAAAAAAACTTGCGGGGATTGCCTGTCATGTACGAGCGATCCCTGCATATTATTTTTTTTTGGGTGTCTAATAACCGTGAAACATGCGGGCGGGGACTCGAGCATGCGCGACACATGGTGCATACCTGAGTACCCGATGCAAACTCAAGTAGTGAGCACTTGCACTCAAGATTAATGACAACTTATTCATTATTATGACTTAATGTTATCAAATTCTGTCGTACCTCTGGGTTCAAAATGTTCACTATACCCCTTGATAAAATCCTTGAGGGGGCTAGTTTCCAAAATGGGGTCACTTGTGGAGGGGTTTCCACTGTTTAGGCACATCAGGGGTTCTCCAAAAGCAACATGGCGTCCGCTAATTATTCAAGCAAATTTTACATTCAAAAAGTCAAATGGCGCTCCTTCCCTTCCGAGCCCTGCCGTGCGCCCAAACAGTGGTTTGCCCCCACATATGGGGTATTGGCGTGCTCAGAAGAAATTGCACAACAGATTTTGGGGTCCATTTTTTCCTGTTAACATTGCAAAAATAAAAAAAACTCGGTCTAAATTAACATTTTTCTGAAAAAAGTTAAATGTTAATTTTTTTCTTCCACATTCCAAAAACTCCTGTGAAGCACCTCAAGGGTTAATAAACTTCTTGAATGTACTTTTGAGCACCTTGAGGGGTGCAGATTTTAGAATGGTGTCACTTTTGGGCATTTTCTGTCATAAAGACCTCTCAAAGTGACTCCAAATGTGATGTGGTCCCTAAAAAAATGGTTTTGCAAATTTTGTTGGAAAAATGAGAAATCGCTGGTCAACTTTTAACCCTTATACCTCCCTAATAAAAAAAAATATTTTGGTTCCCAAATTGTGCTGATGTAAAGTAGACATGTGGGAAATTTTATTTATTAACTATTTTGTGTGACATATCGCTCTGATTTAAGGGCATAAAAATTCAAAATTTGAAAATTGAAAAATTTTCAACATTTTCGCCAAATTTCCGTTTTTTTCACAAATAAACGCAAGTGATATCGAAGAAATTTTACCACAATCATGAAATGAAGTACAATATGTCACGAAAAAGCAATCTCAGAATCAGGGGGATCCATTGAAGCGTTCCAGAGTAATTACCTCATAAAGTGACAGTGGTCAGAATTGTAAAAATTGGCCCGGTCATTAACATGCAAACCACCCTCGGTGGTAAAGGGGTTAAACGTATTTCTATTATTTCACATAAAAAAACACATTTTTTTCTCTAGCATACATGAGGCCTCACACTCAGTCACACAGATGTCAGCAGCTGCTCATACGCTCATCTGTCACATACATGAGGCCTCACACTCAGTCACACAGATCTCAGCAGCTGCTCATACGCTCATCTGTCACATACATGAGGCCTCACACTCGGTCACACAGACCTCAGCTGCTGCTCATACGCTCATCTGTCACATACATGAGGTCTCACACTCGGTCACACAGATCTCAGCAGCTGCTCATACGCTCATCTGTCACATACATGAGGCCTCACACTCAGTCACACAGATCTCAGCAGCTGCTCATACGCTCATCTGTCACATACATGAGGCCTCACACTCAGTCACACAGATCTCAGCAGCTGCTCATACGCTCATCTGTCATATACATGAGGCCTCCCACTCAGTCACACAGATCTCAGCAGCTCCTCATACGCTCATCTGTCACATACATGATTCCTCACACTCAGTCACACAGATCTCAGCAGCTGCTCATATGCTCATCTGTCACATACATGAGACCTCAACCTCAGTCACACAGATCTCAGCAGCTGCTCATACTCATCTACCACATACATGAGGCCTCGCACTCACACAGAGCTCAGCAGCTGCTCATACGCTCATCTGTCACATACATGAGGCCTCACACTCAGTCACACAGATCTCGGCAGCTGCTCATACGCTCATCTGTCACAAACATGAGGCCTCACACTCAGTCACACAGATCTCAGCAGCTGCTCATATTCTCATCTGTCACATACATGAAGCCTCACACTCAGTCACACAGATCACAGCAGCTGCTCATACACTCATCTGTCACATACATGACGCCTCACACTCAGTCACACAGATCTCAGCAGCTGCTCATACTCATCTGTCCATACATGAGGCCTCACACTCACACAGATTTCAGCAGCTGCTCATACGCTCATCTATCACATACATGACGCTTCACACTCAGTCACACAGATCTCAGCAGCTGCTCATACGCTCATCTGTCACATACATGAGGCCTCACACTCAGTCACACAGATCTCAGCAGCTGTTCATACGCTCATCTGTCACATACATGACGCCTCACACTCACACAGATCGCAGTAGCTGCTCATACGCTCATCTATCACTTACATGACGCCTCACACTCACACAGATCTCAGCAGCTGCTCATACTCATCTGTCACATACATGATGCCTCACACTGTACAATTTTCAAAGTCATTAAAATACAGAAAAATATTTAAATGAGCAGGTGTGTCCAAACTTTTGGTCTGTACTGTACATAAGGCCTCACACAGATCTCAGCAGCTACTCATACGCTCATCTGTCACATACATGAGGCCTCACACTCAGTCACACAGATCTCAGCAGCTGCTCATACGCTTATCTGTCACATACATGAGGCCTCACACTCAGTCACACAGTTCTCAGCAGCTGTTCATACGCTCATCTGTCACATACATGAGGCCTCACACTCAGTCACACAGATCTCAGCAGCTGCTCATACGCTCATCTGTCACATACATGAGGCCTCACACTCAGTTACACAGATCTCAGCAGCTGATCATACTCTCATCTGTCACATACATGAGGCCTCACACTCGGTCACACAGACCTCAGCTGCTGCTCATAGGCTCATCTGTCACATACAAGAGGCCTCACACTCGGTCACACAGACCTCAGCTGCTGCTCATACGCTCATCTGTCACATACATGAGGCCTCACACTCAGTCACACAGATCTCAGCAGCTGCTCACACGCTCATCTGTCACATACATGAGGCCTCACACTCATTCACACAGATCTCAGCAGCTGCTCATAGGCTCATCTGTCACATACAAGAGGCCTCACACTCAGTCACACAGATGTCAGCGGCTGCTTATACGTTCATCTGTCACATACATGAGGCCTCACACTCAGTCACACAGATCTCAGCAGCTGCTCATACGCTCGTCTGTCACATACATGAGGCCTCACACTTAGTCACACAGATGTCAGCGGCTGCTTATACGCTCATCTGTCACATACATGAGGCCTCAAACTCAGTGACACAGATCTCAGCAGCTGCTCATACGCTCATCTGTCACATACACGAGGCCTCACACTCAGTCACACAGATCTCAGCAGCTGCTCATACGCTCATCTGTCGCATACATGAGGCCTCACACTCAGTCACACAGATCTCAGCAGCAGCTCATACGCTCATCTGTCACATACATGAGGCCTCACACTCAGTCACACAGATCTCAGCAGCTGCTCATGCTCTCATCTGTCACATACATGAGGCCTCACACTCGGTCACACAGACCTCAGCTGCTGCTCATACGCTCATCTGTCACATACATAAGGTCTCACACTCGGTCACACAGATCTCAGCAGCTGCTCATACGCTCATCTGTCACATACATGAGGCCTCACACTCAGTCACACAGATCTCAGCAGCTGCTCATACGCTCATCTGTCACATACATGAGGCCTCGCACTCAGTCACACAGATCTCAGCAGCTGCTCACACGCTCATCTGTCACATACATGAGGCCTCACACTCAGTCACACAGATCTCAGCAGCTGCTCATACGCTCATCTGTCACATACATGACGCCTCACACTCACACAGATCGCAGTAGCTGCTCATACGCTCATCTATCACTTACATGACGCCTCACACTCACACAGATCTCAGCAGCTGCTCATACTCATCTGTCACATACATGATGCCTCACACTGTACAATTTTCAAAGTCATGAAAATACAGAAAAATATTTAAATGAGCAGGTGTGTCCAAACTTTTGGTCTGTACTGTACATGAGGCCTCACACAGATCTCAGCAGCTACTCATACGCTCATCTGTCACATACATGAGGCCTCACACTCAGTCACACAGATCTCAGCAGCTGCTCATACGCTTATCTGTCACATACATGAGGCCTCACACTCAGTCACACAGATCTCAGCAGCTGCTCATACGCTCATCTGTCACATACATGAGGCCTCACACTCAGTCACACAGATCTCAGCAGCTGCTCATACGCTCATCTGTCACATACATGAGGCCTCCCACTCAGTCACACAGATCTCAGCAGCTCCTCATACGCTCATCTGTCACATACATGATTCCTCACACTCAGTCACACAGATCTCAGCAGCTGCTCATATGCTCATCTGTCACATACATGAGACCTCAACCTCAGTCACACAGATCTCAGCAGCTGCTCATACTCATCTACCACATACATGAGGCCTCACACTCAGTCACACAGATCTCAGCAGCTGCTCATACGCTCATCTGTCACATACATGAGGCCTCACACTCAGTCACACAGATCTCGGCAGCTGCTCATACGCTCATCTGTCACAAACATGAGGCCTCACACTCAGTCACACAGATCTCAGCAGCTGCTCATATTCTCATCTGTCACATACATGAAGCCTCACACTCAGTCACACAGATCACAGCAGCTGCTCATACACTCATCTGTCACATACATGACGCCTCACACTCAGTCACACAGATCTCAGCAGCTGCTCATACTCATCTGTCCATACATGAGGCCTCACACTCACACAGATTTCAGCAGCTGCTCATACGCTCATCTGTCACATACATGACGCCTCACTCTCACACAGATCGCAGTAGCTGCTCATACGCTCATCTATCACTTACATGACGCCTCACACTCACACAGATCTCAGCAGCTGCTCATACTCATCTGTCACATACATGATGCCTCACACTGTACAATTTTCAAAGTCATGAAAATACAGAAAAATATTTAAATGAGCAGGTGTGTCCAAACTTTTGGTCTGTACTGTACATGAGGCCTCACACAGATCTCAGCAGCTACTCATACGCTCATCTGTCACATACATGAGGCCTCACACTCAGTCACACAGATCTCAGCAGCTGCTCATACGCTTATCTGTCACATACATGAGGCCTCACACTCAGTGACACAGATCTCAGCAGCTGCTCATACGCTTATCTGTCACATACATGAGGCCTCACACTCAGTCACACAGATCTCAGCAGCTGCTCATACGCTCATCTGTCACATACATGAGGCCTCACACTCAGTTACACAGATCTCAGCAGCTGATCATACTCTCATGTGTCACATACATGAGGCCTCACACTCGGTCACACAGACCTCAGCTGCTGCTCATACGCTCATCTGTCACATACATGAGGTCTCACACTCGGTCACACAGATGTCAGCAGCTGCTCATAGGCTCATCTGTCACATACAAGAGGCCTCACACTCAGTCACACAGATGTCAGCGGCTGCTTATACGTTCATCTGTCACATACATGAGGCCTCACACTCAGTCACACAGATCTCAGCAGCTGCTCATACGCTCATCTGTCACATACATGAGGCCTCACACTCAGTCACACAGATCTCAGCAGCTGCTCATACGCTCATCTGTTACATACACGAGGCCTCACACTCAGTCACACAGATCTCAGCAGCTGCTCATACGCTCATCTGTCACATACATGAGGCCTCACACTCAGTCACACAGATCTCAGCAGCTGCTCATACGCTCATCTGTCACATACATGAGGCCTCACACTGTCACACAGATCTCAGCAGCTGCTCATACGCTCATCTGTCACATACATGAGGCCTCACACTCGGTCACACAGACCTCAGCTGCTGCTCATACGCTCATCTGTCACATACATGAGGCCTCACACTCAGTCACACAGATCTCAGCAGCTGCTCACACGCTCATCTGTCACATACATGAGGCCTCACACTCATTCACACAGATCTCAGCAGCTGCTCATAGGCTCATCTGTCACATACAAGAGGCCTCACACTCAGTCACACAGATGTCAGCGGTTGCTTATACGTTCATCTGTCACATACATGAGGCCTCACACTCAGTCACACAGATCTCAGCAGCTGCTCATACGCTCATCAGTCACATACATGAGGCCTCACACTCAGTCACACAGATCTCAGCAGCTGCTCACACGCTCATCTGTCACATACATGAGGCCTCACACTCAGTCACACAGATCTCAGCAGCTGCTCATACGCTCATCTGTCACATACATGAGGCCTCACACTTAGTCACACAGATGTCAGCGGCTGCTTATACGCTCATCTGTCACATACATGAGGCCTCACACTCAGTCACACAGATCTCAGCAGCTGCTCATACGCTCATCTGTCACATACACGAGGCCTCACACTCAGTCACACAGATCTCAGCAGCTGCTCATACGCTCATCTCATAGAATCATAGAATCATAGAATGGTAGAGTTGGAAGGGACCTCCTGGGTCATCTGGTCCAACCCCCTGCTCAAAGCAGGATTCACTAGATCATCTCAGACAGATGTCTGTCCAGCCTCTGTTTGAAGACGTCCATTGAAGGGGAACTCACCACCTCTCGTGGCAGCCTGTTCCACTCATTAATCACCCTAACTGTCAAAAAGTTTTTTCTAATATCTAATCTGTGTCTCCTCCCATTTAGTTTCATCCCATTGCTTCTAGTCTTTCCTTGTGCAAATGAGAATAAAGATGATCCTTCTACAATGTGACAGCCCTTGACATATTTGTAGACAGCTATTAAGTCTCCTCTCAGTCTTCTTTTTTGCAAGCTAAACATTCCCAAATCCTGCAACCGTTCCTCATAGGACATGGTTTGCAGACCAGTCACCATTCTGGTCGCTCTTCTCTGAACTTTCTCCAGTTTGTCTATGTCTTTTTTAAAATGTGGTGCCCAAAACTGTACACAGTATTCCAGATGAGGTCTGACCAAAGAGGAGTAAAGACCGATAATGACTTCACGTGATCTAGACTGTATGCTTCTGTTAATACATCCCAGAATTGTATTTGCCTTTTTTGCTGCTGCATCACACTGTTGACTCATGTTCAGTCTATGATCTATTAGTATACCTAAGTCTTTTTCACATGTACTGTTGCTTAGCTCTATTCCTCCCATTCTGTATATGCTTTTTTCATTTTTATTGCCCAGATGTAGTACTTTGCATTTTTCCCTGTTAAAAACCATTCTGTTGGTTGCTGCCCACTGCTCCAGTTTATTTAGGTCTTTTTGAATCCTCTCTCTCTCTTCTCTAGTATTAGCTATCCCTCCTAGCTTTGTGTCATCAGCAAATTTAATCAGCTTACCCTCAATTCCTTCATCTAAATCATTGATAAAGATGTTGAACAATACAGGTCCCAGGACGGAGCCCTGTGGTACCCCACTTGAGACATTCATCCAGCTGGATGTGAAGCCATTTACAACCACCCTTTGAGTCCGATCACTAAGCCAGTTATGAATCCACCTAACAGTTGCCTGGTCCATTGCATACTTGGTCATTTTTTCAATAAGGATGGTGTGAGATACTTTGTCAAATGCTTTGCTGAAGTCAAGATATACTATATCTACAGCATTTCCCTGATCCACCCAGTCAGTGATTCTGTCATAGAAGGAAATTAAGTTAGTCTGACATGACTGTCGCATACATGAGGCCTCACACTCAGTCACACAGATCTCAGCAGCAGCTCATACGCTCATCTGTCACATACATGAGGCCTCACACTCAGTCACACAGATCTCAGCAGCTGCTCATGCTCTCATCTGTCACATACATGAGGCCTCACACTCGGTCACACAGACCTCAGCTGCTGCTCATACGCTCATCTGTCACATACATGAGGTCTCACACTCGGTCACACAGATCTCAGCAGCTGCTCATACGCTCATCTGTCACATACATGAGGCCTCACACTCAGTCACACAGATCTCAGCAGCTGCTCATACGCTCATCTGTCACATACATGAGGCCTCACACTCAGTCACACAGATCTCAGCAGCTGCTCATACGCTCATCTGTCACATACATGAGGCCTCACACTGTCACACAGATCTCAGCAGCTGCTCATACGCTCATCTGTCACATACATGAGGCCTCACACTCGGTCACACAGACCTCAGCTGCTGCTCATACGCTCATCTGTCACATACATGAGGCCTCACACTCAGTCACACAGATCTCAGCAGCTGCTCACACGCTCATCTGTCACATACATGAGGCCTCACACTCATTCACACAGATCTCAGCAGCTGCTCATAGGCTCATCTGTCACATACAAGAGGCCTCACACTCAGTCACACAGATGTCAGCGGTTGCTTATACGTTCATCTGTCACATACATGAGGCCTCACACTCAGTCACACAGATCTCAGCAGCTGCTCATACGCTCATCAGTCACATACATGAGGCCTCACACTCAGTCACACAGATCTCAGCAGCTGCTCACACGCTCATCTGTCACATACATGAGGCCTCACACTCAGTCACACAGATCTCAGCAGCTGCTCATACGCTCATCTGTCACATACACGAGGCCTCACACTCAGTCACACAGATCTCAGCAGCTGCTCATACGCTCATCTCATAGAATCATAGAATCATAGAATGGTAGAGTTGGAAGGGACCTCCTGGGTCATCTGGTCCAACCCCCTGCTCAAAGCAGGATTCACTAGATCATCTCAGACAGATGTCTGTCCAGCCTCTGTTTGAAGACGTCCATTGAAGGGGAACTCACCACCTCTCGTGGCAGCCTGTTCCACTCATTAATCACCCTAACTGTCAAAAAGTTTTTTCTAATATCTAATCTGTGTCTCCTCCCATTTAGTTTCATCCCATTGCTTCTAGTCTTTCCTTGTGCAAATGAGAATAAAGATGATCCTTCTACAATGTGACAGCCCTTGACATATTTGTAGACAGCTATTAAGTCTCCTCTCAGTCTTCTTTTTTGCAAGCTAAACATTCCCAAATCCTGCAACCGTTCCTCATAGGACATGGTTTGCAGACCAGTCACCATTCTGGTCGCTCTTCTCTGAACTTGCTCCAGTTTGTCTATGTCTTTTTTAAAATGTGGTGCCCAAAACTGTACACAGTATTCCAGATGAGGTCTGACCAAAGAGGAGTAAAGACCGATAATGACTTCACGTGATCTAGACTGTATGCTTCTGTTAATACATCCCAGAATTGTATTTGCCTTTTTTGCTGCTGCATCACACTGTTGACTCATGTTCAGTATATGATCTATTAGTATACCTAAGTCTTTTTCACATGTACTGTTGCTTAGCTCTATTCCTCCCATTCTGTATATGCTTTTTTCATTTTTATTGCCCAGATGTAGTACTTTGCATTTTTCCCTGTTAAAAACCATTCTGTTGGTTGCTGCCCACTGCTCCAGTTTATTTAGGTCTTTTTGAATCCTCTCTCTCTCTTCTCTAGTATTAGCTATCCCTCCTAGCTTTGTGTCATCAGCAAATTTAATCAGCTTACCCTCAATTCCTTCATCTAAATCATTGATAAAGATGTTGAACAATACAGGTCCCAGGACGGAGCCCTGTGGTACCCCACTTGAGACATTCATCCAGCTGGATGTGAAGCCATTTACAACCACCCTTTGAGTCCGATCACTAAGCCAGTTATGAATCCACCTAACAGTTGCCTGGTCCATTGCATACTTGGTCATTTTTTCAATAAGGATGGTGTGAGATACTTTGTCAAATGCTTTGCTGAAGTCAAGATATACTATATCTACAGCATTTCCCTGATCCACCCAGTCAGTGATTCTGTCATAGAAGGAAATTAAGTTAGTCTGACATGACTGTCGCATACATGAGGCCTCACACTCAGTCACACAGATCTCAGCAGCAGCTCATACGCTCATCTGTCACATACATGAGGCCTCACACTCAGTCACACAGATCTCAGCAGCTGCTCATGCTCTCATCTGTCACATACATGAGGCCTCACACTCGGTCACACAGACCTCAGCTGCTGCTCATACGCTCATCTGTCACATACATGAGGTCTCACACTCGGTCACACAGATCTCAGCAGCTGCTCATACGCTCATCTGTCACATACATGAGGCCTCGCACTCAGTCACACAGATCTCAGCAGCTGCTCACACGCTCATCTGTCACATACATGAGGCCTCACACTCAGTCACACAGATCTCAGCAGCTGCTCATACGCTCATCTGTCACATACATGACGCCTCACACTCACACAGATCGCAGTAGCTGCTCATACGCTCATCTATCACTTACATGACGCCTCACACTCACACAGATCTCAGCAGCTGCTCATACTCATCTGTCACATACATGATGCCTCACACTGTACAATTTTCAAAGTCATGAAAATACAGAAAAATATTTAAATGAGCAGGTGTGTCCAAACTTTTGGTCTGTACTGTACATGAGGCCTCACACAGATCTCAGCAGCTACTCATACGCTCATCTGTCACATACATGAGGCCTCACACTCAGTCACACAGATCTCAGCAGCTGCTCATACGCTTATCTGTCACATACATGAGGCCTCACACTCAGTCACACAGATCTCAGCAGCTGCTCATACGCTCATCTGTCACATACATGAGGCCTCACACTCAGTCACACAGATCTCAGCAGCTCCTCATACGCTCATCTGTCACATACATGATTCCTCACACTCAGTCACACAGATCTCAGCAGCTGCTCATATGCTCATCTGTCACATACATGAGACCTCAACCTCAGTCACACAGATCTCAGCAGCTGCTCATACTCATCTACCACATACATGAGGCCTCACACTCACACAGATCTCAGCAGCTGCTCATACGCTCATCTGTCACATACATGAGGCCTCACACTCAGTCACACAGATCTCGGCAGCTGCTCATAAGGTCATCTGTCACAAACATGAGGCCTCACACTCAGTCACACAGATCTCAGCAGCTGCTCATATTCTCATCTGTCACATACATGAAGCCTCACACTCAGTCACACAGATCACAGCAGCTGCTCATACACTCATCTGTCACATACATGACGCCTCACACTCAGTCACACAGATCTCAGCAGCTGCTCATACTCATCTGTCCATACATGAGGCCTCACACTCAAACAGATTTCAGCAGCTGCTCATACGCTCATCTGTCACATACATGACGCCTCACACTCACACAGATCGCAGTAGCTGCTCATACGCTCATCTATCACTTACATGACGCCTCACACTCACACAGATCTCAGCAGCTGCTCATACTCATCTGTCACATACATGATGCCTCACACTGTACAATTTTCAAAGTCATGAAAATACAGAAAAATATTTAAATGAGCAGGTGTGTCCAAACTTTTGGTCTGTACTGTACATGAGGCCTCACACAGATCTCAGCAGCTACTCATACGCTCATCTGTCACATACATGAGGCCTCACACTCAGTCACACAGATCTCAGCAGCTGCTCATACGCTTATCTGTCACATACATGAGGCCTCACACTCAGTCACACAGACCTCAGCTGCTGCTCATACGCTCATCTGTCACATACATGAGGCCTCACACTCAGTCACACAGATCTCAGCAGCTGCTCATACGCTCATCTGTCACATACATGAGGCCTCACACTCAGTCACACAGATCTCAGCAGCTGCTCATACGCTCATCTGTCACATACACGAGGCCTCACACTCAGTCACACAGATCTCAGCAGCTGCTCATACGCTCATCTGTCACATACATGAGGCCTCACACTCAGTCACACAGATCTCAGCAGCTGCTCATACGCTCATCTGTCACATACATGAGGCCTCACACTGTCACACAGATCTCAGCAGCTGCTCATACGCTCATCTGTCACATACATGAGGCCTCACACTCGGTCACACAGACCTCAGCTGCTGCTCATACGCTCATCTGTCACATACATGAGGCCTCACACTCAGTCACACAGATCTCAGCAGCTGCTCACACGCTCATCAGTCACATACATGAGGGCTCACACTCAGTCACACAGATCTCAGCAGCTGCTCATACGCTCATCTGTCACATACATGAGGCCTCACACTTAGTCACACAGATCTCAGCAACTGCTCACACGCTCATCTGTCACATACATGAGGCCTCACACTTAGTCACACAGATCTCAGCAACTGCTCACACGCTCATCTGTCACATACATGAGGCCTCACAGTCAGTCACACAGATGTCAGCAGCTGCTCATACGCTCATCTGTCACATACATGAGGCCTCACACTCATTCACACAGATCTCAGCAGCTGCTCATAGGCTCATCTGTCACATACAAGAGGCCTCACACTCAGTCACACAGATGTCAGCGGCTGCTTATACGTTCATCTGTCACATACATGAGGCCTCACACTCAGTCACACAGATCTCAGCAGCTGCTCATAAGCTCATCAGTCACACACATGAGGCCTCACACTCAGTCACACAGATGTCAGCGGCTGCTTATACGCTCATCTGTCACATACATGAGGCCTCACACTCAGTCACACAAATCTCAGCAGCTGCTCATACGCTCATCTGTCACATACATGAGGCCTCACACTCAGTCACACAGATCTCAGCAGCTGCTCACACGCTCATCTGTCACATACATGAGGCCTCACACTCATTCACACAGATCTCAGCAGCTGCTCATAGGCTCATCTGTCACATACAAGAGGCCTCACACTCAGTCACACAGATGTCAGCGGCTGCTTATACGTTCATCTGTCACATACATGAGGCCTCACACTCAGTCACACAGATCTCAGCAGCTGCTCATACGCTCATCAGTCACATACATGAGGCCTCACACTTAGTCACACAGATGTCAGCGGCTGCTTATACGCTCATCTGTCACATACATGAGGCCTCACACTCAGTCACACAGATCTCAGCAGCTGCTCATACGCTCATCTGTCACATACACGAGGCCTCACACTCAGTCACACAGATCTCAGCAGCTGCTCATACGCTCATCTCATAGAATCATAGAATCATAGAATGGTAGAGTTGGAAGGGACCTCCTGGGTCATATGGTCCAACCCCCTGCTCAAAGCAGGATTCACTAGATCATCTCAGACAGATGTCTGTCCAGCCTCTGTTTGAAGACGTCCATTGAAGGGGAACTCACCACCTCTCGTGGCAGCCTGTTCCACTCATTAATCACCCTAACTGTCAAAAAGTTTTTTCTAATATCTAATCTGTGTCTCCTCCCATTTAGTTTCATCCCATTGCTTCTAGTCTTTCCTTGTGCAAATGAGAATAAAGATGATCCTTCTACAATGTGACAGCCCTTGACATATTTGTAGACAGCTATTAAGTCTCCTCTCAGTCTTCTTTTTTGCAAGCTAAACATTCCCAAATCCTGCAACCGTTCCTCATAGGACATGGTTTGCAGACCAGTCACCATTCTGGTCGCTCTTCTCTGAACTTGCTCCAGTTTGTCTATGTCTTTTTTAAAATGTGGTGCCCAAAACTGTACACAGTATTCCAGATGAGGTCTGACCAAAGAGGAGTAAAGACCGATAATGACTTCACGTGATCTAGACTGTATGCTTCTGTTAATACATCCCAGAATTGTATTTGCCTTTTTTGCTGCTGCATCACACTGTTGACTCATGTTCAGTCTATGATCTATTAGTATACCTAAGTCTTTTTCACATGTACTGTTGCTTAGCTCTATTCCTCCCATTCTGTATATGCTTTTTTCATTTTTATTGCCCAGATGTAGTACTTTGCATTTTTCCCTGTTAAAAACCATTCTGTTGGTTGCTGCCCACTGCTCCAGTTTATTTAGGTCTTTTTGAATCCTCTCTCTCTCTTCTCTAGTATTAGCTATCCCTCCTAGCTTTGTGTCATCAGCAAATTTAATCAGCTTACCCTCAATTCCTTCATCTAAATCATTGATAAAGATGTTGAACAATACAGGTCCCAGGACGGAGCCCTGTGGTACCCCACTTGAGACATTCATCCAGCTGGATGTGAAGCCATTTACAACCACCCTTTGAGTCCGATCACTAAGCCAGTTATGAATCCACCTAACAGTTGCCTGGTCCATTGCATACTTGGTCATTTTTTCAATAAGGATGGTGTGAGATACTTTGTCAAATGCTTTGCTGAAGTCAAGATATACTATATCTACAGCATTTCCCTGATCCACCCAGTCAGTGATTCTGTCATAGAAGGAAATTAAGTTAGTCTGACATGACTGTCGCATACATGAGGCCTCACACTCAGTCACACAGATCTCAGCAGCAGCTCATACGCTCATCTGTCACATACATGAGGCCTCACACTCAGTCACACAGATCTCAGCAGCTGCTCATGCTCTCATCTGTCACATACATGAGGCCTCACACTCGGTCACACAGACCTCAGCTGCTGCTCATACGCTCATCTGTCACATACATGAGGTCTCACACTCGGTCACACAGATCTCAGCAGCTGCTCATACGCTCATCTGTCACATACATGAGGCCTCACACTCAGTCACACAGATCTCAGCAGCTGCTCATACGCTCATCTGTCACATACATGAGGCCTCGCACTCAGTCACACAGATCTCAGCAGCTGCTCACACGCTCATCTGTCACATACATGAGGCCTCACACTCAGTCACACAGATCTCAGCAGCTGCTCATACGCTCATCTGTCACATACATGACGCCTCACACTCACACAGATCGCAGTAGCTGCTCATACGCTCATCTATCACTTACATGACGCCTCACACTCACACAGATCTCAGCAGCTGCTCATACTCATCTGTCACATACATGATGCCTCACACTGTACAATTTTCAAAGTCATGAAAATACAGAAAAATATTTAAATGAGCAGGTGTGTCCAAACTTTTGGTCTGTACTGTACATGAGGCCTCACACAGATCTCAGCAGCTACTCATACGCTCATCTGTCACATACATGAGGCCTCACACTCAGTCACACAGATCTCAGCAGCTGCTCATACGCTTATCTGTCACATACATGAGGCCTCACACTCAGTCACACAGATCTCAGCAGCTGCTCATACGCTCATCTGTCACATACATGAGGCCTCACACTCAGTCACACAGATCTCAGCAGCTACTCATACGCTCATCTGTCACATACATGAGGCCTCCCACTCAGTCACACAGATCTCAGCAGCTCCTCATACGCTCATCTGTCACATACATGATTCCTCACACTCAGTCACACAGATCTCAGCAGCTGCTCATATGCTCATCTGTCACATACATGAGACCTCAACCTCAGTCACACAGATCTCAGCAGCTGCTCATACTCATCTACCACATACATGAGGCCTCACACTCACACAGATCTCAGCAGCTGCTCATACGCTCATCTGTCACATACATGAGGCCTCACACTCAGTCACACAGATCTCGGCAGCTGCTCATAAGCTCATCTGTCACAAACATGAGGCCTCACACTCAGTCACACAGATCTCAGCAGCTGCTCATATTCTCATCTGTCACATACATGAAGCCTCACACTCAGTCACACAGATCACAGCAGCTGCTCATACACTCATCTGTCACATACATGACGCCTCACACTCAGTCACACAGATCTCAGCAGCTGCTCATACTCATCTGTCCATACATGAGGCCTCACACTCACACAGATTTCAGCAGCTGCTCATACGCTCATCTGTCACATACATGACGCCTCACACTCACACAGATCGCAGTAGCTGCTCATACGCTCATCTATCACTTACATGACGCCTCACACTCACACAGATCTCAGCAGCTGCTCATACTCATCTGTCACATACATGATGCCTCACACTGTACAATTTTCAAAGTCATGAAAATACAGAAAAATATTTAAATGAGCAGGTGTGTCCAAACTTTTGGTCTGTACTGTACATGAGGCCTCACACAGATCTCAGCAGCTACTCATACGCTCATCTGTCACATACATGAGGCCTCACACTCAGTCACACAGATCTCAGCAGCTGCTCATACGCTTATCTGTCACATACATGAGGCCTCACACTCAGTCACACAGACCTCAGCTGCTGCTCATACGCTCATCTGTCACATACATGAGGTCTCACACTCGGTCACACAGATCTCAGCAGCTGCTCATAGGCTCATCTGTCACATACAAGAGGCCTCACACTCAGTCACACAGATGTCAGCGGCTGCTTATACGTTCATCTGTCACATACATGAGGCCTCACACTCAGTCACACAGATCTCAGCAGCTGCTCATACGCTCATCTGTCACATACATGAGGCCTCACACTCAGTCACACAGATCTCAGCAGCTGCTCATACGCTCATCTGTCACATACACGAGGCCTCACACTCAGTCACACAGATCTCAGCAGCTGCTCATACGCTCATCTGTCACATACATGAGGCCTCACACTCAGTCACACAGATCTCAGCAGCTGCTCATACGTTCATCTGTCACATACATGAGGCCTCACACTGTCACACAGATCTCAGCAGCTGCTCATACGCTCATCTGTCACATACATGAGGCCTCACACTCGGTCACACAGACCTCAGCTGCTGCTCATACGCTCATCTGTCACATACATGAGGCCTCACACTCAGTCACACAGATCTCAGCAGCTGCTCACACGCTCATCTGTCACATACATGAGGCCTCACACTCATTCACACAGATCTTAGCAGCTGCTCATAGGCTCATCTGTCACATACAAGAGGCCTCACACTCAGTCACACAGATGTCAGCAGCTGCTTATACGTTCATCTGTCACATACATGAGGCCTCACACTCCGTCACACAGATCTCAGCAGCTGCTCATACGCTCATCAGTCACATACATGAGGGCTCACACTCAGTCACACAGATCTCAGCAGCTGCTCATACGCTCATCTGTCACATACATGAGGCCTCACACTTAGTCACACAGATCTCAGCAACTGCTCACACGCTCATCTGTCACATACATGAGGCCTCACACTTAGTCACACAGATCTCAGCAACTGCTCACACGCTCATCTGTCACATACATGAGGCCTCACAGTCAGTCACACAGATGTCAGCAGCTGCTCATACGCTCATCTGTCACATACATGAGGCCTCACACTCATTCACACAGATCTCAGCAGCTGCTCATAGGCTCATCTGTCACATACAAGAGGCCTCACACTCAGTCACACAGATGTCAGCGGCTGCTTATACGTTCATCTGTCACATACATGAGGCCTCACACTCCGTCACACAGATCTCAGCAGCTGCTCATACGCTCATCAGTCACATACATGAGGGCTCACACTCAGTCACACAGATCTCAGCAGCTGCTCATACGCTCATCTGTCACATACATGAGGCCTCACACTTAGTCACACAGATCTCAGCAACTGCTCACACGCTCATCTGTCACATACATGAGGCCTCACACTTAGTCACACAGATCTCAGCAACTGCTCACACGCTCATCTGTCACATACATGAGGCCTCACAGTCAGTCACACAGATGTCAGCAGCTGCTCATACGCTCATCTGTCACATACATGAGGCCTCACACTCATTCACACAGATCTCAGCAGCTGCTCATAGGCTCATCTGTCACATACAAGAGGCCTCACACTCAGTCACACAGATGTCAGCGGCTGCTTATACGTTCATCTGTCACATACATGAGGCCTCACACTCAGTCACACAGATCTCAGCAGCTGCTCATAAGCTCATCAGTCTCACACATGAGGCCTCACACTCAGTCACACAGATGTCAGCGGCTGCTTATACGCTCATCTGTCACATACATGAGGACTCACACTCAGTCACACAAATCTCAGCAGCTGCTCATACGCTCATCAGTCACATACATGAGGCCTCACACTCAGTCACACAGACCTCAGCAGCTGCTCATACGCTCATCAGTCACATACATGAGGCCTCACACTCAGTCACACAGACCTCAGCAGCTGCTCATACGCTCATCTGTCACATACATGAGGCCTCACAGTTAGTCACACAGATCTCAGCAGCTGCTCATACGCTCATCTGCCACATACATGAGGCCTCACACTCAGTCACACAGATCTCAGCAGCTGCTCATACGCTCATCTGTCACATACATGAAACCTCACACTCACACAGATCTCAGCAGCTGCTCATACGCTCATCTATCACATACATGACGCCTCACACTCACTCTCACAGATCTCAGCAGCTGCTCATACGCTCATCTGTCACATACATGAGGCCTCACACTCAGTCACACAGACCTCAGCAGCTGCTCATACGCTCATCTGTCACATACATGAGGCCTCACAGTCAGTCACACAGATGTCAGCAGCTGCTCATACGCTCATCTGTCACATACATGAGGCCTCACACTCAGTCACACAGATCTCAGCAGCTGCTCATAGGCTCATCTGTCACATACAAGAGGCCTCACACTCAGTCACACAGATGTCAGCGGCTGCTTATACGTTCATCTGTCACATACATGAGGCCTCACACTCAGTCACACAGATCTCAGCAGCTGCTCATACGCTCATCAGTCACATACATGAGGCCTCACACTCAGTCACACAGATCTCAGCAGCTGCTCATACGCTCAACTGTCACATACATGAGGCCTCACACTCAGTCACACTGATCTCAGCAGCTGCTCATACTCATCTGTCACATACATGAGACCTCACACTCACACAGATCTCAGCAGCTGCTCATACGCTCATCTATCACATACATGACGCCTCACACTCACTCACACAGATTTCAGCAGCTGCTCACACGCTCATCTGTCACATACATGAGGCCTCACACTCAGTCACACAGATCTCAGCAGCTGCTCATACGCTCATCTGTCACATACATGAGGCCTCACACTCAGTCACACCGATCTCAGCGGCTGCTTATACGCTCATCTGTCACATACATGAGGCCTCACACTCAGTCACACAAATCTCAGCAGCTACTCATACGCTCATCAGTCACATACATGAAGCCTCACACTCAGTCACACAGATCTCAGCAGCTGCTCATACGCTCATCAGTCACATACATGAGGCCTCACACTCAGTCGCACAGATCTCAGCAGCTGCTCATACGCTCATCTGTCACATACATGAGGCCTCACACTCAGTCACACAGACCTCAGCAGCTGCTCATATGCTCATCTGTCACATACATGAGGCCTCACACTGTCACACAGATCTCAGCAGCTGCTCATACTCATCTGTCACATACATGAGGCCTCACACTCACACAGATCTCAGCAGCTGCTCATACGCTCATCTGTCACATACATGAGGCCTCACACTCAGTCACACTGATCTCAGCAGCTGCTCATACTCTCATCTGTCACATACATGAGGCCTCACACTCAGTCACACAGATCTCAGCAGCTGCTCATACGCTCATCTGTCACATACATGAGGCCTCACACTCAGTCACACAGATCTCAGCAGCTGCTCATACGCTCATCTGTCACATACATGAGGCCTCACACTCAGTCACACTGATCTCAGCAGCTGCTCATACTCTCATCTATCACATACATGACGCCTCACACTCACTCACACAGATCTCGGCAGCTGCTCATACGCTCATCTGTCACATACATGAGGTCTCACACTCGGTCACACAGACCTCAGCTGCTGCTCATACGCTCATCTGTCACATACATGAGGTCTCACACTCGGTCACACAGATCTCAGCAGCTGCTCATACGCTCATCTGTCACATACATGAGGCCTCACACTCAGTCACACAGATGTCAGCAGCTGCTCATACGCTCATCTGTCACATACATGAGGCCTCACACTCAGTCACACAGATCTCAGCAGCTGCTCACACGCTCATCTGTCACATACATGAGGCCTCACACTCATTCACACAGATCTCAGCAGCTGCTCATACGCTCATCTGTCACATACATGAGGCCTCACACTCACACAGATCTCAGCAGCTGCTCATACGCTCATCTATCACATACATGACGCCTCACACTCACTCACACAGATTTCAGCAGCTGCTCACACGCTCATCTGTCACATACATGAGGCCTCACACTCAGTCACACAGATCTCAGCAGCTGCTCATACGCTCATCTGTCACATACATGAGGCCTCACACTCAGTCACACCGATCTCAGCGGCTGCTTATACGCTCATCTGTCACATACATGAGGCCTCACACTCAGTCACACAAATCTCAGCAGCTGCTCATACGCTCATCAGTCACATACATGAAGCCTCACACTCAGTCACACAGATCTCAGCAGCTGCTCATACGCTCATCAGTCACATACATGAGGCCTCACACTCAGTCGCACAGATCTCAGCAGCTGCTCATACGCTCATCTGTCACATACATGAGGCCTCACACTCAGTCACACAGACCTCAGCAGCTGCTCATATGCTCATCTGTCACATACATGAGGCCTCACACTCAGTCACACAGATCTCAGCAGCTGCTAATACTCATCTGTCACATACATGAGGCCTCACACTCACACAGATCTCAGCAGCTGCTCATACGCTCATCTGTCACATACATGAGGCCTCACACTCACTCACACTGATCTCAGCAGCTGCTCATACTCTCATCTGTCACATACATGAGGCCTCACACTTAGTCACACAGATCTCAGCAGCTGCTCATACGCTCATCTGTCACATACATGAGGCCTCACACTCAGTCACACAGATCTCAGCAGCTGCTCATACGCTCATCTGTCACATACATGAGGCCTCACACTCAGTCACACTGATCTCAGCAGCTGCTCATACTCATCTGTCACATACATGAGACCTCACACTCACACAGATCTCAGCAGCTGCTCATACGCTCATCTATCACATACATGACGCCTCACACTCACTCACACAGATCTCGGCAGCTGCTCATACGCTCATCTGTCACATACATGAGGTCTCACACTCGGTCACACAGACCTCAGCTGCTGCTCATACGCTCATCTGTCACATACATGAGGTCTCACACTCGGTCACACAGATCTCAGCAGCTGCTCATACGCTCATCTGTCACATACATGAGGCCTCACACTCAGTCACACAGATGTCAGCAGCTGCTCATACGCTCATCTGTCACATACATGAGGCCTCACACTCAGTCACACAGATCTCAGCAGCTGCTCACACGCTCATCTGTCACATACATGAGGCCTCACACTCATTCACACAGATCTCAGCAGCTGCTCATACGCTCATCTGTCACATACATGAGGCCTCACACTCAGTCACACAGATCTCAGAAGCTGCTCATACTCTCATCAGTCACATACATGAGGCCTCACACTCAGTCACACAGATCTCAGCAGCTGCTCATACGCTCATCTGTCAAGTACATGAAGCCTCACACTCAGTCACACAGATCTCAGCAGCTGCTCATACGCTCATCTGTCACGTACATGAAGCCTCACACTCAGTCACACAGATCTCAGCAGCTGCTCATACGCTCATCTGTCACGTACATGAAGCCTCACACTCAGTCACACAGATCTCAGCAGCTGCTCATACGCTCATCTGTCACATACATGAGGCCTCACACTCAGTCACACAGATCTCAGCAGCTGCTCATACGCTCATCTGTCACATACATGAGGCCTCACACTGTCACACAGATCTCAGCAGCTGCTCATACGCTCCTCTTTCACATACATGAGGCCTCACACTGTCACACAGATCTCAGCAGCTGCTCATACGCTCATCTGTCACATACATGAGGCCTCACACTCGGTCACACAGACCTCAGCTGCTGCTCATACGCTCATCTGTCACATACATGAGGCCTCACACTCAGTCACACAGATCTCAGCAACTGCTCACACGCTCATCTGTCACATACATGAGGCCTCACACTCAGTCACACAGATCTCAGCAGCTGCTCATACGCTCATCTGTCACATACATGAGGCCTCACACTTAGTCACACAGATGTCAGCGGCTGCTGATACGCTCATCTGTCACATACATGAGGCCTCACACTCAGTCACACAGATCTCAGCAGTTGCTCATACGCTCATCTGTCACATACATGAGGCCTCACACTCAGTCACACAGATCTCAGCAGCTGCTCACACGCTCATCTGTCACATACATGAGGCCTCACACTCATTCACACAGATCTCAGCAGCTGCTCATAGGCTCATCTGTCACATACAAGAGGCCTCACACTCAGTCACACAGATGTCAGCGGCTGCTTATACGTTCATCTGTCACATACATGAGGCCTCACACTCAGTCACACAGATCTCAGCAGCTGCTCATACGCTCATCAGTCACACACATGAGGCCTCACACTCAGTCACACAGATGTCAGCGGCTGCTTATACGCTCATCTGTCACATACATGAGGCCTCACACTCAGTCACACAAATCTCAGCAGCTGCTCATACGCTCATCAGTCACATACATGAGGCCTCACACTCAGTCACACAGACCTCAGCAGCTGCTCATACGCTCATCAGTCACATACATGAGGCCTCACACTCAGTCACACAGACCTCAGCAGCTGCTCATACGCTCATCTGTCACATACATGAGGCCTCACAGTTAGTCACACAGATCTCAGCAGCTGCTCATACGCTCATCTGCCACATACATGAGGCCTCACACTCAGTCACACAGATCTCAGCAGCTGCTCATACGCTCATCTGTCACATACATGAAACCTCACACTCACACAGATCTCAGCAGCTGCTCATACGCTCATCTGTCACATACATGCGGCCTCACACTCAGTCACACTGATCTCAGCAGCTGCTCATACGCTCATCTGTCACATACATGAGGCCTCACACTCACTCTCACAGATCTCAGCAGCTGCTCATACGCTCATCTGTCACATACATGAGGCATCAACCTCAGTCACACAGATCTCAGCAGCTGCTCATACTCATCTACCACATACATGAGGCCTCACACTCACACAGATCTCAGCAGCTGCTCATACGCTCATCTGTCACATACATGAGGCCTCACACTCAGTCACACAGATCTCAGCAGCTGCTCATATTCTCATCTGTCACATACATGAAGCCTCACACTCAGTCACACAGATCACAGCAGCTGCTCATACACTCATCTGTCACATACATGACGCCTCACACTCAGTCACACAGATCTCAGCAGCTGCTCATACTCATCTGTCCATACATGAGGCCTCACACTCACACAGATTTCAGCAGCTGCTCATACGCTCATCTGTCACATACATGACGCCTCACACTCACACAGATCGCAGTAGCTGCTCATACGCTCATCTATCACTTACATGACGCCTCACACTCACACAGATCTCAGCAGCTGCTCATACTCATCTGTCACATACATGATGCCTCACACTGTACTATTTTCAAAGTCATGAAAATACAGAAAAATATTTAAATGAGCAGGTGTGTCCAAACTTTTGGTCTGTACTGTACATGAGGCCTCACACAGATCTCAGCAGCTACTCATACGCTCATCTGTCACATACATGAGGCCTCACACTCAGTCACACAGATCTCAGCAGCTGCTCATACGCTTATCTGTCACATACATGAGGCCTCACACTCAGTCACACAGATCTCAGCAGCTGCTCATACGCTTATCTGTCACATACATGAGGCCTCACACTCAGTCACACAGATCTCAGCAGCTGCTCATACGCTCATCTGTCACATACATGAGGCCTCACACTCGGTCACACAGACCTCAGCTGCTGCTCATACGCTCATCTGTCACATACATGAGTTCTCACACTCGGTCACACAGATGTCAGCAGCTGCTCATAGGCTCATCTGTCACATACAAGAGGCCTCACACTCAGTCACACAGATGTCAGCGGCTGCTTATACGTTCATCTGTCACATACATGAGGCCTCACACTCAGTCACACAGATCTCAGCAGCTGCTCATACGCTCATCTGTCACATACATGAGGCCTCACACTCAGTCACACAGATCTCAGCAGCTGCTCATACGCTCATCTGTTACATACACGAGGCCTCACACTCAGTCACACAGATCTCAGCAGCTGCTCATACGCTCATCTGTCACATACATGAGGCCTCACACTCAGTCACACAGATCTCAGCAGCTGCTCATACGCTCATCTGTCACATACATGAGGCCTCACACTGTCACACAGATCTCAGCAGCTACTCATACGCTCATCTGTCACATACATGAGGCCTCACACTCGGTCACACAGACCTCAGCTGCTGCTCATACGCTCATCTGTCACATACATGAAGCCTCTCACTCAGTCACACAGATCTCAGCAGCTGCTCACACTCTCATCTGTCACATACATGAGGCCTCACACTCATTCACACAGATCTCAGCAGCTGCTCATACGCTCATCTGTCACATACACGAGGCCTCACACTCAGTCACACAGATCTCAGCAGCTGCTCATACGCTCATCTGTCACATACATGAGGCCTCACACTCAGTCACACAGATCTCAGCAGCTGCTCATACGCTCATCTGTCACATACATGAGGCCTCACACTGTCACACAGATCTCAGCAGCTGCTCATACGCTCATCTGTCACATACATGAGGCCTCACACTCGGTCACACAGACCTCAGCTGCTGCTCATACGCTCATCTGTCACATACATGAGGCCTCACACTCAGTCACACAGATCTCAGCAGCTGCTCACACGCTCATCTGTCACATACATGAGGCCTCACACTCATTCACACAGATCTTAGCAGCTGCTCATAGGCTCATCTGTCACATACAAGAGGCCTCACACTCAGTCACACAGATGTCAGCGGCTGCTTATACGTTCATCTGTCACATACATGAGGCCTCACACTCAGTCACACAGATCTCAGCAGCTGCTCATACGCTCATCAGTCACATACATGAGGGCTCACACTCAGTCACACAGATCTCAGCAGCTGCTCATACGCTCATCTGTCACATACATGAGGCCTCACACTTAGTCACACAGATGTCAGCGGCTGCTTATACGCTCATCTGTCACATACATGAGGCCTCACACTCAGTCACACAGATCTCAGCAGCTGCTCATACGCTCATCTGTCACATACACGAGGCCTCACACTCAGTCACACAGATCTCAGCAGCTGCTCATAAGCTCATCTGTCGCATACATGAGGCCTCACACTCAGTCACACAGATCTCAGCAGCAGCTCATACGCTCATCTGTCACATACATGAGGCCTCGCACTCAGTCACACAGATCTCAGCAACTGCTCACACGCTCATCTGTCACATACATGAGGCCTCACACTCAGTCACGCAGATCTCAGCAGCTGCTCATACGCTCATCTGTCACATACATGAGGCCTCACACTTAGTCACACAGATGTCAGCGGCTGCTGATACGCTCATCTGTCACATACATGAGGCCTCACACTCAGTCACACAGATCTCAGCAGCTGCTCATACGCTCATCTGTCACATACACGAGGCCTCACACTCAGTCACACAGATCTCAGCAGCTGCTCATACGCTCATCTGTCACATACATGAGGCCTCACACTCAGTCACACAGATCTCAGCAGCTGCTCATACGCTCATCTGTCACATACATGAGGCCTCACACTCAGTCACACAGATCTCAGCAGCTGCTCACACGCTCATCTGTCACATACATGAGGCCTCACACTCATTCACACAGATCTCAGCAGCTGCTCATAGGCTCATCTGTCACATACAAGAGGCCTCACACTCAGTCACACAGATGTCAGCGGCTGCTTATACGTTCATCTGTCACATACATGAGGCCTCACACTCAGTCACACAGATCTCAGCAGCTGCTCATACGCTCATCAGTCACACACATGAGGCCTCACACTCAGTCACACAGATGTCAGCGGCTGCTTATACGCTCATCTGTCACATACATGAGGCCTCACACTCAGTCACACAAATCTCAGCAGCTGCTCATACGCTCATCAGTCACATACATGAGGCCTCACACTCAGTCACACAGACCTCAGCAGCTGCTCATACGCTCATCAGTCACATACATGAGGCCTCACACTCAGTCACACAGACCTCAGCAGCTGCTCATACGCTCATCTGTCACATACATGAGGCCTCACAGTTAGTCACACAGATCTCAGCAGCTGCTCATACGCTCATCTGCCACATACATGAGGCCTCACACTCAGTCACACAGATCTCAGCAGCTGCTCATACGCTCATCTGTCACATACATGAAACCTCACACTCACACAGATCTCAGCAGCTGCTCATACACTCATCTGTCACATACATGCGGCCTCACACTCAGTCACACTGATCTCAGCAACTGCTCATACGCTCATCTGTCACATACATGAGGCCTCACACTCAGTCACACTGATCTCAGCAGCTGCTCATACGCTCATCAGTCACATACAAGAGGCCTCACACTCAGTCACACAGATCTCAGCAGCTGCTCATACGCTCATCTGTCACATACATGAAACCTCACACTCACACGGATCTCAGCAGCTGCTCATACGCTCATCTATCACATACATGACGCTTCACACTCACTCTCACAGATCTCAGCAGCTGCTCATACGCTCATCTGTCACATACATGAGGCCTCACACTCAGTCACACAGACCTCAGCAGCTGCTCATACGCTCATCTGTCACATACATGAGGCCTCACAGTCAGTCACACAGATGTCAGCAGCTGCTCATACGCTCATCTGTCACATACATGAGGCCTCACACTCAGTCACACAGATGTCAGCAGCTGCTCATAGGCTCATCTGTCACATACAAGAGGCCTCACACTCAGTCACACAGATGTCAGCGGCTGCTTATACGTTCATCTGTCACATACATGAGGCCTCACACTCAGTCACACAGATCTCAGCAGCTGCTCATACGCTCATCAGTCACATACATGAGGCCTCACACTCAGTCACACAGATCTCAGCAGCTGCTCATACGCTCATCTGTCACATACATGAGGCCTCACACTCAGTCACACTGATCTCAGCAGCTGCTCATACTCATCTGTCACATACATGAGACCTCACACTCACACAGATCTCAGCAGCTGCTCATACGCTCATCTATCACATACATGACGCCTCACACTCACTCACACAGATTTCAGCAGCTGCTCACACGCTCATCTGTCACATACATGAGGCCTCACACTCAGTCACACAGATCTCAGCAGCTGCTCATACGCTCATCTGTCACATACATGAGGCCTCACACTCAGTCACACAGACCTCAGCAGCTGCTCATATGCTCATCTGTCACATACATGAGGCCTCACACTCAGTCACACAGATCTCAGCAGCTGCTCATACTCATCTGTCACAGACATGAGGCCTCACACTCACACAGATCTCAGCAGCTGCTCATACGCTCATCTGTCACATACATGAGGCCTCACACTCAGTCACACTGATCTCAGCAGCTGCTCATACTCTCATCTGTCACATACATGAGGCCTCACACTCAGTCACACAGATCTCAGCAGCTGCTCATACGCTCATCTGTCACATACATGAGGCCTCACACTCAGTCACACAGATCTCAGCAGCTGCTCATACGCTCATCTGTCACATACATGAGGCCTCACACTCAGTCACACTGATCTCAGCAGCTGCTCATACTCATCTGTCACATACATGAGACCTCACACTCACACAGATCTCAGCAGCTGCTCATACGCTCATCTATCACATACATGACGCCTCACACTCACTCACACAGATCTCGGCAGCTGCTCATACGCTCATCTGTCACATACATGAGGTCTCACACTCGGTCACACAGACCTCAGCTGCTGCTCATACGCTCATCTGTCACATACATGAGGTCTCACACTCGGTCACACAGATCTCAGCAGCTGCTCATACGCTCATCTGTCACATACATGAGGCCTCACACTCAGTCACACAGATGTCAGCAGCTGCTCATACGCTCATCTGTCACATACATGAGGCCTCACACTCAGTCACACAGATCTCAGCAGCTGCTCACACGCTCATCTGTCACATACATGAGGCCTCACACTCATTCACACAGATCTCAGCAGCTGCTCATACGCTCATCTGTCACATACATGAGGCCTCACACTCAGTCACACAGATCTCAGAAGCTGCTCATACTCTCATCAGTCACATACATGAGGCCTCACACTCAGTCACACAGATCTCAGCAGCTGCTCATACGCTCATCTGTCACGTACATGAAGCCTCACACTCAGTCACACAGATCTCAGCAGCTGCTCATACGCTCATCTGTCACGTACATGAAGCCTCACACTCAGTCACACAGATCTCAGCAGCTGCTCATACGCTCATCTGTCACGTACATGAAGCCTCACACTCAGTCACACAGATCTCAGCAGCTGCTCATACGCTCATCTGTCACATACATGAGGCCTCACACTCAGTCACACAGATCTCAGCAGCTGCTCATACGCTCATCTGTCACATACATGAGGCCTCACACTGTCACACAGATCTCAGCAGCTGCTCATACGCTCATCTGTCACATACATGAGGCCTCACACTCGGTCACACAGACCTCAGCTGCTGCTCATACGCTCATCTGTCACATACATGAGGCCTCACACTCAGTCACACAGATCTCAGCAGCTGCTCACCCGCTCATCTGTCACATACATGAGGCCTCACACTCATTCACACAGATCTTAGCAGCTGCTCATAGGCTCATCTGTCACATACAAGAGGCCTCACACTCAGTCACACAGATGTCAGCGGCTGCTTATACGTTCATCTGTCACATACATGAGGCCTCACACTCAGTCACACAGATCTCAGCAGCTGCTCATACGCTCATCAGTCACATACATGAGGGCTCACACTCAGTCACACAGATCTCAGCAGCTGCTCATACGCTCATCTGTCACATACATGAGGCCTCACACTTAGTCACACAGATGTCAGCGGCTGCTTATACGCTCATCTGTCTCATACATGAGGCCTCACACTCAGTCACACAGATCTCAGCAGCTGCTCATATGCTCATCTGTCACATACACGAGGCCTCACACTCAGTCACACAGATCTCAGCAGCTGCTCATACGCTCATCTGTCGCATACATGAGGCCTCACACTCAGTCACACAGATCTCAGCAGCAGCTCATACGCTCATCTGTCACATACATGAGGCCTCGCACTCAGTCACACAGATCTCAGCAACTGCTCACACGCTCATCTGTCACATACATGAGGCCTCACACTCAGTCACACAGATCTCAGCAGCTGCTCATACGCTCATCTGTCACATACATGAGGCCTCACACTTAGTCACACAGATGTCAGCGGCTGCTGATACGCTCATCTGTCACATACATGAGGTCTCACACTCAGTCACACAGATCTCAGCAGCTGCTCATACTCTCATCTGTCACATACATGAGGCCTCACACTCAGTCACACAGATCTCAGCAGCTGCTCACACGCTCATCTGTCACATACATGAGGCCTCACACTCATTCACACAGATCTCAGCAGCTGCTCATAGGCTCATCTGTCACATACAAGAGGCCTCACACTCAGTCACACAGATGTCAGCGGCTGCTTATACGTTCATCTGTCACATACATGAGGCCTCACACTCAGTCACACAGATCTCAGCAGCTGCTCATACGCTCATCAGTCACACACATGAGGCCTCACACTCAGTCACACAGATGTCAGCGGCTGCTTATACGCTCATCTGTCACATACATGAGGCCTCACACTCAGTCACACAGACCTCAGCAGCTGCTCATACGCTCATCAGTCACATACATGAGGCCTCACACTCAGTCACACAGACCTCAGCAGCTGCTTATACGCTCATCTGTCACATACATGAGGCCTCACAGTTAGTCACACAGATCTCAGCAGCTGCTCATACGCTCATCTGCCACATACATGAGGCCTCACACTCAGTCACACAGATCTCAGCAGCTGCTCATACGCTCATCTGTCACATACATGAAACCTCACACTCACACAGATCTCAGCAGCTGCTCATACGCTCATCTGTCACATACATGCGGCCTCACACTCAGTCACACTAATCTCAGCAGCTGCTCATACGCTCATCTGTCACATACATGAGGCCTCACACTCAGTCACACTGATCTCAGCAGCTGCTCATACGCTCATCAGTCACATACATGAGGCCTCACACTCAGTCACACAGATCTCAGCAGCTGCTCATACGCTCATCTGTCACATACATGAAACCTCACACTCACACAGATCTCAGCAGCTGCTCATACGCTCATCTATCACATACATGACGCCTCACACTCACTCTCACAGATCTCAGCAGCTGCTCATACGCTCATCTGTCACATACATGAGGCCTCACACTCAGTCACACAGACCTCAGCAGCTGCTCATACGCTCATCTGTCACATACATGAGGCCTCACACTCAGTCGCACAGATCTCAGCAGCTGCTCATACGCTCATCTGTCACATACATGAGGCCTCACACTCAGTCACACAGATCTCAGCAGCTGCTCATAGGCTCATCTGTCACATACATGAGGCCTCACACTCAGTCACACAGATCTCAGCAGCTGCTCATACTCATCTGTCACATACATGAGGCCTCACACTCACACAGATCTCAGCAGCTGCTCATACGCTCATCTGTCACATACATGAGGCCTCACACTCAGTCACACTGATCTCAGCAGCTGCTCATACTCTCATCTGTCACATACATGAGGCCTCACACTCAGTCACACAGATCTCAGCAGCTGCTCATACGCTCATCTGTCACATACATGAGGCCTCACACTCAGTCACACAGATCTCAGCAGCTGCTCATACGCTCATCTGTCACATACATGAGGCCTCACACTCAGTCACACTGATCTCAGCAGCTGCTCATACTCATCTGTCACATACATGAGACCTCACACTCACACAGATCTCAGCAGCTGCTCATACGCTCATCTATCACATACATGACGCCTCACACTCACTCACACAGATCTCGGCAGCTGCTCATACGCTCATCTGTCACATACATGAGGTCTCACACTCGGTCACACAGACCTCAGCTGCTGCTCATACGCTCATCTGTCACATACATGAGGTCTCACACTCGGTCACACAGATCTCAGCAGCTGCTCATACGCTCATCTGTCACATACATGAGGCCTCACACTCAGTCACACAGATGTCAGCAGCTGCTCATACGCTCATCTGTCACATACATGAGGCCTCACACTCAGTCACACAGATCTCAGCAGCTGCTCACACGCTCATCTGTCACATACATGAGGCCTCACACTCATTCACACAGATCTCAGCAGCTGCTCATACGCTCATCTGTCACATACATGAGGCCTCACACTCAGTCACACAGATCTCAGAAGCTGCTCATACTCTCATCAGTCACATACATGAGGCCTCACACTCAGTCACACAGATCTCAGCAGCTGCTCATACGCTCATCTGTCACGTACATGAAGCCTCACACTCAGTCACACAGACCTCAGCAGCTGCTCATACGCTCATCTGTCACGTACATGAAGCCTCACACTCAGTCACACAGATCTCAGCAGCTGCTCATACGCTCATCTGTCACGTACATAAAGCCTCACACTCAGTCACACAGATCTCAGCAGCTGCTCATACGCTCATCTGTCACATACATGAGGCCTCACACTCAGTCACACAGATCTCAGCAGCTGCTCATACGCTCATCTGTCACATACAGGAGGCCTCACAGTTAGTCACACAGATCTCAGCAGCTGCTCATACGCTCATCTGCCATATACATGAGGCCTCACACTCAGTCGCACAGATCTCAGCAGCGGTACCACCAGCGGAACTCCATCGCGAACACACACTGTATACGTTGTACGCACCACACACACACACACACAAACACACACTGTATACTCCGTACGCACCACACATACACACACTGTATATGCCTTACGCACCTCACACACACACACACTGTATACGACGTATGCACCACACACACACACTGTATATACCGTACGCACCACACACACACTGTATACGCCGTACACAACACACAATGTATACACTGTACGCACCACACACACTCACACTGTATACGCCGTACTCACCACACACACACACACACACATACTGTATACGACGTATGCACCACACACACACTGTATATGCCATACGCAGCACACACACACTGTATACGCCGCGCACAACACAAACACAATGTATACACTGTACGCATCACATACACGCACACTGTATACGCCGTATGCACCACACATACACTGTATACGCCGTACGCACCACACACACTCTGTATACGCCGTACGCACCACCACCCACACACACTGTATACGCTGTACACACCACCCACACACACTGTATATGCTGTACACACCACACACACACACACACACACACACTGTATACGCCGTACGCTTGACACACACACACTGTGTTCGCCATACGCACCACACACACACACAGTATACGCTGTACGCATGACACACACACACTGTGTTCACTATACTCACCACACACATACTGTATACGCCGTACACACCACCACACACACAGACACACACACACACTGTATACGCTGTACACACCACATACAAACTGTATACGCCGTATGCACCACCACACACACACTCTGTATACGCCATACGCACCACACACACTGTATACGCCGTACAAACCAACACACACACAAACTGCATACGCTGTACGCACCACACACACACTGAATACACCGTACACACCACACACACACTGTATACGCCGTACAAACCAACACACACACACACTGCATACGCTGTACGCACCACACACACACACACACACACACACACACACTGAATACGCCGTACACACCAAACACACACTGTATACGCCGTACACATGACACACACACACTGTGTTCGCCATACGCACTGCACACACACACTGTATACGCCGTACGCACCGCACACAAACTGTATACCCTGTACACACCACCACACACACACTGTATACGCTGTACGCACCACATACACACACACACTATATACGCCGTATGCAGCACATACACTGTATACGCCGTACGCACTACACACACACTGTATACGCCGTACAAACCACTGCCGTACGCAGCCTCTTGTGCGGTACCAACAGCGGAACACCGTCGCGTACACGCCATACACCCCACCGCCAGGATCAGCCGAATGATTCACTGACCGCCGCCATCTTTGTACAGGAGGAGCGCATGCGCAGTTTTAATATGACCACCGCTATCTGTCTGCACAAAGATGGCGCCGGTCTGATTTACTGCGCCTGTGTGAATTTCACGCAGGCGCAGTGAATCATTCGGTTGATCCCGGCGGCAGATGCGCGACGTGTCTACAGTCAGAGGAAGCCGCTCACATTAAACGGGTTTACCCACGAACGAAAGTTCATTTTAAAAATTGTCTGTGTCTGACCGTGTGTGGAACATACCACATCTCCTGGGCGGGGGAGGAAGGAAAATACAATACAGACATTACAGCCGGGGATCGCAGAGGATTCATTTTGTGAGGTAAAATATTGTTTAAAAACAGGCAGTGAAATATTTTACCTCACAAAATGAATCCTCTGCCGAATCCTGCAGTGGATGCTGTGTGTACAGTTACAAAGTATGGTCGACCAGATCTGTTTGTCACTATGACACACAATCACAGTGGACTGAGATTACACAAAATGTAGAACCGTGGCAATGTGTGGAACATAGGCCAGACTTGGGGGCACGTGTTTTTAAAATGAAACTTGATTCCCTCTTAGCAGACATGGACAATGGCTTATTTGGAGAGGTCACCGCAGCCGTCCATGTCATCGAGTTTCAAAAGCGCGGTGCGGTCGGCCACACGCACATATTTAATAATCCTTCAAAGCAATTCAAAAATAAGAACTGAAGAGGACATGGACAACATAGTATGGGCAGAAATTCCCGATGAAACAAAATACCCTCAGCTCCACAACATTGTTATTAAGAACATGATTCATGGTCCCTGTGGAGAAGCCAATCCTAACTCTCCCTGTATGGATGATGGGAGGTGTTCCAAAGGTTTCCCAAAAAAATACCAAGAATATACCATCAAAGAAAAGGACGGCTATCCAAGTTACCGCAGAAACATTGGGAGAACATACGACCATCATTCAAAGACAATTGATAATTCATGGGTTGTCCCATATAACCCTCATTTGCTCAAAAAATACAACTGCCACAATAATGTGGAAATCTGTGCTTCCATCCAAAGTGTAAAATATTTGTTTAAATATGTATACAAAGGACACGACAAGACTAATATTGAAATAGCTCAAAGTGACATCAAACATGATGAAACAAGCCAATTTGTTGATTCGAGATACATCAGTGCGCCAGAAGCTGCATGGAGAATATTTGCTTTTCCAATGCATAAACAATCTCATGCCATCATTCGCCTAGCCGTACACCTGCCTAACTCTCAGCCACTATATTTTCATGAAGACGATCCCATTGACAACATTCAACAAAAGCTCCATAATAATTCCACACTAATGGCGCACTTCAACCTTAATAAGATCGACCTAAATGCACATCAATATTACTACCGAGAAATTCCTGAGCACTATGTTTGGAAACAAGGCACATGGGAACCCAGAAAGCGACGAGGCGAAAAAGTAATTGGAAGAATGTATACAGTTAGTGTGAAAGACCAAGAACCATATTATTTACGTTTGTTATTATTGCATGTAAAAGGCCCAACAAGTTTTGAGAGCTTTAAATCCGTAAATGGTGTTACACATCAAACATTTAAAGATGCTGCATTACCACTAGTATTATTAATAAATGACAGTGTCTGGAAAAATACTATAATAAAAGCCACCGTTCTGAACATGCCTACACAACTTCGGGAGATGTTTGCTTACATCTGTGTTTTCGGCCCACCTACTAATCCCCTAGAGTTGTGGAATGAGTTTAAGGAACATTTTTTAAAAGACTACTGTCACAGATACCACAATAACACAGAAGATTGCATCAATTGTGAAGGCTACGCTATGAAAAATGTAAAGATGTGCTGCTAATCCATGGGAAGTCTTTTGATGATTTCAATTTACCATGAACAACAAATAAAAAAAGTCAGCCTCAAGAGGACTACGATAAGGAATATGAGTTGACAAGGGCTGCAGAGATGTAAGAAACTCTGAATCAGGAGCAACGTTTTGCCTACGAGGCCATAGTTCAAGCTTTACAAGATACCACATTAACACCTAAGTGCTTCTTTATTGATGGCCCCGGTGGCAGTGGAAAAATCTACCTATACCATCTACTCATACGTTATGTACGAGGACAAGAAGACTTTGTCTCACCTGCAGCCACAACAGGAATAGCAGCTAACTTGCTATGAGGAGGACGAACAAAGTACTCTCTCTACGGCATACCAATTCCTATCAACGAAACATCTGTTTCCAGGATTAAAAGTGATACCAACGCCGCCAAAAAGTTACAACATACTAAACTTTTTATCATTGATAAAAGCCATGCTTTGAATGTCATTGATAGACTTCTACGTGATGTCATGACAACACATGTTGCTGACAAACCCTTTGGTGGTAAAGTTTTCGTTTTTGGAGGAGACTTCCGACAATGCCTTCCTGTATTTGCTAATGCCACAAGAACAGAAATTGTAGACTCCTGTGTTAAATATTCAAAACACTGGAAAAACTTTATAAGACTGCCGCTATTCAACAACATGCGCTCCAGTGATCCATAATACAACAGTTGGTTGCTTAAACTAGGAAATGGTGAGCTGTCAAACGAACACAACCTTGTAGATGATGTCATAGAAATTCCTCCTGACAAAAATTACCATAAATGCAAATGACAAAGACCAGGGGCGGAACTACCGCCCGTGCAGCCGGTTCATTGAACGGGGGCCCCGAGGGAGAGGGGGCCCCTCCAGCAGGGCCGCCATCAGGGCATGACTGCCCTGACTCCAGTATGGGGCCCGGCCGGTAGGGGCCCCCTCGGAGCCCCGTTGGGGGCCCCCCTCTTGTGCGTCTCTCTCCTCATGGGGCCCCCGGCCCCATGCTAAGCGCCGAGTCCGGGACATCTCAGCGCTGCGCTCCTGCGGCAGCGCCTTCATGATTCCCCTGACTTCCGGTCATGTGACGGCGCCGTCACATGGCCGGAAGTCAGGAGAACCTGGTGTCAGAGATTTGGACGAGCGCCAGGATTCTGCAGGGATCGCATGGGGGTAAGTATAACAAGTTTTATTTTTTTTAAAATACAATTAACTAGGAGTGGGGGGAATGGGAGATGCACATGTGGGGGGATGAGAGATGCATATGTGGTGGAGGGGGATGAGAGAGGTGCACATGTGGGGGAGAGGGATGAGAGAGGTGCACATGTGGGGGAGGGGGATGAGAGAGGTGCACATGTGGGGGAGAGGGATGAGAGAGGTGCACATGTGGGGGAGGGGGATGAGAGAGGTGCACATGTGGGGGAGGGGGATGAGAGAGGTGCACATGTGGGGGAGGGGGATGAGAGAGGTGCACATGTGGTGGAGGGGGGTGAGAGAGGTGCACATGTGGTGGAGGGGGATGAGAGAGGTGCACATGTGGTGGAGGGGGATGAGAGAGGTGCACATGTGGTGGAGGGGGATGAGAGAGGGGCACATGTGGGGGAGGGGGATGAGAGATGTGCACATGGGAGTGGTGAGAGATGCACATGGGGGGATGAGAGAGGGGCACATGTGGGGGAGGGGGATGAGAGATGTGCACATGGGGGGGATGAGAGCTGCACATGGGGGAATTGGGAGAAAATGAGCTGCACATGGGGGAATTGGGAGTAGGGGGATAATGAGCTGCACATAATGAATGTGGGGTGGGGGAGAGTAAATGATGATGGGGTGGGGAGAGCACGGACATGATATAATGAATTGGGGCAGGGGGTGCATGTAAATAATGAATGTGGGGAGCAGGAAGTATAGAGAAGGGGGCGTTGCGGATGCAGGAGTGTAACTGGTAACAAATTGGCGGAAAGAGTAGAGGTTCTAATTAAATTATATATTAAGTGCCTATTTACAGTTAATGGGGGCACCGTGGTGGATTACAATTTATATTTGGAATGGTAGGTTGCATAATAACTAACCATATATTGATGGTGGATGCACGTCTGTATTCAGCTGCGTAATGTAGAAGTTGGGGAATATGCTCTAGATAACTGTGTTATTTTATGCAGAGACGAGTCCTGGCTGGAAGACGTGATGGCGGTCTGTGCTGGATGAAGGAGAAAAGCGAAGATGAAGGACTTCACCTAGAGACATCACCGGTGAGTCAGTGTATTACATGTACACTTACACTATATACTATGTACCGGGCTCCTGTGTATAATGTCACTGGTGATCACTGTATTACCTGTACACTATATACAGAGCTCCTGTGTATAATGTCACTGGTGATCACTGTATTACCTGTACGCTATATACAGAGCTCCTGTGTATAATGTCACTGGTGATCACTGTATTACCTGTACACTGACACTATATACAGAGCTCCTGTGTATAATGTCACTGGTGATCACTAGATTACCTGGACAGTTACATTATACATACCATGTATAGAGCTCCCGTGTATAATGACACTTATGGTAATATTAGTAATGTGGTGGTAATATTAGTAATGTGGTGGTAATATGTGGTCTGGTCATGGTGTGGCAGTTTTTCTCCCTTCTGTGTGGTATTATTCGGTCACTATGTTGTGGTAATATGTGGTCTGGTCATGGTGTGGCGGTATTCCCTGTATGTGGTATTATTGGTCATTTAAAAAAAAAAATGTATATGACACATTCCCTTAAAGAAAACTAAATAAAAATATATCTAAAAAAAGTATTGGATATTTTAAGAAAATTTTAATAGGTTAGAGTAGGGCCCGGCCAGAAGAGTCTACCTTATCGTGGTGGTGGCTTTAAAAATCTTTTGGCCAAAACAAAAGCTGATGGCTATGTATGTGGCGCCGTCACATGGCCGAACGTCAGGAGAACCTGGTGGCAGCGACGTGGACGAGCGCCAGGATTCTGCAGGGATCGCATGGGGGTAAGTATAACAAGTTTTATTTTTTTTAAATACAATTAATTAACTAGGAGTGGGGGGAATCAGAGATGCACAAGGGGGAATCAGAGATGCACAGGGGGGAATCAGAGATGCACAGGGGGGAATCAGAGATGCACAGGGGGGAATCAGAGATGCACAGGGGGATGAGGGATGCACATGGGGGGGTGAGGGATGCACATGGGGGGGTGAGGGATGCACATGGGGGGGTGAGAGATGCACATGGGGGGGTGAGAGATGCACATGGGGGGATGAGAGATGCACATGGAGGGGGATGAGAGATGCACATGGGGGGGATGAGAGATGCACATGTGGGGGATGAGAGATGCACATGGGGGGATGAGAGATGCACATGGGGGGGATGAGAGATGCACGGGGGGGATGAGAGATGCACGGGGGGGATGAGAGATGCACGGGGGGGATGAGAGCTGCACATGGGGGGGTTATGTTTACATAACTTTGTTGCCTTATGAAGGGCAGGGGGGGCCCCCCAAAAATTTCTTGCACAGGGGCCCACTACAGTCTGTGTCCGCCCCTGTCACCAATAGAAGGTATGTGGGTGTAACCGTGATCTTATTAAATCAGAGCTTGGATTTTGGTCATTGGTCAGTCCTGGAAGGTACAGCTTGCTGTAGTTGTATCTGTTTTCCTAAGGAGTTCTTCTAAGGAGTGCTTCCTTGCGCTAAGCTCTGAGCTATTTCTCTGACACAGGTTTAGCACTTTTCTTTTATTATCTTTTTGATTTTATGTTAATGTATATATCATATTGTTTGTATCATCTTTGTGTATTTTTTATACACACTGCCTACTTTTCAAGATTAGATCACTTGTTTTTATTCTGTTATTCCCACACCCTATCATTTCTTTACTTAGAAAATTGGGCGTGAGGAACGATCAACACGCCCATATGATGGCGCGGTCGAGCATGTAAATTGTAACTCCCTACATGTATTTCTATAGCAGGACGAAGAACGTTTGGCGTTCGAAACGTGTAGGTTTCACAGAGGTCTCCACCTTTATTTATTTTATTTTTGCAATGTGTATATCTTTTTAATGGATTAACAATAAAATCATAATTTTATCTGCAATTGGATCTGGAAGCTGGCGTATCACAATGTCGGTGGATATGCACCTTCTCTTTTTGGTTGAGGAGAAGGTGACTCCTACAGGGTGAGATAGAAAAATGCAATGAGCCTAAGAACTATCAGGCAGGTAATTGCTTATTACGTGCTTGTTCTACCCTGTGGTGGCTAAGATTGCTCCTGGACCGCTCCTAACAGCGATTCTGCTGCTTCACGTCAACAGAACAGCTCTTCCTCTTCCCGACTGCTCTGTCAAAGAGGCATGACTGCCAACTTTATGCTGATTGACAGACGGCTCCCTGCAGTTAGGCAGCAGGGAGCCAGCTGTCAATCAGCATGACACCGGCAGTCACACCCCATCAACAGATCAGAGCGGAAGCTGAAAAATCACTGTCAGGAGCGCTCCGTGACCACTCTGAACCAGCAGATATCGGCGCCTGGCACAACAGGCACATAGTTAGCAAACACTTGCCTGTTAGTTCTTAGGTCCATGGTAAAAAAAAAAAAAAGTCCCTGACAACCCCTTTTAATATTAAGGAGCAGGAATTCTCCGCATGATGCTATAATCAAGAAAACATGAAATTCTCTCCTGCCCAGTCAGTCTGCCCAATCTGTTACACCATGATTACCAAAACCTCGACTCATTCCACTGCCCACTTGTATTACCACTTACCCGGCTCTGCTTGGCCCCTGTTACCAGGCCATTGGCTTGTCTGACTGCAAGTGCACACTTCTGAACCGGGAGTCCCTGTGGATTTTCACATCCCCTCCATTTGACATAATGAATTTCAGTGACACAGAGGATTGTTCGGCTAGACTGAACAAACTAGCATCTATTTTTGATAATAAACCGTCAGTGGTGACAACAGAACCGGATGAATTTAAAGATCTCATGTTCCAGATGGAAAACAAAATGACCAGAGAACTTAAAGTTTGGTGGGATCTCACAACCTTGGACACATATATAAAAAAGGAAATGATCCCTAGAGGTCTGCGTTTAAAAAAAAGTCGCCACCACTATATACAATGACGGTTTTCAAGAAGATCAGAATGCGATTCTTAGTCAATGTTCACTGAATCTTATGCACCTCATAATCAAACATGAGGAACTGGAACTGACTTAAATTAAATTGGATATTAAAGATATACAATCGTCTTTGGGGAAATATGTGCAACTAAAAGAATTTAATATTTGTAATGACAAACTGAAATCTAATTTGGCCAAGTTGGAGAACACCATTATGGATATAAAAAGATCCAAGTTCAAAAGGGACAGTGAGGACTATGCGCAGAACAAGATTTATAGTTGGAATTAACAATAACCATCCATCTTAAAAAAACGCTCCCACAAACGTTTTCAGAGATCTGGAAGAGGGAGTTTTAAGGAGCATGATGATGTTACGGATAATTCTTTTGCTGCCACCTCTGATTCATCTATGAGTTCAATGGGAGAAATTCAACAATTGTATTTTATCAAAAATAAATTATCTAGTGCTGGTGGAACGATTACAAAAAACGGAGGAAGAGGGTGTGGCGCCCCTGAGGGTTCGGTCGCCACAGGGGGGTACTGCATCTTGTGAAAGAGGTGTGGTATCTCCTCTCCCAGGTTAGGATGGAGCACCTGTCAGGACCCCACCTCATCACTCAACACTACACACTCCTGTCCTATGGGGGGCTAGTATGCACTAGGGTGCTGCCCCAGCAGGATAATGGAGATGGGGGAACCAAAGATAGGGGGAACCATGTAGTGGGTGAGGGTGGAGGACGCACTTTTAGGTTACACTTGTAGATACATATTTAATAGCCAGCCATCTTAAGTTCAAGGTTGTTTGATTGTGGTCTTCACAGCTGGCAGTGGCCTTGTGTAGGAGCCTGCAGCGTGCTGGAGATGCACGGTCCTCGTGCTCTGGCCTTGAGACGAGGAGCAGGATAGAGTTAACGGAGGTCTCTACCCGGTTAAGGTCCCTGCTTAAGAATGCCTGGAGGGGAGCTGAGGAGGAGAGCTCCACAGGCAAAAGGATCCCAGGGAATACGGACGGAACGGCATACGCCACCTGTACTCTCCATTCTGGCCTAGTCAGAGGGACTCCTGCTGCAAGAGGGGTACCGGCCCCCGATATCTGACTTTGTTACTTCACGTCTGAGTCGGAAAAGCCTGAAGGCTAAGTGGTTCCCACTGGGTAACAGACGGAGCGGAGTCGCCACCTGTGCCCTTGTTCTGTGTATAGCCAGAGGGAGACCCAGCCTTGCAACACGCACTGCACACGGACAGGAGAAGCCCAAGGGGGAGATTTCTAGGAACACACTGGTGCTGGGGGTCCTGATAGACGCACCTGAACTACCGGGGTGTGCCGAACCCCCTTCTCTGGTGGCCGCAGCACGCCGTGAGGAGCAAGGAGAAGCCTTGCAGCTGACCTCTAACAACGTGAGTAAAGCTTGGAAGACTACATCCATTGCCTCCGGTCCATTATTGCAGCGGGACACCACACCGCACAACTGCACCTACTATGACTCCCCTCATCCTCCTGTTTCCTCTGCCCTGAGGCCCTGCTCCGCCTGTGGGGAGTAGTACTACAGTCGGCTGCCACAACATCCCGCCTCAGAGGACTGCGCATCACCAGACACCACAGGTGGCGTTGTCGTTTATCCACTCATAATTGCCACTCATCAACTAGCCCCTATTTTTAATGTGTGCGCCCTGGGCACGGACCGGGCCGAGGCCGCTACTGCATCCCCATTCTACCAACTGGGCCCGCCGTCCAAGTACACCCCTTTCCCAGGGAGGGCTAGCCGCTACTGAAACAGCTAGTGGCGGGTCAAACATCACTGGCGTAGTCGGCAGGATTGCGTGCCCGCAGCAACGGAAGAAGTGATTCCCATTGCCAGCAGGTACTGCGCGCCTTTACAACAGACTGTCTTTAACACCCAAGATGGCGCCCGCCCAAGAAGAACGGACGCCATTGTGTGCAAAAAGGACAACCACCCAGCACCTCCCATCGTGGGTCTGGCTTCCCCCATGGCGCCAACAGCTATGACCGGCCCTTGCATTAGAGACTGTCCGCGAGGTAGTGTCCGTCAAGACGGATGGGACGTCCCAAGGGCTGCCTGTCAGCCAGCCACCCTGGAGCCGCCCCAAGAGAAGGAGGAGTAAGCAACAACAAGGTGTGGCCACAACAATCCTAGAGACTCCACACCCAGCAGCGAGGATAGAAGCAGCGCAGGAGAGATGCTCCGATGCCGCCCCACCAACTGCTGCCTCGGTCGGAATACGGGGGATTCACCTGACCCCGGAGGAGGCCGAGTTCCTCCGAGTGGAGTCACAGGACCTGACCCGGAGGGTTGTGGATGCCCAGCGTATGGTGTCCGCAGCATGGAGAGAGGAGGTGCTGCAGAAGATCCGGTCCCGCCTCCAAGGTGCTGCAAGCCAAGAAAGCGGAGCAGCAACCCAGGAGGAAGAAACCTCAGAGGCCGCGTGCAGCCCAGGACAGGGTAAGATACAAACCCCTGTCCCAGGTGAGAGACGCACAAAGGCCCTAGTCGATCTAATGCCGGCACCCATGTCCCTGGGCGCCGTTGTTTGGGAGCAGATCTTCGCTCCGGAGCTGGAGGCTTACGTGTCATTCTCCGCCGGAGGCCTGCAATGCCTCCCGACTCCCGGCCTAGAAGAGCCTGTGCTTAGTGGGGACACCACCTGCCCCAACCCGGACTGGTCCGCGTCACTGAAGGACCTGCAGCAACCCCTGCTGTCGCCGCTGCTAGCGCCTCTGGTTACCTGCCCGGCGGCGGAGGAGATGGTCTGGGACAACCAGGGGGGGGCCTACTGGGCTTCCCACGGGAGACCCGGATGGAAGCGCGGAGGCGTAAGGACTTCTGCCGCAAGGAGCTCCTCCAGCTGGACAAGGAGCGGCGGGAGAGGCGGGTACGCTGCGAGAGCCTGGAGGTGTGCGCTAAGGCCGCCAAGTCCAAGGCCTGCCAGGAGGAGGCAGCCCATCCAAGCCCCCGGGAGGAAGGGCTGATCGTCCGCTTCCACCAGGAGGCGGGGTGGGGCTTCATCAGGAGTCCCCAGTTTGCTCAGGACGTATTTGTGAACCGCAGAGACTTCGAGCCACAACTGAGGAGGGATGACCCTGGCCGGAATCTCTACCCGGGTGACTTGGTGTCGTACACCCGCCACCATGGGGAACGTGGGTGGTACGCCCTGGATGTGCGTAGAGTATTCCAGGGTGAGGCCCCTGCGCACCTGCCGGTAGGGGACCGGTCTGGCTCTGTGAGCAAGAATGAGCCTTTCCCTAGGTGGAGGTACCTGGACTAAGCGGCCCCAGAGGCTGTACCTTTGAGTTGACTTGTTGATTGTTTATGTTTATTACCATGTTTTCCTCCCGGTTTAGAGAGACATTTGTCCCTGCGGACTGGCTGTAGACAGACTCTATTGTATATAGTTGTGCATCTATTTAGGTACTCCCTATTGGTTTTATACAAAACCCACTTCTACTTCTACCTCAGACCTCAGAAGCAAAACCTGTCGGGAGTGGCTCTCCTGGAGGTCCAACACAGGAACTCCATGCCCTGCAGCCACCCCAGGGCCTACGTTGAGGGTTTGGGACAGGTCCCTCTTGCTGCTGAACTGCCTCTTTTTCTATTTTCTTACCAAGCTGTCTACATGCAGAATGTCTCTTTGATGTTTTTATACTTTTGTACTATTTATCTGCAACGTTTAAGAATCAGAGCCTCCCATAATGGGAAGATTGTTGATTGTTGTGAAAAAGCATATAAAAAGTCTGTACCATGTTTTGCTCTCTTTGCAGCACGCGGACGTGCGGTGTTTCACCAGGGGGGAATGTGGTGCCCCTGAAGGTTCGGTCGCCACGGGGGGTACTGCATCTTGTGAAAGAGGTGTTGTATCTCCTCTCCCAGGTAAGGATGGAGTACCTGTCAGGACCCCACCTCATCACTCAACACTACACACTCCTGTCCTATGGGGGGCTAGTATGCACTAGTGTGCTGCCCCAGCAGGATAATGGAGATGAAGGGACCAAAGATAGGGGGAACCATGTAGTGGGTGAGGGTGGAGGACGCACTTTTAGGTTACACTTGTAGATACAGTACATATTTAATAGCCAGCCATCTGAAGTTCAAGGTTGTTTGATTGTGGTCTTCACAGCTGGCAGTGGCCTTGTGTAGGAGCCTGCAGCGTGCTGGAGATGCACGGTCCTCGTGCTCTGGCCTTGAGACGAGGAACGGGATAGAGTTAACGGAGGTCTCTACCCAGTCAAGGTCCCTGCTTAAGAAGGCCTGGAGGGGAGCTGAGGAGGAGAGCTCCGCAGGCAAAAGGATCCCAGGGAATACGGACGGAGCGGCATACGCCACCTGTACTCTCCATTCTGGCCTAGTCAGAGGGACTCCTGCTGCAAGAGGGGTACCGGCCCCCGATATCTGACTTTGTTACTTCACGTCTCAGTCGGAAAAGCCCGGAGGATAAGTGGTTCCCACCGGGTAACGGACGGAGCGGAGTCGCAACCCGTGCCCTTGTTCTGTGTATAGCCAGAGGGAGACCCAGCCTTGCAACACGCACCGCACACGGACAGGAGAGGCCCAAGGGGGAGATTTCTAGGAACACGCTGGTGCTGGGGGTTCTGATAGATGCACCTGAACTACCGGGGTGTGCCGAACCCCCTTCTCTGGTGGCCACAGCACGCCATGAGGAGCAAGGAGAAGCCTTGCAGCTGACCTCTAACAACGTGAGTAAAGCTTGGAAGACTACATCCATTGCCTCTGGTCCATTATTGCAGCTCGATACCACACTGCACCACTGCACCTACTACGACTCCCCTCATCCTCTTTTTTCCTCTGCCCTGAGGCCCTGCTCCGCCTGTTGGGAGTAGTACTACCATCGGCTGCCACAACATCCCGACTCAGAGGACTGCAGAAGCGCTGGTGGCGCATCACCAGACACCACAGGTTGTGTAGTCGTTTATCCACTCATAATTGCCACTCATCAACTGGCCGCTATTTTTAATGTGTGCGCCCTGGGCACGGACCGGGCCGAGGCCGCGACTGCATCCCCATTCTACCAACTGGGCCCGCCGTCCGAGTACACCCCTTTCCCAGGGAGGGCTAGCCGCTACTGAAACAGCTAGTGGCGGGTCACACAAGGGTGGGACGTAAGCGTAAATGCAAACAAGTACCCCACACAGAGCAAAAAACGCCATTATTAGAGTCACCTGTTTGGAATCTCTCTAGCTACATCTTATCTGAGAGTCAAATTTCTCTCCTGGCTAAAGGCCTGAGCTTTTCACCTTCTAACGAATTCGACATTTTCAGAACAATTCTGGATGTTAACAAATTAGCACGTCACCTCACCATCCGATGTCATTTTATGGACATGAAAAATCCACAGAATACAGCTTCAGAAGAAGCTTCTCCTAGGACAAGCCAGGATTCCATGCTATTATTCACAGAACAACAGTCTTTATTACAAATGAAACAATTCGAGACGGAATCTTTAATTCCAAATGTAAATTTAAATGAGGACTTTCGGGCTGGTAATCCTTTCTTTTACCCACTTCAGTCCAGACCATTGGTTCTGGATCAGTTCCAGGACTTAATTGAAAAAGAACTCGTGGAATTAAAGAATGAATTATCTTCTACTAATCATTTGGACTCTAATCTGACATATAGAGAAAAAGACGCTCTGAAAAAATTAAAGGATAATTCAGACATACTAGTCCGCTCAGCGGATAAAGGTGGCACTATAGTACTGAATGCAGGATTGTATAAAAAATTGAATTTGATGGATTTAGAAAATAGGGATGTTTATTTGGAGTTAGCTAGAGATCCTACTGTTGAGTTTAATGCTGCTATGTATAATCTATTAAACGAAGGTTTGCACTGAGGGGCCCTAAAAAAAAATTAATGGAATATTTATAGGTAGATCACCCAATTGTTCCAGTTTACCATTCGCCTCCAAAAATACATAAAAATATTTTCCCACCACCTTTAACCCCTTTACTACCCAAGGTGGTTTGCACATTAATGACCAGGCCAATTTTTACAATTCTGACCACTGTCACTTTATGAGGTAATTACTCTGGAATGCTTCAACGGATCCCCCTGATTCTGAGATTGTTTTTTCGTGACATATTGTACTTCATGATCGTGGTAAAATTTCTCCGATAACACTTGCATTTATTTGTGAAAAAAACTGAAATTTGGCGAAAATTTTTGAAAATTTAACAATTTTCAAAATTTTAATTTTTATGCTCTTAAATCAGAGAGATATGTCACACAAAATAGTTAATAAATAACATTTACCACATGTCTACTTTACATCAGCACAATTTTGGAACCAAATTTTTTTTTATTAGAGAGCTATAAGGTTTAGAAGTTGACCAGAGATTTCTCATTTTTCCAACAAAATTTAGAAACCATTTTTTTAGGGACCACATCACATTTGAAGTCACTTTGAGGGGTCTTTATGACAGAAAATACCCAAAAGTAAGACCACTCTAAAATCTGCACCCCCAAGGTGCTCAAAACCACATTCAAAAAATTTATTAATCCTTCAAGTGCTTCACAGAAATTTTTCGAATGTGGAAGAAAAAAATTAACATTTAACTTTTTTCACAAAAATGTTACTTTAGACCCAATTTTTTTATTTTCACAGGGTTAACAGGAAAAAGTGGACCCCAAAATTTGTTGTGCAATTTCCCCTGACCACGCAGATACCCCATATGTGGGGAAAAAACACTGTTTAGGCGTACGGCAGGGTTCGGAAGGAAAGGAGCGCCATTTGACTTTTTGAAAGTAAAATTAGCTTGAATAATTAGCGGACGCCATGTTGTGTTTGGGGAGCCCCTGATGTGCCTACACAGTGGAAACCCCCCACAAGTGACACCATTTTGGAAACTAGACCCCTCAGAGAACCTTTACAGAAGTTTATAACATGGAGCCATGAAAATAAAAAATTATGTTTTAGCCCCAATTTTTTTATTTTCACAAGGGTAAGAGGAGAAACTAGACCCCAAAAACTTTTTGCAATTTCTCCTGAGTACGCCAATACCCTATATGTGGGGAAAATACAGTGTTTGGGTGCACGGCAGAGTTCAGAAGGGAAGGAGCACTGTGTGACTTTTTGAACGCAAAATTTGCTGGAATTGAGGGCGGACGCCATGTCACGTTTGAAGAGCCCCTGATGTGCCTAAATAGTTGAAACCCCCCACAAGTGACCCCATTTTGGAAACTACAACTCTCAAGGATTTTATCAAGGAGTATAATGAACATTTTGAACCCGGTACGACACATAATTTGATAACATTAGGTCATCATATTGAATAAGTTGTCATTAGTCTTGAGCACAAGTGCTCGCCACTTGAGTTTGCATCGTGTACTCGGGTATGCACCATGTATCGCACGTGCTCGAGTGACATGCTCGAGTCCTGCCCACATGTTTCACGGTTATTAGACACCCAAAACAAACATGCAGGGATTGCTGGTGCATGGCAGGAAATCCCCTCACGTTTTATTTGACTGTGAAGCATATGAGGCAGAGACTCGAGCACCCGCGATACTCAATGCATACCCGAGCACCCGATGCAAACTCAAGTAGCGAGCACTTGTGCTCAACACTAGTCGCCATATCGTCATCTTTTTTTTTTTGGGCTTTTGAAAAAAATCCCAACCCTAGCACAACCCTAACCCTACAGTTTATTTTTTACACCTTTCCTTGTGCAGTATAAGTGATTAGACGACTTTATTCTTTGGGTCGGTGCGATTACAGCGAAGCTCATCAAGAGAATGCCAAGAGTGTGCAAAGCAGTCATCAAAGCAAAAGGTGGCTACTTTGAAGAACCTAGATTATAAGACATATTTTCAGTTGTTTCTCATTTTTTTGTTAACTATATAATTCCACATGTGTTAATTCATAGTTTTGATGCCTTCAGTGTGAATGTACAATTTTCATAGTCATGAAAATACAGAAAAATCTTTAAATGAGAAGGTGTGTCCAAACTTTTGGTCTGTACTGTACGTATTAGTACGCCCTGGGCTGTAAAGGGGTTAAGACCCATAGTGGTGGGGATTGGTTCCCATGGTGAAAAATTAAGTGCCTGGATGAATTTTTACCTACAGCCTCTGGTTCAGGAAACTCCGAGTTACAATAGGGATTCAAAATTCATAGTGACCATTTTTGATAAATTTGAATGGCCAAAAAACTTTGGATGATTGTCCTGTGATGTGGTGGCATTATACCCCCTCAATTCCACACCATATTGCTTTAGCATGTTTAACCTACCATCTTGACACATACAGTTCGTACACTATAGAAATAAAAGAATGTCTGGTCATAGCAGTACAGTTCCTCTTAGAGCGGAATTATTTTAGCTTTGATAAAAGTTTTTTTTTTTACAGAAAAGAGGAGTCAGCATGGGCAGTAAATTTTCTCCTTCGCTAGTGAACATAGTGATGTGTAGGTGGAAGGAGCTTTTCATTTACCATAATGATAACACATATAGTGGACACATTGTGTGGTACGGTAGATTTATTGATGACCTCCTCCTGGTGTGGGGGGCACACAGGAGGAGGTGGTACAATTTGTACAGTTCATCAACTGCAATCATTTTAATCTTAAATTCACTTAGTTCTACCATTCATCCAAAATTACTTTTTTGGATCTCGAACTTGAGGCTACCAAGGAGAAAGAATTGGTCAAAATTAATCCCCACAGAAAATCTACAGCCTCAAATTCTATTCTATCAGCTAAATGTTGTCATCCGCCACATATTGTTCAGATAACATCAGTTTTCAGAAGGAATCAGAAAAAATTTGTAACAGACTATCCAATAGGTGCTATCCCGAGTGGTCTTTAAGAAAAGCGAGTAGAATTGTCTCCAATATAAATCGGAAAGATATACTCCGAAATAAACAGAAAAATAACATGAACACATTGGATACTAGGGTAACGTTTTCTACCACCTATAGTCCTCAGTATAATAAAATTACATCTAGAATTAAAAAGTATAACCCTATTATATATCAGAACAAGAAACTAAAAAACCTACTTTCTAATGACATCCGCTTTGTAGCCAGGAAAGCGCCCGCTCTGGGAACCATCCTTTCTCCTAGCTTATACACCAGTGAGACTAATACTGTACAACCAAATTGGCTCAGCACAAAAGGTTTCTTCAGATGTGGAGCCAATCGGTGCAAAGCGTGTCTACATGCGGTTAAAACAGATAGTTTTATGTCCTTAAGTAATGATAGAGAATATAAAATTCATGATTTCCTCAATTGTAATTCATCAGGGGTTATATACCTTATAGAATGCACCTTGTGTAAGGTCCACTATGTGGGTTGTACCACAGGTGCGCTGAAAGTCCGTATCAGAAGACATCTTTCTGATGCGATTAATTTGGAAGCCATAAATACATCAGCAGTATCGAGGCATTTTGCGAGAGTTCATAAAGGTGACACCTCATTCTTTAAATATATGGAGATAGAGAAGGTATATAGATCCACACGAGGGGGGGATCATAAGTGCAAACTTCTGAACCGGGAGTCCCTGTGGAATTTCACATTGGATACCACAGGGGTTAAATTCAAGACAGGATCTGATACTGCAGTATTAAGAAATATAATTCTGCATTTATTTCCATGCATGTACAGTGGGTACGGAAAGTATTCAGACCCCTTTACATTTTTCACTCTTTGTTTCATTGCAGCCATTTGGTAAATTCTAAAAAGTTCATTTTTTTTCATTAAAGGAGTCTGAATACTTTCCGTACTCACTGTATGTATCTATATACACTGCTCCAAAAATAAAGGGAACACTTAAAACAACAGAATATAACTCCAAGTAAATCAAACTTCTGTGAAATCAAACTGTCCACTTAGGAAGCAACACTGATTGACAATCAATTTCACATGCTGATGTGCAAATGGAATAGACGATAGATGGAAATTATTGGCAATTATCAAGACACCCTCAATAAAGGAGTGGTTCTGCAGGTGGGGACCACAGACCACATCTCAGTACCAATGCTTTCTGGCTGATGTTTTGGTCACTTTTGAATGTTGGTTGTGCTTTCACACTCGTGGTAGCATGAGACAGACTCTACAAACCACAGAAGTTGCTCAGATAGTGCAGCTCATCCAGGATGGCACATCAATGCGAGCAGTGGCAAGAAGGTTGGCTGTGTCCAGAGGCTGGAGGCGCTACCAGGAGACAGGCCAGTACACCAGGAGATGTGGAGGGGGCCGTAGGAGGGCAACAACCCAGCAGCAGGACCGCTACCTCCGCCTTTGTGCAAGGAGGAACAGGAGGAGCACTGCCAGAGCCCTGCAAAATGACCTCCAGCAGGCCACAAATGTGCATGTGTCTGCACAAACGGTTAGATACCGACTCCATGAGGGTGGTATGAGGGCCCGACGTCCACAGATAGGGGTTGTGCTCACAGCCCAACACCATGCAGGACACTTGGCATTTGCAAGAGAACACCAGGATTGGCAAAGTCGCCACTCGCGCCCTGTGCTCTTCACAGATGAAATCAGGTTCACACTGAGAACATGTGACAGACGTGACAGAAACTGGAGACGCCGTGGAGAGCGACATCCTTCAGCATGACCGGTTTGGCAGTGGGTGAGTAATGGTGTGGGGTGGCATTTCTTTGGAGGGCCGCACAGCCCTCCATGTGCTCGCCAGAGGTAGCCTGACTTCCATTAGTTACCGAGATGAGATCCTCAGTCCCCTTGTGAGACCATATGCTGGTGCGGTTGGCCCTGGGTTCCTCCTAATGCAGGACAATGCCAGACCTCATGTGGCTGGAGTGTGTCAGCAGTTCCTGCGAGATGAAGGCATTGAAGCTATGGACTGGCCAGCCCGTTCCCCAGACCTGAATCCGATTGAGCACATCTGGGACATCATGTCTCGCTCCATCCCCCAACGTCACGTTGCACCACAGACTGTCCAGGAGTTGGCGGATGCTTTAGTCCAGGTCTGGGAGGAGATCCCACAGGAGACCATCCGCAACCTCATCAGGAGCATGCCCAGGCTTTGTAGGGAGGTCATACAGGCACGTGGATATATATATATATATATATATATATATATATATATATATATATGCCTTTTTGTCATTCTAGTAGTAGGGCCATAATTAAGACATGATTTGTTGAAACGCGTAGGTCTGTAAGCTATGATAGTTGCACATTTGCTGTATTCTTTGTGGAGCAGTGTTTTATATGGCTAATAAAAGCTAAGTTTTAATATTTTTTCTACTAAACAAACCTTTACGCTGGATCATTTGCACTTTTCCCTTGTCTGACTACACTTACGTTTCGCCCTGGTACCACTTATCTGCATCTCCAGAAGTTTCCCATTTCTCTATTATACTCTTCAAATTACATTTTGAGACTTTCTCCTCCTGTTGTTGCACATATTTTTTTCCCTTCATCTGCACAGGTATCATTAATCTATCAACTATAATGGCCGTACCAGGTCCTGCAGGTCCTGTATCCCGTACATATGACGTGGGCAGTGCACGGCATGCCGCTAGTTTTTATTCTGAGTGCTCTTATATACGGTGGTAGTTTTACACAATGTTGAGCCTGTGATCTGCAGAGTGAAATGTCTGACTGCTAAAACAGAAGTATACGTCAGATTCTACAGCATGGATACATAAAGGACGTCCTGGGGGAATATACCTCCCTCCAACACTCGTCCAGTCCCTGCCTCACACTAGAGACATTTATAATAACTCCAGGACTATGGAGCTGGTCATTTTCTCATAATCTGTGGCCGTTATTAGTAATCTCGCATTGTACGGTAATATCACCCTGGAGGTTGTGATGTATTTAGTGTAATAGCGCCATCTAGAATATACAGTATATATCAGGCGATACCATGCTTTCTATAGTTAGTCGTCTTATGTGCCCTCTATAGCTATCTATTATACTTTATATTTCTTTATAATAATTTATAATAAATTACTCGATAGTTTTACAGCTTTATGATGTTTATTAATCTGCTGTAATTATAAAAGAAAGTCCAACCTTACAGTGGACACAGGTGGAAGTGTCCTCCATGATGGTGTAGGCTGAGGTGGAGCAAGTATATAGTCAGTGGGGGATCAAGATGACCAGTATTCCCCAGGGTTCCCTGTTATCAGGGAGGGACCCGGTGTATGCAATCAAAAGATCTTATCCTCTGACCGGCTGTGTGCCATCAACAGGTAATGATCCTCAGTCCGGCTGTGTGCCATCAACAGGTAATGACCATCCGGCAGTGCAACATCAACTGGTCATCACTCTCCAGCTGTGTGCCATCAACAGGTAATGATCCTCTGTCCGGCTGTGTGCCATCAACAGGTAATGACCATCCGGCAGTGCGCCATCAACAGGTAATGACCCTCTGGCTATGGCCATCAATAGGTCATCACCCTCCGGCTGTGTGCCATCAACAGGTAATGACCATCTGGCAGTGCGCCATAAACAGGTAATGACCATCCGGCTGTATGCCATCAACAGGTAATGATCCTCTGTCCGGCTGTGTGCCATCAACAGGTAATGACCCTCTGGCTATGGCCATCAATAGGTCATCACCCTCCGGCTGTGTGCCATCAAATGTTTTTATCTTCTGTCCAGTTTTGTGCCATCAAGAGGTAATGATTCTCCAGCTATGGGCCATCAACAGGTCATCACCCTTCGGCATTTAGGCTTCTTGTCTTCTGTAAGATGCGATTCTTGAGTCTCCTGATGTTAAAAAATATTTTAAAAATCACCGATTAAACTAATAATCTATCTAGTACATAAGCATCACAATTTATAATCTATCTAGTGCATAAGTATGACAGTTTAGCTCACAGAACATACACTATGCTAAAACATTAGACCCTACAAGCAGAAATTTGCTAAACTAACATAAATATAACTGACAAATCAGTAGAAAAATCGCTACCAATGGCACAGCTCTCTTCACATCAACCTGTAACCATAGTAGATAAGAAATAGAGGACAATGCTCATAGTCAGTTATCAACAATTCGGCATGGGGCATCCCACCAGAGACATTATAATATCTAGTAGATTATAGATGGCAATAGAATTTACCAACAAGCATATAGTACGCCAAACTCAAGTATATAGTATGCCAAACCTCGACACGTTTTCCTAAAATAGGTTCATCAGAAGCACATACTAGACAGTGATACTTAGCAAAGCGTTCATAGATATATGCGCCATATAATAAGGTGCTAAAGTGCAAGTGTGTGACAAAATATCCATTCGATTTCAGGTGCAATGCTGCATTGTATGTAGTAAGATGGTGCCCATCAGACAGCATGTATAGGACTAACCTGTGATGAAAACACGAGCAATGGGAAAGTTCAAGCAGTTGCCTTCTCAATCTTCCTCGCCTCTAAGACATCTAAGGAAACATCTTCTCCTCTTGATTTTGGGTGGAGGTGTTGCAGGCATTTCAGGCTCTGGCATTCTAGGTTCTGACATACTAGGTTTTGACATGGTAGGTTCTGGTGTTCTAGGTTCTGGTGCTCTTGGCTCTGGAATTCTGGGTTGTTGGCTTCTCTGAAAAATCAGTAACCTCTCTTTATGCTCCGTGGAACTTCGAGCTCTTCTTCCTATATTGTTGTGAGGGATCGTTCTGACCCAGACAATATCACTGAACGCCACTTTATAGTTGCAACTAGGAACCTTTTTCGCATCCTGCGGTGCAGGAGCCATGGATGGAGTAGAACATTTGCCATTGGGCAGGACAGGTGTTCTCCTGGAGTCTTGCTCCTGAATCTGAGGGATGCAAATCGGCTCCTTACAAGCACTTTGTTCCTTCAGAATGGTTTTGTTCTCAGGAGTTTTCTGATTGTTTCACCAGGTTCAGACATTGGCCACTTGCTCAGGACAAGACTTAAGACCAAATACTCTAGTATTGTCAGTAGTGTCATCACCACAACAAAAACTGCGTCACGGAAGAGCCAAAGAGGAAGATTGATGGAAGCTTGATAGGTGCTTCTCCTGAGATCCACGGGTAGTGGGTCATCCTATAATAAAGAAAAAAAACATAATAAAGTCCTGTATATTTATACCCAATCCAGTCAAACAGAGAGCCCTTGTTATTATACAGTGATGGATACATTATCAAGCAACTTTCAGAAATATCCCATTGAGAAGATCAGGAAGAAGTTTGGGATTCACCTCCAGGGTCCATGGAATATTATTTACAGTTGGACTTTCATATGACGGACGGTCACGTGTCCAGTATGAGAAGTCCTGCAAGAGGCGATATTCTCATTAGCTGATCCTTGTGACCTCCATATTGATGAGAACATACTCGCCCTCAGTGTACTGTAATGTGGGGGGTAGAGCAACGTAAAGCACAGAAATGATAGGATGATACTCATCATCTCCAGAGGTCTCTCAGCACCAAGGTAGGGTCAATGAGATACAAGCTGCAGATGGGCCGAGGCTTCTAATATACCCAGGGGTGACATCACAAAGCCCTCTGTGACATCATTGCACAGTTCTATCCATCATGTCACTGATACTTTGGACCTAACTAAATGTCTAAAAGAGAACCCTTCCACATGATTTCCAATCACGGAGCAGCTTCAGTTTTTCAAGAAAAGTTTAAAAAATATAATCTGTGCTTTGATTGGTCACAATGGCACATGAAGCAGAACGTCTTTAGATCTTTTAAAGGGAAAGTGTCAGCAATTGTTTTACAATTGTAAAATTGTAAAGTATTTATATTTATATATAAATACACATATATATTTAAAAAGGTTTTAATGGTATAAAATCTGAAAAAATATTTTAACTGTTTTGATGTTTTCATCTTGTAAACACTAGGGGGAGCAGCTGCTGACATTTCCATGAAAACAGAATACAGCTAGCTCGCATTACGACTGGAGTAAAAGTGGGCGGGATCTGCTCACATGGGTGTGATGTCACTCCTCCCCTTCTGGGCGTTTGCAAAAAGGTAAATGAGACTGTAGTTTAGGATCACAGTGTGGAGCGATCACTGGTGACTGCAAAGTGATATATAAGGGACAACACCAAAGTCATTAATCACTACAAGGACAAAGCAGGAATGTGGGAGTCAGAGGGGTCACCCCACACTTATATCCCCTCTGACTGTCACTTCCTAAGCTCCTTTCCCTGCCATAACCTCTTATTCCAGCAGGTAAATTGTTACAGGACCCCCCTCCCCATCCCCTTCCCCTGCCGCAGCTGATTCTAAACGTCCTCCATATGTAATAATAGACAGGTACTCACCGGCAGCCTATGGTAATTCACAGGGTAGAACAGGGTACAGCACAGAAACAATATGGCGATCCTCATTGTCTCCAGGGGGTATCTCAGCACCAAGATATGGCCAATGAGAAATGAGCTCCAGGTGGATGGAGTCCCCTTATATACCCCAAGGGTGACATCACAACGCCCTCTGTGACATCATCACCCACAACATTCCGTCACATGACATCACCCAGCACCAGCATCATGTGACCCAGCATAAATAGAAACAGTCCCTGTTGCCTATAGCAACTATTCAAAACTAAGTTTAAACTTTTCCAACAGCTAAAGGCGGCTCTGTGATGGCAGTTTCTTCTTGTGGACGGTTGTGATAAATCTGCAGAACATCTACATAACGCGACATGTAGAAAATCCTGTCTTTTCCCCTCTGTTCTTCCTCTGGTGCTACAGAGACGGATAGAAGGAGCTTTTCCAGACCTTACAGTGCACAATATGGGACCTAATCACTGATATCCCAGATCTCCTCAGTACAAGCATACCGCCAACCTATGAGGACTAGAAAGAGGGCGAAACCATGCGGCACGCGTAGTCTGACCACGCCCCTATCCACACCCCAAGCCACGCCCTTTTTATACCTTGGCAGGAGGAGATGTCTGTACAAAGCGCAAGTTATCAAATGGCTGAAGGAACACTTTATCAACATGAATGAAGGTTTTGAAGGGCATCCACTGTCCCGGCACTACCGGAAGTTCCACAACCAATCTTATAAGGACACTAAGTTTTGTGGGATCCGATTAGTCCCCAGAAAATGGAGGGGAGGTGATTACCTGAGATTAATGTCGCGGATGGAATCCAAATGGATCTTCACATTAAATAGCTTGGCTCTGAAGGGCCTTAATCACGAGAGTCAGCTGTATGCCTTCAACTCGCAGCGGTATATACTGTATGTATTTTTTATCCCAGTACCAATTGAACATTTACATTGCACTTTTATGAACCTCCTTATATTTTATCAATATAATACAGTACAGACCAAAAGTTTGGACACACCTTCTCATTTAAAGATTTTTCTTTATTTTCATGACTATGAAAATTGTACATTCACACTGAAGGCATCAAAACTATGAATTAACACATGTGGAATTATATACTTAACAAAAAAGTGTGAAACAACTGAAAATATGTCTTATATTTTAAGTTCTTCAAATTAGCCACCTTTAGCTTTGATGACTGCTTTGTACACTCTTGGCATTCTCTTGATGAGCTTCAAGAGGTAGTCACCGGAAATGGTCTTCCAACAATCTTGAAGGAGTTCCCAGAGATGCTTAGCACTTGTTGGCCCTTTTGCCTTCACTCTGCGGTCCAGCTCACCCCAAACCATCTCGATTGGGTTCAGGTCTGGTGACTGTGGAGGCCAGGTCATCTGGCGTAGCTTCCCATCACTCTCCATCTTGGTCAAATAGCCCTTACACAGCCTGGAGGTGTGTTTGGGGTCATTTTCCTGTTGAAAAATTAGTGATGGTCCAACTAAACGCAAACCGGATGGAATAGCATGCCGCTGCAAGATGCTGTGGTAGCCATGCTGGTTCAGTCTGCCTTCAATTTTGAATAAATTCCCAACAGTGTCACCAGCAAAGCACCCCCACCCCATCACACCTCCTCCTCCATGCTTCACAGTGGGAACCAGGCATGTAGAGTCCATCCGTTCACCTTTTCTGTGTCGCACAAAGACACGGTGGTTGGAACCAAAGATCTCAAATTTGGACTCATCAGACCAAAGCACAGATTTCCACTGGTCTAATGTCCATTCCTTGTGTTCTTTAGCCCAAACAAGTCTCTTCTGCTTGTTGCCTGTCCTTAGCAGTGGTTTCCTAGCAGCTATTTTACCATGAAGGCCTGCTGCACAAAGTCTCCTCTTAACAGTTGTTGTAGAGATGTGTCTGCTGCTAGAACTCTGTGTGGTATTGACCTGGTCTCTAATCTGAGCTGCTGTTAACTCGGATAAACTTATCCTCAGAAGCAGAGGTGACTCTTGGTCTTCCTTTCCTGGGGCGGTCCTCATGTGAGCCAGTTTCTTTGTAGCGCTTGTTGGTTTTTGCAACTGCACTTGGGGACACATTCAAAGTTTGCCCAATTTTTTGGACTGACTGACCTTCATTTCTTAAAGTAATGATGGCCACTCTTTTTGCTTTACTTAGCTGCTTTTTTCTTGCCATAATACAAATTCTAACAGTCTATTCAGTAGGACTATCAGCTGTTTATCCACCAGACTTCTGCACAACACAACTGATGGTCACAACCTCATTTATAAGGAAAGAAATCCCACTTATTAAACCTGACAGGGCACACCTGTGAAGTGAAAACCATTTCCGGTGACTACCTCTTGAAGCTCATCAAGAGAATGCCAAGAGTGTGCAAAGCAGTCATCAAAGCGAAAGGTGGCTACTTTGAAGAACCTAGAATATAAGACATATTTTCAGTTGTTTCACACTTTTTTGTTAAGTATATAATTCCACATGTGTTAATTCATAGTTTTGATGCCTTCAGTGTGAATGTACAATTTTCATAGTCATGAAAATACAGAAAAATCTGTAAATGAGAAGGTGTGTCCAAACTTTTGGTCTGTACTGTATGTCGTTTGGATATATTCCTTTGAATCCACCTATTTTATATATGTATTTGTTTCTATATATTGATACCCCTATTGGAGATACAATATAATGTGGATGTGGATGTGGATCCGCATGTATTCTGCAGGAAAAACGCATGCACAATCTGCATGCGTTTTTTTCTGCCAGGGAGATGCAGAAATGCTGCAGAAATTTTCTGCTTCATTTCTGCATCGTGGGCACATAGCCTTATGTATTACTATTTTTAAAGCAGATATTCCTTTTTCGAGATGTAGTACCAGGGGCGGACCTACCACCCGTGCAGCCGGTTCATTGAACGGGGACCCCCGAGGGAGAGGGGGCCCCTCCAGCCTCCAGCAGGGCCGCCATCATGGCATGACTGCCTGACTCCAGCATGGGGCCCGGCCGGTCGGGGCCCCCTCGGAGCCCCCCTCTTGTGCGTCTCCTCATGGGGCCCCCCCCCGCAGGACCCCCCGCCGTCACATGACCGGAGATGTGCCTGCGCTCAGCATGGGCCCCATGCTGAGCGCAGGGACATCACCGGTCATGTGACGGCGCCGGCACAATACTTACCCCTCCCCGTGCCTCCGCAGCATCTGCCGCGTCCTCTGATTGTGACGTCTCAGGTCAGAGGGCGCGGTGACGTCTTTACACCGCGCGCTCTCTCCTGAGCTGTCACATCACAGAGCGGGAAGACGCGCGCAACGCTGGAGTCCGGATCAGCAGCAGGTAAGAAGTGAGGTGAGTATTTGATTTTTTTTTTTATGTATGGGGGCATGGGGCATTTATTGGTGGGGGGAGAGTGGGTGTGACATCGTGCATGGGGCATTATATGGGGGGGGTGGTGTGACATCCTGCATGGGGCATTATATAGGGGGGTGGATTGGCATCCTGAATGGGGCATTATATGGGGGAGGGGGGAATTGACAACCTGCATGGGGGCATTATATGTGGGTGGGAGAGATTGATGTGACATCTTGCATGGGGCATTATAAGAGGGGAAGGGGGAAGTGACATCCTGCATGGGTCATTATAAGAGGGGAAGGGGAGAAGTGACATCCTGCATGGGGCATTATAAGAGGGGAAGGGGGGAAGCGACATCCTGCATGGGGCAGTATAAGAGGTGAATGGGGGAAGCGACATCCTGCATGGGGCATTATAAGAGGGGAAGGGGGGAAGTGACATCCTGCATGGGGCATTATAAGAGGGGAAGGGGGGAAGTGACATCCTGCATGGGGCATTATAAGAGGGGAAGGGGGGAAGTGACATTCTGCATGGGGAATTATAAGGGAGGTGGTGTGACATCCTGCATGGGGCATTATAAGAGGGAGAGGGGGGAATTGACATCCTGCATGGGTCATTATATAGAGGGTGGGTGTGTGACATACTGCTTGGGGCATTATAAGGGGGGGTGACCTCCTGCATGGGGCATTATAAGGGAGGGGGTGGTCTGACATGCTGCATGGGGCATTGAAAAGGGGGGAAGTGACATCCTGCAAGGGGCATTATATGGGGGAAGAGGTGACATCCTGCATGGGGCATTTTATGGGGGGTAGATGTGACATCCTGCATAGCGCAATAAAAGGGGGGTGTCATCCTGCATGGGGCATTATAAGGGGGGAACAACCTGCATGGAGCGTTACATGGGGGCCAATATTCTGTATGGAGAGTTATATGGGGACCAGTATCCTGTATGGAGCATTATATGGGGACCAGTATCCTGTATGGAACATTATAAGGGGGTCAGTATCCTGTATGGAGCATTATATGGTGCCCATATTACTGTATGGAGGACTATACTGTCCGGTCTGCACTGTGCGCTGTGAGGATTCGCTGGTTTCTGAGCTATTGTAGAATTTACAATAGATATCGCTTGTGTAATGGGGCATTATAAGGGGGGAACAGCCTGCATGGAGCGTTATATGGGGGCCAATATTCTGTATGGAGCGTTATATGGGGGTCAGTATTCTGTATGGAGCGATATATGGGGGACAGTATTCGGTAGGGAGCGTTATATGGGGGCCAGTATTCTGTATGCCGTGTTATATGGGGACCAGTATCCTCTATTGAGCGTTATATGGGGACCAGTATCCTGTATGGAGCAGTATATGGGGACTAGTATCCTGTATGGAGCATTATAAGGGGGTCAGTATCCTGTATGGAGCATGATATGGTGCCCATAAGACTCTATGGAGGACTATACTGTCTGGTCTGCACTGTGCGTTGTGAGGATTCGCCGGTTTCTGAGCTATTGTAGAATTTGCAATAGATATCGCTCATGTAAGGTAGTAAGTGAAATCCTTGGCCTTGTACTATATATATATATTTCTCTGCGGTATCTGTGCATCATGAATCATGGTATGTGTTAAAGGGGCCCACTGAAACTCTGCCGCCCAGGGCCCACAAAAACCTGGAGCTGGCCCTGGGGGTAAGTATAACAAGCTGTATTTTTTTTACATACAATTAATTAACTTGGAGTGGGGGGAATCAGAGATGCACGGGGGGATGAGAGATGCACGGGGGGGGGGCCTTCATGCCCCCTATGAAGGGCGGGGGGGGGCCCCCAAAAAATTCTTGCACAGGGGCCCACTACAGTCAGAAATGCAGAAATTTTTGCAAATTTAATAAAAAAGAAAAACTGAAATATCACACGGGCATAAGTATTCAGACCCTTTGCTCAGTATTGAGTAGAAGCACCTTTTGGGCTAGTACAGCCATGAGTCTTCTTGGAAATGATGCAACAAGTTTTTCACACCTGCATTTTGGGATCCTCTGCCATTCTTCCTTGTAGATCCTCTCCAGTTCCATCAGGATGAATAGTAAACGTTGGTGGACAGCCATTTTCAGGTCTCTCCAAAGATGCTCAATTGGGTTTAGGTCAGGGCTCTGGCTGGGCCAGTCAAGAATGGTCACATTGTTGTTCTGAAGCCACTCCTTTGTTATTTTAGCTGTGTGCTTAGGGTCATTGTCTTGTTGGAAGGTGAACCTTTGGCCAAGTCTGAGGTGCAGAGCACTCTGGAAGAGGTTTTCATCCAGGATATCTCTGTACTTGGCCGCATTCATGTTTCCTTCAATTGCAACCAGTCGTCCTGTCCCTGCAGCTGAAAAACACACCCATAGCATGATACTGCTGTTATGATCTGCTACAAGAACTAAGGAAAGAGAGGAAATCTGTCCATACAATTGGACTAAGCTGATTCCCTACGATGCAGCGGGCAACCTGTTCCTTGTGAACAGACCCGCCTTCGTCCGCGGCTAGTCTCAACGCAGACCTATAGATTAAAGGGAGGGGTCCCTAAAAGAACTAAGGACTGGGACAAAATTGGACACCTCCTGGCAGAAGTAGTAGCAGAAGAAGACAAACAGACAAAATTACTTAGTGGTCCAAGGACCAAACAAACTAGAGAGATACAGTAGGTACAAAGCACCTGGCTAGATTAAGAGTCAAAGTAACACTGAAGTCCAGCAAAGCCTGAAGGGCGAAGCTGGAATAAGTAGGCAGAAGGTCACATGACCACAAAATAGAAAAAACTAACAGGAGGGTTCTAACAACTGCCACCACCATGTTTCATTGTTGGGATTGTATTAGGCAGGTGATGAGCAGTGCCTGGTTTTCTCCACACATACCACTTAGAATTATCACCAAAAAGTTCTATCTTTGTCTCATCAGACCAGAGAATCTTATTTCTCATAGTCTGGGAGTCCTTCATGTGTTTTCGAGCAAACTCTATGCGGGCTTTCATATGTCTTGCACTGAGGAGAGGCTTCCGTCTGGCCACTCTGCCATAAAGGCCCAACTGGTGGTTGATAGTTGACTTTGTGGAACTTTCTCCCATCTCCCTACTGCATCTCTGGAGCTCAGCCACAGTGATCTTGGGGTTCTTCTTTACCTCTCTCACCAAGGCTCTTCTCCCACGATTGCTCAGTTTGGCTGGACGGCCAGGTCTAGGAAGACTTCTGGTGGTCCCAAACTTCTTCCATTTAAGGATTATGTAGGCCACTGTGCTGTTATGAACCTTGAGTAATGCAGAAATTCTTTTATAACCTTGGCTAGATGTGTGCCTTGCCACAATTCTGTCTCTGAGCTCCTTGGGCAGTTCCTTTGAGCTCATGATTCTCATTTGGTCTGACATGCACTGTGAGCTGTGGGGTCTTATATAGACAGGTGTGTGCCTTTCCAAATCAAGTCCTATCAGTTTAATTAAACACATTTGGACTCCATTGAAGGAGTAGAACCATCTCAAGGAGGATCACAAGGAAATGGACAGCATGTGACTTAAATATGAGTGTCTGAGCAAAGGATCTGAATACTTATGATCATGTGATATTTCAGTTTTTCTTTTTTAATAAATTTGCAAAAAAATTCTACATTGCTGTTTTTTTCAGTCAAGATGGGGTGCAGAGTGTACTTTAATGAGAAAAAAAATGAACTTTTTAGAATTTATCAAATGGCTGCAATGAAACAAAGAGTGAAAAATTTAAAGGAGTCTGAATACTTTCCGTACTCACTGTATGTATCTATATACACTGCTCCAAAAATAAAGGGAACACTTAAAACAACAGAATATAACTCCAAGTAAATCAAACTTCTTTGAAATCAAACTGTCCACTTAGGAAGCAACACTGATTGACAATCAATTTCACATGCTGATGTGCAAATGGAATAGACGATAGATGGAAATTATTGGCAATTATCAAGACACCCTCAATAAAGGAGTGGTTCTGCAGGTGGGGACCACAGACCACATCTCAGTACCAATGCGTTCTGGCTGATGTTTTGGTCACTTTTGAATGTTGGTTGTGCTTTCACACTCGTGGTAGCATGAGACAGACTCTACAACCCACAGAAGTTGCTCAGATAGTGCAGCTCATCCAGGATGGCACATCAATGAGAGCTGTGGCAAGAAGGTTGGCTGTGTCCAGAGGCTGGAGGCGCTACCAGGAGACAGGCCAGTACACCAGGAGATGTGGAGGGGGCCGTAGGAGGGAAACAACCCAGCAGCATGTGTCTGCACAAACGGTTAGATACCGACTCAATGAGGGTGGTATGAGGGCCCGACGTCCACAGATAGGGGTTGTGCTCACAGCCCAACACCATGCAGGACGCTTGGCATTTGCCACAGAACACCAGGATAGGCAAAGTCGCCACTCGCGCCCTGTGCTCTTCACAGATGAAAGCAGGTTCACACTGAGCACATGTGACAGACGTGACAGAGTCTGGAGACGCCGTGGAGAGCGACATCCTTCAGCATGACCGGTTTGGCAGTGGGTGAGTAATGGTGTGGGGTGGCATTTCTTTGGAGGGCCACACAGCCCTCCATGTGCTCGCCAGAGGTAGCCTGACTTTCATTAGGTACTGAGATGAGATCCTCAGACCCCTTGTGAGACCATATGCTGGTGCGGTTGGCCCTGGGTTCCTCCTAATGCTGGATAATGCCAGACCTCATGTGGCTGGAGTGTGTCAGCAGTTCCTGCAAGATGAAGGCATTGAAGCTAAGGACTGGCCCGCCCGTTCCCCAGACCTGAATCCGATTGAGCACATCTGGGACATCATGTCTCGCTCCATCCGCCAATGTCACGTTGCACCACAGACTGTCCAGGAGTTGGCGGATGCTTTAGTCCAGGTCTGGGAGGAGATCCCACAGGAGACCATCCGCAACCTCATCAGGAGCATGCCCAGGCGTTGTAGGGAGGTCATACAGGCACGTTGATATATATATATATATATATATATATATATATATATGCCTTTTTGTCATTCTAGTAGTAGGGCCATAATTAAGACATGATTTGTTGAAACGCATAGGTCTGTAAGCTATGATAGTTGCACATTTGCTGTATTCTTTGTGGAGCAGTGTTTTATATGGCTAATAAAAGCTAAGTTTTAATATTTTTTCTACTAAACAAACCTTTACGCTGGATCATTTGCACTTTTCCCTTGTCTGACTACAATTACGTTTCGCCCTGGTATCACTTATCTGCATCTCCAGAAGTTTCCCATTTCTCTATTATACTTTTCAAATTACATTTTGAGACTTTCTCCTCCTGTTGTTGCACATATTTTTTTTCCCTTCATCTGCACAGGTATCATTAATCTATCAACTATAATGGCCGTACCAGGTCCTGCAGGTCCTGTATCCCGTACACATGACGTGGGCAGTGCACGGCATGCCGCTAGTTTTTATTCTGAGTGGTCTTGTATACGGTGTAAGTTTTACACAATGTTGAGCCTGTGATCTGCAGAGTGAAATGTCTAACTGCTAGAACAGAAGTGTACGGCAGATTCTACAGCATGGATACATAAAGGACGTCCTGGGGGAATATACCTCCCTCCAACACTCGTCCAGTCCCTGCCTCACACTAGAGACATTTATAATAACTCCAGGACTATGGAGCTGGTCATTTTCTCATAATCTGTGGCCATTATTAGTGATCTCGCATTGTACGGTAATATCACCCTGGAGGTTGTGATGTATTTAGTGTAATAGCGCCATCTAGAATATACAGTATATATCAGGCGATACCATGCTTTCTATAGTTAGTCGTCTTCTGTGCCCTCTATAGCTATCTATTATACTTTATATTTCTTTATAATAATTTATAATAAATTACTCAATAGTTTTACAGCTTTATGATGTTTATTAATCTGCTGTAATTATAAAAGAAAGTCCAACCTTACAGTGGACACAGGTGGAAGTGTCCTCCATGATGGTGTAGGCTGAGGCGGAGCAAGTATATAGTCAGTGGGGGATCAAGATGACCAGTATTCCCCAGGGTTCCTTGTTATCAGGGAGGGACCCGGTGTATGCAATCAAAAGATCTTATCCTCTGTCCGGCTGTGTGCCATCAACAGGTAATGATCCTCTGTCCGGCTGTGTGCCATCAACAGGTAATGACCATCCGGCAGTGCGACATCAACTGGTCATCACCCTCCAGCTGTGTGCCATCAACAGGTAATGACCATCCGGCAGTGCGCCATCAACAGGTAATGACCCTCTGGCTATGGCCATCAATAGGTCATCACCCTCCGGCTGTGTGCCATCAACAGGTAATGACCATCCGGCAGTGCGCCATGAACAGGTAATGACCATCCGGCTGTGTGCCATCAACAGGTAATGATCCTCTGTCCGGCTGTGTGCCATCAACAGGTAATGACCCTCTGGCTATGGCCATCAATAGGTCATCACCCTCCGGCTGTGTGCCATCAAATGTTTTTATCTTCTGTCCAGTTTTGTGCCATCAAGAGGTAATGACCCTCCAGCTGTGGGCCATCAACAGGTCATCAACCTTCGGCATTTAGGCTTCTTGTCTTCTGTAAGATGCGATTCTTGAGTCTCCTGATGTTAAAAAATATTTAAAAAATCACCGATTAAACTAATAATCTATCTTTATCATAAGCATCACAATTTATAATCTATCTAGTGCATAAGTATGACAATTTAGCTCACAGAACATACACTATGCTAAAACATTAGACCCTACAAGCAGAAATTTGCTAAACTAACATAAATATAACTGACAAATCAGTAGAAAAATCGCTACCAATGGCACAGCTCTCTTCACATCAACCTGTAACCATAGTAGATGAGAAATAGAGGACAATGCTCATAGTCAGTTATCAACAATTCGGCATGGGGCGTCCCACCAGAGACATTATAATTTCTAGTAGGTTATAGATGGCAATAGAATTTACCAACAAGCACATAGTACGCCAAACTCAAGTACATAGTGACGCGCCCCCTGGGCCAGTGTTGTTGGGGATACCCGGAGCCGGATCAGATGGGGGTTGTAGTCTCCGAGTGGCTGTGACCCGGTCCGTGCCCAGGGTGTCAAGCTCAGTGTGTGGCAGTCCTTATGATGTTACTAGATGTTCTTTTGTGTCGACTACGCCACCCGTTGATTTGCGGTCAAAAGGCCGCCGCTGCAGCAGGGTCCACTGAGGCTGGTGATGTGGGTGCAGCTTAGGTAGTATAACCCCCAACGGGAGGGGTATAGCCTCAGGGGGTCAGCCGTGGAGGATGGTGGTTGTGAAGGTGCAGCAAGGAGACTCAGAGGCATAAAATGCAGTTCCAGGGTTTTACTTACTGGTGTTGCTCGGGTCACTGTGTACAGCAGTGACCACCCAAGCCGTGCTGCGTCCACCAGGTCCTGGACTCGGTCAACTCCCAGGCAACTCCGGAGTGTGTTCCTGAGCTCCTTTCTGTCTCTCCCTTCTTCTGGCCGTTCCCACCAGGGATCCACCTAAGTCCGGCTCCCTCGGGTCTCTTGGTGGGTACACCTCCTCTGGGCTCCCTGACCCTATTCTTGGTCTGCCTTCCGGGTGGATTTAGTGGGTGATCGTGGCAGATCCTGCCCACGACCTCCGGTTCCTGGCTAAGGTGTGCTGTAGCCTCTGCCAGCTTGGGATCCGGTACCCTGTTGCCGACCCTTCACCCTATTAGCTCTCTTATGGGCTCTTGGGGTCCCCTCTGCGCCTCTGGGTCTCTCTTCCTTCTCCTCTGCTCTGCTTCTCAGGCTACACTCTGACAGACTGACTGACTGACTGACAACTGACTGACCCTGATCTAAGATGGTTCCCACCTTAAATACTCCCTCTATGTGTGAGCTCAGGTGACCAGCACCCAATGAGCTCCTAGCTTTACCCAGGCTGCTCCCCCTATCTGCCCCTACACTACTGGGATGTTCCACCCCCCTCCCACTCCAGCCAGGAACAGACTCTGTTGTACCTGCACATTTCTCTAGTGGGAGTACCATCGGTCTGTTCCCCGGAAATGGGATGTGTGTAGGGCATGCAGCCTACTAGCTCAGTTCCACACTCCATCCTTACCCGGGAGTGGAATATCACACCTCTGGGTTGAGGTGCAATACCCCTGTAGCAGCCGAATCCTCAGGGTGCTACAATAGTATGCCAAACCTCGACACGTTTTCCTAAAATAGGTTCATCAGAAGCACATACTAGACAGTGATACTTAGCAAAGCGTTCATAGATATATGCGCCATATGATAAGGTGCTAAAGTGCAAGTGTGTGACAAAATATCCATTTGATTTCAGGTGCAATGCTGCATTGTATGTAGTAAGATGGTGCCCATCAGACAGCATGTATAGGACTAACCTGTGATGAAAACACGAGCAATGGGAAAATTCAAGCAGTTGCCTTCTCAATCTTCCTCGCCTCTAAGACATCTAAGGAAACATCTTCTCCTCCTGATTTTGGGTGGAGGTGTTGTAGGCATTTCAGGCTCTGGCATTCTAGGTTCTGACATACTAGGTTCTGACATGGTAGGTTCTGGTTTTCTAGGTTCTGGTGCTCGTGGCTCTGGAATTCTGGGTTGTTGGCTTCAATGAAAAATCAGTAACCTCTCTTTATGCTCCGTGGAACTTCGAGCTCTTCTTCCTATATTGTTGTGAGGGATCGTTCGGACCCAGACAATATCACTGAACGCCACTTTATAGTTGCAACTAGGAACCTTTTTCGCATCCTGCGGTGCAGGAGCCATGGATGGAGTAGAACATTTGCCATTGGGCAGGACAGGTGTTCTCCTGGAGTCTTGCTCCTGAATCTGAGGGATGCAAATCGGCTCCTTACAAGCACTTTGTTCCTTCAGAATGGTTTTGTTCTCAGGAGTTTTCTGATTGTTTCACCAGGTTCAGACATTGCCCACTTGCTCAGGACAAGACTTAAGGCCAAATACTCTAGTATTGTCAGTAGTGTCATCACCGCAACAAAAACTGCGTCACGGAAGAGCCAAAGAGGAAGATTGATGGAAGCTTGATAGGTGCTTCTCCTGAGATCCACGGGTAGTGGGTCATCCTATAATAAAGAAAAAAACATAATAAAGTCCTGTATATTTATACCCAATCCAGTCAAACAGAGAGCCCTTGTTATTATACAGTGATGGATACATTATCAAGCAACTTTCAGAAATATCCCATTGAGAAGATCAGGAAGAAGTTTGGGATTCACCTCCAGGGTCCATGGAATATTATTTACAGTTGGACTTTCATATGACGGACGGTCACGTGTCCAGTATGAGAAGTCCTGCAAGAGGCGATATTCTCATTAGCTGATCCTTGTGACCTCCATATTGATGAGAACATACTCGCCCTCAGTGTACTGTAATGTGGGGGGTAGAGCAACGTAAAGCACAGAAATGATAGGGTGATACTCATCATCTCCAGAGGTCTCTCAGCACCAAGGTATGGTCAATGAGATACAAGCTGCAGATGGACCGAGGCTTCTAATATACCCAGGGGTGACATCACAAAGCCCTCTGTGACATCATTGCACAGTTCTATCCATCATGTCACTGATACTTTGGACCTAACTAAATGTCTAAAAGAGAACCCTTCCACATGATTTCCAATCACGGAGCAGCTTCAGTTTTTCAAGAAAAGTTTAAAAAATATAATCTGTGCTGTGATTGGTCACAATGGCACATGAAGCAGAACGTCTTTAGATCTTTTAAAGGGAAAGTGTCAGCAATTGTTTTACAATTGTAAAATTGTAAAGTATTTATATTTATATATAAATACACATATATATTTAAAAAGGTTTTAATGGTATAAAATCTGAAAAAATATTTTAACTGTTTTGATGTTTTCATCTTGTAAACACTAGGGGGAGCAGCTGCTGACATTTCCATGAAAACAGAATACAGCTAGCTCGCATTACGACTGCAGTAAAAGTGGGCGGGATCTGCTCACATGGGTGTGATGTCACTCCTCCCCTTCTGGGCGTTTGCAAAAATGTAAATGAGACTGTAGTTTAGGATCACAGTGCGGAGCGATCACTGGTGATTGCAAAGTGATATATAAGGGACAACACCAAAGTCATTAATCACTACAAGGACAAAGCAGGAATGTGGGAGTCAGAGGGGTCACCCCACACTTATATCCCCTCTGACTGTCACTTCCTAAGCTCCTTTCCCTGCCATAACCTCTTATTCCCGCAGGTAAATTGTTACAGGACCCCCCTCCCCATCCCCTTCCCCTGCCGCAGCTGATTCTAAGCGTCCTCCATATGTAATAATAGACAGGTACTCACCGGCAGCCTATGGTAATTCACAGGGTAGAACAGGGTACAGCACAGGAACAATATGGCGATCCTCATTGTCTCCAGGGGGCATCTCAGCACCAAGATATGGCCAATGAGAAATGAGCTCCAGGTGGATGGAGCCCCCTTATATACCCCAAGGGTGACATCACAACGCCCTCTGTGACATCATCACCCACAACATTCCGTCACATGACATCACCCAGCACCAGCATCATGTGACCCAGCGTAAATAGAAAGTCCTTGTTGCCTATAGCAACTATTCAAAACTAAGTTTAAACTTTTCCAACAGCTAAAGGCGGCTCTGTGATGGCAGTTTCTTCTTGTGGACGGTTGTGATAAATCTGCAGAACATCTACATAACGCGACATGTAGAAAATCCTGTCTTTTCCCCTCTGTTCTTCCTCTGGTGCTACAGAGACGGATAGAAGGAGCTTTTCCAGACCTTACAGTGCACAATATGGGACCTAATCACTGATATCCCAGATCTCCTCAGTACAAGCATACCGCCAACCTATGAGGACTAGAAAGAGGGCGAAACCATGCGGCACGCGTAGTCTGACCACGCCCCTATCCACACCCCAAGCCACGCCCTTTTTATACCTTGGCAGGAGGAGGATGTCTGTACAAAGGCAGGATGTCTGTACAAAGCGCAAGTTATCAAATGGCTGAAGGAACACTTTATCAACATGAATGAAGGTTTTGAAGGGCATCCACTGTCCCGGCACTACCGGAAGTTCCACAACCAATCTTATAAGGACACTAAGTTTTGTGGGATCCGATTAGTCCCCAGAAAATGGAGGGGAGGTGATTACCTGAGATTAATGTCGTGGATGGAATCCAAATGGATCTTCACATTAAATAGCTTGGCTCTGAAGGGCCTTAATCACGAGAGTCAGCTGTATGCCTTCAACTCGCAGCGGTATATACTGTATGTATTTTTTATCCCAGTACCAATTGAACATTTACATTGCACTTTTATGAACCTCCTTATATTTTATCAATATAATATGTCGTTTGGATATATTCCTTTGAATCCACCTATTTTATATATGTATTTGTTTCTATATATTGATACCCCTATTGGAGATACAATATAATGTGGATGTGGATGTGGATCCGCATGTATTCTGCAGGAAAAACGCATGCACAATCTGCATGCGTTTTTTTCTGCCAGGGAGATGCAGAAATGCTGCAGAAATTTTCTGCTTCATTTCTGCATCGTGGGCACATAGCCTTATGTATTACTATTTTTAAAGCAGATATTCCTTTTTCGAGATGTAGTACCAGGGGCGGACCTACCGCCCGTGCAGCCGGTTAATTGAACGGGGACCCCCGAGGGAGAGGGGGCCCCTCCAGCCTCCAGCAGGGCCGCCATCATGGCATGACTGCCTGACTCCAGCATGGGGCCCGGCCGGTCGGGGCCCCCTCGGAGCCCCCCTCTTGTGCGTCTCCTCATGGGGCCCCCCCCCGCAGGACCCCCCGCCGTCACATGACCGGAGATGTGCCTGCGCTCAGCATGGGCCCCATGCTGAGCGCAGGGACATCACCGGTCATGTGACGGCGCCGGCACAATACTTACCCCTCCCCGTGCCTCCGCAGCATCTGCCGCGTCCTCTGATTGTGACGTCTCAGGTCAGAGGGCGCGGTGACGTCTTTACACCGCGCGCTCTCTCCTGAGCTGTCACATCACAGAGCGGGAAGACGCGCGCAACGCTGGAGTCCGGATCAGCAGCAGGTAAGAAGTGAGGTGAGTATTTGATTTTTTTTTTTATGTATGGGGGCATTGGGCATTTATTGGTGGGGGGAGAGTGGGTGTGACATCGTGCATGGGGCATTATATGGGGGGGGTGGTGTGACATCCTGCATGGGGCATTATATAGGGGGGTGGATTGGCATCCTGAATGGGGCATTATATGGGGGAGGGGGGAATTGACAACCTGCATGGGGGCATTATATGTGGGTGGGAGGGATTGATGTGACATCTTGCATGGGGCATTATAAGAGGGGAAGGGGGAAGTGACATCCTGCATGGGTCATTATAAGAGGGGAAGGGGAGAAGTGACATCCTGCATGGGGCATTATAAGAGGGGAAGGGGGGAAGCGACATCCTGCATGGGGCAGTATAAGAGGTGAATGGGGGAAGTGACATCCTGCATGGGGCATTATAAGAGGGGAAGGGGGGAAGTGACATCCTGCATGGGGCATTATAAGAGGGGAAGGGGGGAAGTGACATCCTGCATGGGGCATTATAAGAGGGGAAGGGGGGAAGTGACATTCTGCATGGGGAATTATAAGGGAGGTGGTGTGACATCCTGCATGGGGCATTATAAGAGGGAGAGGGGGGAATTGACATCCTGCATGGGTCATTATATAGAGGGTGGGTGTGTGACATACTGCATGGGGCATTATAAGGGGGGGTGACCTCCTGCATGGGGCATTATAAGGGAGGGGGTGGTCTGACATGCTGCATGGGGCATTGAAAAGGGGGTAAGTGACATCCTGCAAGGGGCATTATATGGGGGGGAAGAGGTGACATCCTGCATGGGGCATTTTATGGGGGGTAGATGTGACATCCTGCATAGCGCAATAAAAGGGGGGTGTCATCCTGCATGGGGCATTATAAGGGGGGAACAACCTGCATGGAGCGTTACATGGGGGCCAATATCCTGTATGGAGCATTATATGGGGACCAGTATCCTGTATGGAACATTATAAGGGGGTCAGTATCCTGTATGGAGCATTATATGGTGCCCATATTACTGTATGGAGGACTATACTGTCCGGTCTGCACTGTGCGCTGTGAGGATTCGCTGGTTTCTGAGCTATTGTAGAATTTACAATAGATATCGCTTGTGTAATGGGGCATTATAAGGGGGGAACAGCCTGCATGGAGCGTTATATGGGGGCCAATATTCTGTATGGAGCGTTATATGGGGGTCAGTATTCTGTATGGAGCGATATATGGGGGACAGTATTCGGTAGGGAGCGTTATATGGGGGCCAGTATTCTGTATGCCGTGTTATATGGGGACCAGTATCCTCTATGGAGCGTTATATGGGGACCAGTATCCTGTATGGAGCAGTATATGGGGACCAGTATCCTGTATGGAGCATTATAAGGGGGTCAGTATCCTGTATGGAGCATGATATGGTGCCCATAATACTCTATGGAGGACTATACTGTCCGGTCTGCACTGTGCGTTGTGAGGATTCGCCGGTTTCTGAGCTATTGTAGAATTTGCAATAGATATCGCTCATGTAAGGTAGTAAGTGAAATCCTTGGCCTTGTACTATATATATATATTTCTCTGCGGTATCTGTGCATCATGAGTCATGGTATGTGTTAAAAGGGCCCACTGAAACTGTCGCCCAGGGCCCACAAAAACCTGGAGTCGGCCCTGGGGGTAAGTATAACAAGTTGTATTTTTTTTACATACAATTAATTAACTTGGAGTGGGGGGAATCAGAGATGCACGGGGGGATGAGAGATGCACGGGGGGGCCTTCATGCCCCCTATGAAGGGCGGGGGGGGGCCCCCAAAAAATTCTTGCACAGGGGCCCACTTCAGTCTGTGTCCGCCCCTGTGTAGTACGCTGTGTTTTTCTACACTCCTAAAATAACATATCAGCAGAGTAAAGGTGGTCACACATAAGCCCAGGTCTGCTAGATAGATACCTATGAATTATTATTTTGTATATGTTTTCAAACATACTTGATCAATGAAATCATCATTGTAAACTTCAACTCCACATAATAGTATATGATGTAGCAGTCACTAATTATCTTGAGTGCTTCATCTGATGTCCGTGCACATAGTATACATAGTATACCACATACAGTACAATATATATAGGAGAATATACAGTATGACTGGTATATAGAGACGAGCAATTTGTAGAACCGTGGTCCAGTGGTCAGATGAATATTCTGTGGCTGCTGAACAGGAGCCACCACATAGTCTCCTTTTTACAGCCCCACATAGCCTTCCATATACTGTACAGTGTGAGCCCCACATAGCCTCCTATATACAATGTGAGCCCTCACACAACCTCCTATATGAGTATGAGCCCTCACATAGCCTCCTATATACAGTATCAGTCCCCACACAGCCTCCTGCATATAGTGTGAGGACCCACACAGCCTCCTGCACACAGTGTGAGGACCCACTGTGTGAGTACAGTGTGAGGACTGGTCGTCGGATATGTTGCACGCTTATTGAGATGTGTTATTGACAGCTCTATCATTTTTCTTGCCACTGTCTTGTTAAATATACAGGTTGGATACATTTGGTGTTCATGCCATATAAATTCCTGTTTATAACGAGTACATATTTATGATAGGTAGCTTTGTTTCACTACCATTGGCAGGCATTAACTGGATTTTAGGTCCTAGTGACGTTTTATATCTTTTTTACCTACGTATTCATTAAAGGTTATGTTTTAACCTCTTTCACTACTTTAATTGCTTCATATTACCTTTATTGAGTGGTCACCTGTATGATAGTGTGTGAGCACCAGCTCCAGGCGTCCCTGAAGAGGGGCAGGGAAAAAGTAAAGGGGGCAGTGGGAAGGGGGTTTATCCAAGGAGGGGTGAGGTCAGCAGAGTATGAGAGACAGACTCATCCTAAACCAGGGGTCTCAAACACGCGGGTCTCATGTGGCCCTTCAGACTGGTTCATGCGGCCTGTGTGCACCATAGAACCCGATCGCGGCCCGGTCCAGGAGCTGCCGACAGCTGCACTTTAGTTCAGTGTATTGCTGCGCAGAGACCGGCTCTCTGCATGATACAATACCAATGCCAGCCACCGGCCTATCAGAGGCCAGCAGCGGACATCCGCGTCCCAGCGCAGCGGTGCATGACATCACTAACATGGGCAGATGTCAGCTGCTGGCCTCTGATAGGCCGGTGGCAGGCATTGGTCTCTGCGCAGCAATACACTGAACTAAAGCGCAGCTGCCGGAAGCTCCTGGACCAGGCCGCGATCGTCAAGGGGTCTATGGTGCCTGCGCCTGCATATGCAGAAAGGACACCGAGGGAACGGAGGACAGGTGAGAAGAGACTTTTTTTTTCTTATATATGTATGTGAAGAATGGAACAGCGGACATTCCTACAATGTGGGACCTGGATGGGGACATTCCTACTATGTGGGACCTGAATGGAGACATTCCTACAATATGGGGACCTGGATAGGAACATTCCTACAATGTGGGACCTGGATGGGGACATTCCTACAATGTGGGATCTGAATGGGGACATTCCTACAATATGGGGACCTGGATAGGAACATTCCTACAATGTGGGACCTGGATGGGGACATTTCTACTATGTGGGACCTGAATGGGGACATTCCTGCAATATGGGGACCTGGATAGGAACATTCCTACAATGTGGGACCTGGATGGGGACATTCCTACAATGTGGGACCTGAATGGGGACATTCCTACAATATGGGGACCTGGATAGGAACATTCCTACAATGTGGGACCTGGATGGGGACATTCCTACTATGTGGGACCTGAATGGGGACATTCCTACAATATGGGGACCTGGATAGGAACATTCCTACAATGTGGGACCTGGATGGGGACATTCCTACAATGTGGGACCTAAATGGGGACATTCCTACAATATGGGGACCTGGATAGGAACATTCCTTCAATGTGGGACCTGGATGGGGACATTCCTACAATGTGGCACCTGAATGGGGACATTCCTGCAATATGGGGACCTGGATGGGGACATATCTACAATGTGGGGACCTGGATAGGGACATTCCTACAATGTGGGGACCTGGATGGGGACATATCTACAATATGGGGAACTGGATTGGGACATATCTACAATGTGGAGACATGGATAGGAACATTCCTACAATGTGGGGACCTGGATAGGAACATTTCTACAATGTGGGGACCTGGATGGGGGACATTCCTACAAGATGGGGACATTATAACAAGATGGGGACCTAGATGGGGGACATTACGACAAGATGGGGACCTGGATGGGGGACATTACGACAAGTTGGGGACCTGAATGGGGGACATTACGATAAGATGGGGACCTGGATGGGGCATTACTACAAGATGAGGACCAGGATGGTGCATTACTACAAGTTGAGGACCAGGATGGGGCATTACTACAAGATGAGGACCAGGATGGTGCATTACTACAAGATGAGGACCAGGATGGGTCATTACTAAAAGATGAGGACCAGGATGGTGCATTACTACAAGATGAGGACCAGGATGGGTCATTACTAAAAGATGAGGACCAGGATGAGACATTACTACTAGAGATGAGCGGTGTTCGACTAGAACTGTTCGCCAATCTCAAATTCGAGCTGTTTTGGGCGGTGTTCGAGTTGTTCGACGAACCCGAACAATTTGCAAAAAAATCGGCTGTTCGAGGTTATGTTCGATAACTGTTCGTGCACCAAAAGCGTGTCCTGCATGTCTGGCGCTATTTTGAGCACCAATCATGCAGGGATTGTCTGCCACTCACTGTAATGCCACAGCCATGGTGGTTGTGGCATTACAGTGATTGCCCAAATCGATGGGGACAGTGCTCACAGTGAAACATGAAAAGCCGGCAATTCAGCATCGGCATACACCGGTACCCGACAATTTAGAAAGAAAGAATAAAGTATCACACATAGATTATATAGATAGAAACATGTCCGTCACATATATAAGAAGTATAGTGACAGTGTTGATTACTGTACTTGTCATTTAGTGTAAAGGATTTATTTTAAAAAATAATAGTGTTTTCATGCACCGTCTCTTTAAAAAAGCCGGCCGGCATTTCAGCATCGGTACCCGACAATTTAGAATAGAAGGAATAGAGAATCACACATAGATTAGATAGATAGAAACATGTCAGTCACATATATATGAAGTACAGTGATAGTGTTGATTACTGTACTTGTCATTTAGTGTTAAAATAAAGGATTTATTTAAAAAAAAATTGGCGTGGGGTTCCCCATAATTATAGTCTCTAGCGGAGGTTAAGCAGACGGCTGGGGCAGATGTTTGAAGCCTGGGAAGGGGGTAATACCCATGGAGCTTCCCAGGCTACTAATATCAGTCCCCAGCTGAATACCTAGCCTTTACTAGCTATTAAAATGGGGGACCCCCCCAAAAAATGACGTGGGGTCCCCCCTATTTTAATAGCTAGCAAAGGCTAGGCAGACAGCTGGGGGCTGATAATAATAGCCCAGGAAGGGTGCCATGAATATTGGCCCCCTCCCAGGCTAGAAACACCAGCCGTCAGCCGTCCCAGTAATGGCGAATCCATAGGATGCGCCAATTCTGGCACTTAGCCTTGCTCTTCCCACTGCCCTGTAGCGGTGGCAGTGGGGTAATAGGGCTGGAGTTGATGTCAGCTTATAATGCCAGCTGACATCAAGCCCAGGTTAGTAATGGAGAGGTGTCTATAAGACACCCCCATTACTAACCCCATAGTGAAAGTTAAAAAAAACACAAACACCCAGAATAAAGTCCTTTAATTGAAATAAACACACAATTCTTTATTGTTCTAAATTAAACCATACTTACCATCACGTCCATTCCAGCTGAAGCCAATGTCTTCTGCAATAAAAATAAAATAATAAACCAACATCATCCTTACCTTTCCATGGTTCCCACGACGGCTTCAGCTCTGCTACATTCACATGACAGGCTGGATCGCAGCAGAACGCTGCCATCCAGCTTACCATGCCGCAGACACTGAGAAGCGCAGGCATGCTTGCGCTCCTCAGTGTCTCGCTGTGACGGCATCCAGATGAGCCTAGGTCATGTCCAATGAACTCGGCTCACCTCATGCACGTCACTGACAGCGTGGGAAAATTCTCCTGCGCTCAGCGTTTCAGCAGGAGAATTCTCTCACGCTCACCGCAAGCGCAGGAGAATTCTCCCACGCTATCAGTGACGTGCATGAGGTGAGCTGAGTTCATTGTCAGCTCATCTGGATGCCGTCACAGCCAGACACTGAGGAGCGCAAGCATGCCTGCGCTTCTCAGTGTCTGCGGAGTGACAGGCTAGATGGCAGCTTTCTGCTGCGGTCCAGCCTGTCATCTCGATGTAGCAGAGCTGGAGCTGTCCTGGGAACCATCGAAAGGTAAGGATGATGTTGCTTTATTATTTTACTTTTATTGCAGGAGATCGTTGGCTTCAGCTGGAATGGGCGTGATGGTAAGTATGGTTTAATTTAGAACAATAAAGAATTGTGTGTTTATTTCAATTAAAGGACTTTATTCTGGGTGTTTGTGTTTTTTTTTAACTTTGACTATGGGGTTAGTAATGGGGGTGTCTTATAGACGCTTCTCCATTACTAACCTGGGCTTGATGTCAGCTGGCATTATAAGCTGACATCAACCCCAACCCTATTACCCCACTGCCACCGCTACAGGGCAGTGGGAAGAGCGAGGCTATGTGCCAGAATTGGCCCATCCTATGGATGCGCCATTTCTGGGACGGCTGACGGCTGGTGTTTCTAGCCTGGGAGGGGGCCAATATTCATGGCACCCTTCCTGGGCTATTAATATCAGCCCCCAGCTGTCTGCCTAGCCTTTGCTAGCTATTAAAATAGGAGGGACCCCACGTCATTTTTTTGGGGGGTCCCTCATTTTAATAGCTAGCAAAGGCTAGGTATTCAGCTGGGGGCTGATATTAGTAGCCTGGGAAGCTCCATGGGTATTACCCCCTTCCCAGGCTTCAAACATCTGCCCCAGCCGTCTGCTTAACCTCCGCTAGAGACTAAAATTACGGGGAACCCCACGCCAATTTTTTTTTTAATAAATCTTTTATTTTAACACTAAATGACAAGTACAGTAACCAACACTGTCACTGTACTTCTTATATATGTGACTGACATGTTTCTATCTATCTAATCTATGTGTGATGCTCTATTATTTCTGTTCTAAATTGTCGGGTACCGCTGCTAAATTGCCGGCCGGCTTTTTTAAAGAGACGGTGCATGAAAACACTAATATTTTTTTTAATAAATCCTTTACACTAAATGACAAGTACAGTAATCAACACTGTCACTGTACTTCTTATATATGTGACTGACATGTTTCTATCTATCTAATCTATGTGTGATGCTCTATTCCTTCTTGTCTAAATTGTCGGGTACTGTAGTATGCCGCTGCTGAATTGCCGGCCGGCTTTTTTAAAGAGAGCGTCTTCTGAGCAGTTTGTCAGCTTTTGGACACCTTTGATGGTGTTTTCTATGTATTTCTATGTGTTTTTGTTTGCCTGCCATTGGTTTTAACGGTGTTCGACGGTGTTCTAAGGTGTTCGACGAACAGTTCGACGAACAGTTCCTCGAACATCCCAGTGTTCGACGAACCGAACCGAACCCGAACACTACGGGGGTGGCTCAACACTAATTACTACAAGATGAGGACCAGGATGAGGCATTAGATGAGGCATTACTACAAGATGAGGACCAGGATGAGTCATTAACCCCTTTACAACCTAAGGTGGTTTACACATTAATGACCAGGCCAATTTTTACAATTCTGACCACTGTCACTTTATGAGGTAATTACTCTGGAACACTTCAACGGATCTCCCTGATTCTGAGACTGTTTTTCATGACATATTGTACTTCATGATTGTGGTAAAATTTCTTCGATATCACTTGCGTTTATTTGTGAAAAAAATGGAAATTTGGCAAAAATATTGAAAATTTTGCAATTTTCAAAATTTTAATTTTTATGCCCTTAAATCAGAGAGATATGTCACACAAAATAGTTAATAAATAACATTTCCCACATGTCTACTTTACATCAGCACAATTTTGGAACCAAATTTTTTTTTTACTGGGGAGCTATAAGGGTTTAAAGTTGACCAGCGATTTCTCATTTTTCCAACAAAATTTAGAAAAAAATTTTTTTAGTGACCACATCATATTTAAAGTCACTTTGAGGGGTCTTTATGACAGAAAATACCCAAAAGTAATGCTATTCTAAAAATTGCACCCCTCAAGGTGCTCAAAACCACATTCAAGAACTTTATTAACCCTTCAGGTGCTTCACAGGAATTTTTGGAATGTGGAAGAAAAAAATTAACATTTAACATTTTTCACAAAAATGTTATTTTAGACCCAATTTTTTTTATTTTCGCAGGGGTAACAGGAAAAAATAGACCCCAAAATTTGTTGATCAATTTCTCCTGAGTAAGCAGATACCCCATATGTGGGGGAAAACCACTGTTTGGGTGCACGGCAGGGTAGGGAAGGGAAGGAGCGCCATTTGAATTTTTAAATGTAAAATTTGCTTGAATAATTAGCGGATGCCATATTGCATTTGGGGAGCCCCTGATGTGCCTAAAAAGTGGAAACCCCCCACAAGTGACCCCATTTTGGAAACTAGACCCCTCAGGGAACTTATCTAGATGTGTGGTGATCACCTTGAACCCCCAGGTGCTTCACAGAAGTTTATAACATTGAGCCGTAAAAATAAAATGTTCACATTTTTCCCACAAAAATGTTTTTCAGCCCCACTTTTGCATTTTCATAAGGGTAACAGAAGAAATTGCACCATGCAGTTTGTTGCACAATTTCTTCTGAGCAAGCAGATACCCCATATGTGGGGGAAAACCACTGTTTGGGCGCACAGCAGGGTTCGGAAGGGAAGGAGCAACATTTGAATTTTTAAATGTAAAATTTGCTTGAACAATTAGCGGATGTGCCCCTGATGTGCCTAAACAGTGGAAACCCCCCACAAGTGACACCATTTTGGAAACTAGACCCCTCGGGGAACTTATCTAGATGTGTGGTGAGTACCTTCAACCACCAGGTGCTTCACAGAAGTTTATAACATTAAGCCGTAAAAATAAAATTTTCACATTTTTCCCACAAAAAATGTTTTCAGCCCCCACTTTTGCAGTTTCATAAGGCTAACAGAAGAAATTGCACTATACAGTTTGTTGTGCAGTTTCTCATGAGTTAGTAGATACCCCATATGTGGGGGCAAACCACTGTTTGGGCGCGCGGCAGGGTTCGGAAGGGAAGGAGCGCCATTTGACTTTTTGATTGTAAAATTTGCTTGAATAATTAGCGGATGTGCCCCTGATGTGCCTAAACAGTAGAAACCCCCCACAAGTGACACCATTTTGGAAACTAGACCCCTCAGGGAACTTATCTAGATGTGTGGTGAGCACCTTGAACCCCCAAGTCCTTTACAGAAGTTTATAACATGGAGCCGTGAATATAAAAAAATCAAACTTTTTCCACAACAATGATGTTTTAGCCCCAATTTTTTTATTTTCACAAGGGTAAGAGGAGAAAATGGACCCCAAAAACTTTTGTGCAATTTCTCCTGAGTACGCCAATACCCCATATGTCAGGAAAATACAGTGTTAGGATGCACGGCAGAGTTCAGAAGGGAAGGAGCACTGTGTGGCTTTTTGAACGCAAAATTGGCTGGAATCGATAGCGGACGCCATGTCGCGTTTGAAGAGCCCCTGATGTGCCTAAATAGTTGAAACCCCCCACAAGTGACCCCATTTTGGAAGCTACACCCCTCAAGGATTTTATCAAGGGGTATAGTGAACATTTTGAACCCAGAGGTACGACACAAAATTTGATGACATTAGGTCATCATATTGAATAAGTTGTCATTAGTCTTGAGCGCAAGTGCTCGCTACTTGAGTTTGCATCGGGTACTCAGGTATGCACCATGTATCACAGGTGCTCAAGTGAAATGCTCGAGTCCCCTCCCGCATGTTTCAAGGTTATTAGACACCCCCAAAAAAACATGCGGGGATCGCTCGAGCATGGCAGGCAATCCACGCGAGGTTATTTTGGCCGCGAAGCATATGGGGCGGAGACTCGAGCACGCGCGATGCTCAATGCATACCCAAGTACCCGATGCAAACTCAAGTAGCGAGCACTTGTGTTCAACACTAGTTGTCATATCGTCATTTTTTTATTTTTTTTTTATAAAAAAAAACAACCCTTACCCCCAACCCTAACCCTACCCTAGCCCAACCCTGACCCGAACCCTAACATTAGCACAACCCTAACCCTAACCCCAGCCCTAGTATTTATTTTTTACGCCGTTCCTCGTGCGGTATAAGTGATTAGACGACCTTATTCTTCGGGTCGGTGCGACAACAGAGATACCAGAATGATATCGGGTTTTTATGATTGACAGCTGTCACACACTAAAAGACACATATTTTGTAAAATCTAGTTTTTGCATCGCCATATTTTGAGAGCTATAATTTTTCCATATTTTGGCCGACAGAGTCATGTGATGGATTTTTTTTTGCGGGACAAGTTGACGTTTTTATTGGTGCCATTTTCAGGCACGTGACATATTTTGATCGCTTTCTATTCCAGCTTTTGGGAGGCAGAATAAACAAAAACCTACAATTCAGGAATTGTTTTTTATTTTTTATTTTTTTTATTCTACTCCGCGTGTGGTAAAATTGATAAGGTAGCTTTATTCTTCAGGTCAGTACGTTTACAGCGGTACCACATTTATATCGTTTTTCTGTTTTGGCGCTTTTACACAATAAAAGACATTTTATAGTAAAAATTATTTTTTTGCATCGTTTTATTCTGAGAGCTATAAGTTTTTGAATTTTTGAATTATGGAGCTTTATGGCGGATTGTTTTTTGCGGGACAATATTACATTTTCAGCTGTACCATTTTTATTTATATTCATTTTTTTGATCGCGTGTTATTCCATTTTTTGTTTGGCGGTATGATGATAAAGCATTATTTTCTGCTTCGTTTTTTTTTTTTTTTTTTTACCGTGTTCAATGAAGGGGTTAACTAGTGGGACAGTTTTATAGGTCAGGTCGTTCCGGATGCGCCGACACCAAATATGTGTACTTTTATTCTTTTGGTTTTTTTTCATAATAATATTTATTGATGGGTACATTATATTTTTATTTTTGGTGGATTATTATTATTATTTTTTTTTAAATATTTTTGCAATTTTTTTTTTTTTTTTTCACTTTCTGAGAGGTTTTACACTTTTTTACTTTGTCCCACTCTGGGACTTTCACTTTTTTTATTCTGATCACCTGCATAGCATAGGGATGGAGCACCATCCCTGAGCCATGCAGGCAGTCAGCGCTGCACAGTGAGAAGATTGTTCGGTCATGCACTGCGCATGACCAAACAATCTTCCTGCTGTCTGGTGACCCGGATGTTGCCATGACGACATCGGGTCATCATGGCAACACCCGGGAAGCCGCGGCAGACAGCGCTGGAGGCCGGAAGAGGAGGTGAGTATTGCGATCCCCTCCCCTTGCCACCGCAATAATGCGATCGATTTCGATCGCAGCATTGCGGGGGTTAATGTGCCGGGAGAGGTGCAGGACCGTTCCCTGCACATAGTACCGGGTGTCAGCTGTGACAATCAGCTGACACCCGGCGGCGATCGCGCCCGCACAGCCTGTGTGCGCGCATGATCGCCATGACGTACTAATACGGGTCAGGCTCTTGAAGCCCAGGGCACAGACGCGTATTAGTACGTCATGGGCTGTAAAGGGGTTAATACAAGATGAGGACAAATTCAAAAGGTGTATAGAAAAAAAAATGATATCACTAAAAATGTCATTTTGTCATGCAAAGAATGCGGACCATCTACCCAGCCGAGTTTGAGACCCTTGCTTTATAAAGTATCTTTGCTTAACAAACAGTTGTTTCTGAGAAGCTAATGATAGCAAATGATCAGGCAATATTTTCTGTGCATTTTCCCATTTCATTCTACTTGTGCCTCCTTTTCGCAAACATTCTGTTGCAATTTTTGGGTTAACTCCTTTATTTTGGATTTTATCTTATTGATCTCCCCTATGCATATTCCCCGTACATATGCTTTCATAGCATCCCATATAAATCTCGTAGATGACGACCCATCATTAAAACGAGAATATTCTAAGATTCTAGAGCTAAGAGTAGGACCAATTAGTTGCAGCCAAAAAGGATTGATGTGCCATGTATATTCCCCCGGAGACCTCACAACACCCATCTGCAGTTGTACCTGTATAGGTGAGTGGTCAGAGACACTCCTTGGCAGATACCTCACCGATTTAATATAGGGTATGATTGATTCAAAGCCAATAGCTTGGTCTATTCTTGACAAAGAATGATGGGAGGCGAAGTAACAGGAATATTGTCTGACATCAGGGTGCCGTATTCTCCATAGGTCCACTATGCCTACCTCCTCTAGCAGATAATGTAGAGATGTATATTGTGCATTTTGAAAAATATTTCCAGTATGGAATTTATCCCAGAAAGGGTGGAGGTAGGTGGTAACATCCCCTCCCCCTGCGAGGTTGGGATTTAGGAGGATGTTAGTTTTAGATCAGTTGCAGAACGGAGGGCACGGGAGGGGTGATAGACAGAAATGAGGGATGAGATATAGGGTGGTGCAGAACTGTGGAGGGCTTTATGGGTGAGAGAGATGAGTTTGTATTGTATTCTGTGGTGAATGGGTAACCAGTGCAATGACTGGCACTGGTTAGAGGCGTTGGTGAAGCGGCCTGATAAAAATACGACCCTGGCTGCTGCATTCAGAATGGATTGGAGAGGAGAGAGTTTGTTTAGAGAGAGACCGATTAGAAGAGAGTTGCAGTAGTCCAGACGAGAGTGAATAAGAGCGACAGTAAGAGTTTTTGCAGTATCAAAGGTGAGAAATGTGGGGTTCTGGAGATGTTTTTAAGGTGCAGGTGACATGAGTGAGTGAGTGATTGTAGCCCAGTCAAGAGAGCTTGTAAAAGAACTTCTACATGATGTTTCAAGGATGGAAAGAGACTGCCATCTACTGGCCAGACGCAGTCAAGCGGAACCAAGATATGCAAGGGAAGTTGCAGGGAGAGCAAGTTCAGACGCTGGACCTGATCAGGTGACTTCCAGGAAGGAGTTCCGCAAATTAAGAGGCCAGCGCGCCAAACCTGAGGGGTCTTTGGCGCCAAGCAGCAGAAAGGAGCAGATGTGTTCCCTGCGTCCTGAGAAACCCCGCGTGACAGGCCTAAGCTAGAGGCCTGTGAGGTGCCACAGCCGGGCACTGGTAAAAGAGCTCCGGATATCTCGCGGATGTTACCTGAGTGCTGTGCCTGCTGAGGAGACTAGGAACCTAATTGCGGTGCTGAGTGAGTTCGCGGAACCTGACGTCGCCCGCCGACAGACGAGGCCTGGACCCCCCTATCCAAGGCTCGAGAGACTGCCTCCAACAGCCAAGCAGAGAGGAGTTGAGAGACGGTTGCCCCAGGAAAGTCACGGCAGCAGAAGCGGAGGAGCTGCATACGTGAACAGGGCCGTCACTTCCACTATTCACCCACAGTACCGGGGACAATTGGGTTTAGATAATCAGGTTGGTAGGGGACCGGTCTGGCTCCGTGAGCAAGAACGAGCCTTTCCCTAGGTGGAGGTACCTGGACTAAGCGGCCCCGGAGGCTGTACCTTTGAGTTGACTCGTTGATTGTTTATGTTTATTACCATGTTTTCCTCCCGGTTTAGAGAGACATTTGTCCCTGCGGACTGACAGTAGACAGACTCTATTGTATATAGTTATGCATCTATTTAGGTACTCCCTATTGGTTTTATACAAAACCCACTTCTACTTTTACCTCAGACCTCAGAAGCAAAACCTGTCTGGAGTGACTCTCCTGGAGGTCCAACACAGGATCTCCATGCCCTGCAGCCACCCCAGGGCCTACGTTGAGGGTTTGGGACAGGTCCCTCTTGCTGCTGAACTGCCTCTTTTTCTATTTTCCTACCAAGCTGTCTACATGCATAATGTCTCTTTGATGTTTTTATACTTTTGTACTATTTATCTGCAACGTTTAAGAATCAGAGCCTCCCATAATGGGAAGATTGATGATTGTTGTGAAAAAGCATATAAAAAGTCTGTACCATGTTTTGCTCTCTTTGCAGCCCGCGGACGTGCGGTGTTTCACCAGGGGGGAATGTGGCACCCCTGAAGGTTCGGTCGCCACAGGGGGGTACTGCATCTTGTGAAAGAGGTGTTGTATCTCCTCTCCCAGGTAAGGATGGAGTACCTGTCAGGACCCCACCTCATCACTCAACACTACACACTCATGTCCTATGGGGGGCTAGTATGCACTAGTGTGCTGCCCCAGCAGGATAATGGAGATGAGGGAACCAAAGATAGGGGGAACCAAGTAGTGGGTGAGGGTGGAGGATGCACTTTTAGGTTACACTTGTAGATACAGTACAAATTTAATGGCCAGCCATCTTCAGTTCAAGGTTGTTTGATTGTGGTCTTCACAGCTGGCAGTTGCCTTGTGTAGGAGCCTGCAGCGTGCTGGAGATGCACGGTCCTCGTGCTCTGGCCTTGAGACGAGGAGCGGGTTAGAGTTAACGGAGGTCTCTACCCGGTCAAGGTCCCTGCTTAAGAAGGCCTGGAAGGGAGCTGAGGAGGAGAGCTCCGCAGGCAAAAGGATCCCAGGGAATACGGACAGAGCGGCATACGCCACCTGTACTCTCCATTTTGGCCTAGTTAGAGGGACTCCTGCTGAAAGAGGGGTACCGGCCCCCGATATCTGACTTTGTTACTTCACGTCTCAGTCGGAAAAGCCCGGAGGCTAAGTGGTTCCCACTGGGTAACGGACGGAGCGGAGTCGCCACCCATGCCCTTGTTCTGTGTATAGCCAGAGGGAGACCCAGCCTTGCAGCACGCACCGCACACGGACAGGAGAGGCCCAAGGGGGAGATTTCTAGGAACACGCTGGTGCTGGGGGTCCTGATAGACGCACCTGAACTACCGGGGTGTGCCGAACCCCCTTCTCTGGTGGCCACAGCACGCCATGAGGAGCAAGGAGAAGCCTTGCAGCTGACCTCTAACAACGTGAGTAAAGCTTGGAAGACTACATTCATTACCTCCGGTCCATTATTGCAGCGCGACACCACACCGCACCACTGCACCTACTACGACTCCCCTCATCCTCCTTTTTCCTCTGCCCTGAGGCCCTGCTCCGCCTGTGGGGAGTAGTACTACCATCGGCTGCCACAACATCCCGCCTCAGAGGACTGCAGCAGCGCTGGTGGCGCATCACCAGACACCACAGGTGGCGTAGTCGTTTATCCACTCATAATTGCCACTCATCAACTGGCTACTATTTTTAATGTGTGCGCCCTGGGCACGGACCGGTCCGAGGCTGCGACTGCATCCGCTACTGAAACAGCTAGTGGCGGGTCACACAAGGGCGGGACGTAAGCGTAAATGCAAACAAGTACCCAACACAGAGCAAAAAATGGCATTATTAGAGTCACCTGTTTGGAATCTCTCTAGCTACATCTTATCTGAGAGTCAAATTTCTCTCCTGGCTAAAGGCCTGAGCTTTTCACCTTCTAACGAATTCGACATTTTCAGAACAATTCTGGATGTTAACAAACTAGCACGTAACCTCACCATCCGATGTCATTTTATGGACATGAAAAATCCACAGAATACAGCTTCAGAAGAAGTTTCTCCTAGGACAAACCAGGATTCCATGTTATTATTCACAGAACAACAGTCTTTATTACAAATGAAACAATTCGAGACGGAATCTTTAATTCCAAATGTAAATTTAAATGACGACTTTCGGGCTGGTAATCCTTTCTTTTACCCACTTCAGTCCAGACCATTGGTTCTGGATCAGTTCCAGGACTTAATTGAAAAAGAACTAGTGGATAGTGTTGAGCCACCCCCGTAGTGTTCGAGTTCGGTTCGGTTCGTCGAACACCCGTGTGTTCGCCGATCTGTTCGTCGAACTGTTCGTCGAACACCTTCGAACACCGTTAAAACCAATGGCAGGCAAACAAAAACACATAGAAACACATAGAAAACACCTTCAAAGGTGTCCAAAAGCTGACAAACTGCTCAGAAGACACAACTAACACATGGAAAAGTGACAAGTACATATAGTCATGCGAAAAGAAAAGAGGTGGAGGAGTAAAAGGAGGGGGAGACACAAATATAGGCATGTCATGCCCTTCTAAAGTCCAAAACGTGAGAAGCCGACACGTTCAGTCCGCTCCTGCCCGTGCCACCTCCGTGTCGCCGGGTTTGTGCTAGAGCCGCGGTGAACCCTGACGGCCAGCCCCCCTCTCCCAATACTGGTGCCTGTCCGCTGGTGGGTCGAGCGAGCCCCCCTGTGGTGGAGGCAGCTCTAAGCTTTTTAATTTAAATTGTCTCTCTAATTTGAATGAATACACTTTAAATCCATTTACAAGGATCTATTGGAGGGCAAGTCTCATGCTAGCAGCCGCGTAATTCCAGCTCCAGTAGCGTCCACTAAAGCTGCTGCAGTTAAAAAGCTTTTATAAGGATCGAGCTCGGCTGTGCACCGCAAGGCATCCTACTGCCAGTCCCAGCCCCTATGCCTTGGGGTGTCTCCTGATGCTCTTCACTGAGTATCCCGTGGTCCCGAAGCATTTCCTTTGAAAAAATTAAGTGTCCAAACTACAGGTGGTGTAGCTTGCTTAACAGCCGGGATAATCCGCTGACTAGCAGACACTGCTACTAGGCACAAAGTATTTCCTGGGCTAGATGCAGTTAAAAATTTGTAATTAGATACTCTCGTTGGATGCTGAGAAAGCATTCCATAGAGTCTCCTGGCACGCCATATATGATTCTCTTAAAAAGCTTGGGGTAGGGGTCTAAGGGACCCTTTTATAGCCAAAATCACGGCCCTGTATCACAATACGTCACCTAGGCTGAAGATAAATGGAACTGTAGCACCCTGAGGGCTCGGTTGCTACAGAGGTATTGCACCTCACCCAGAGGTGTGATATCTCACTCTCAGGTAAGGATGGAGTGTGGATCAGGACCCGACACCTGCATGCATTACACCACATTGCCGTGGGGCAGGGCGACCAATATGCCTCTGAGATGGGCACGACAGTCCCTGTCCCTGGCTGGAGTGGGGGGAGGGAACACTGAGGAAGGGGAACCCTGTAGTGCAGGAGCAGGGAGGAAGCAGTTCCTGTGTGCATTGAGAAGGGAGTATAAAAGGTGGGCACCATCTTAGTTCAGTGCAGAGAAGTCTGAGCAGAAGTGGCAGGGAGCAGGGGCTCTGCATGAGCTCTGCTCCGGAGGCGGGCCTAGTAACAGAGGCCCAGGCCTGGAAGAGGGAGAAGGAAGGAAGAGGAGCGAAGAAGGCTCCAGGAACGAGGAATGAAGGGATCCCAGGGGTGCGGACGGGCGAGTCGCCACCGCACGCCCGAATCCACCTGCGTGGAGGGGTCAGGCCAAAGGGGGAGACCGGTCCCCGAAACTAGTGGAGGCAGGAAACGACCCTCAGCTAGAAACCGGAAGCTCTGACATTTTATGTGGCGCAGCCCCTCGCTACACCCGCTAGGAAGGCACCACATAGGGTCAGGGAAACTGGCGCCAAGTTTACCAAGAGGAGGCCCGAGGCAGCCGGACAGAAGGGTTGGTAAGAAAGGCCAGACAAAGGACACACAAAGGGGGTCCTGTGAAGCGCTCCAAAGTTATCTGGGAATTGTCTGAGCCCCTCACCTGGTGAGCACAGTATGACGTGGGCAGCCGTTACCTGCAGACGTGGTCTGGATAATAAGAACTGTGAGTAAAGGCCCTGGACTGCATCCCTGACTCCGTGTCGTTACTGCTGCTGCCCTGCACCATCACCCTCATCCTCCGCATACACTGCCCTGAGGCTATACTCCTCCCGTGGGGAGTTATGCTACGCTCTGCTGCACCCACAACACCAGCCTCAGCGGTCTGCCCTGCAGCGGCGGTTCACTCTGACCGCAATCCACGGGTGGCATAGTCGGACATTTAAACATCAAAACCACATAAATAGTTCCGCCACTGGTTTGACCGCCCTGAGCCACGGAACCGGGTCGCCGCCACGAAGACTACAACCACCAGCATCCACCAAAAAGGGTCCGGCTCCGGGTGTCCCAAGGCCCAGGGGGTGCATCAGAACATTTTCATCACCTTTCACAATCACCAATGGGACAAGGCAGGGATGTCCTCTGTCCCCTCTCTTATACATCCTAGTGACGGAGCACCTGCTCTCATCAATTCGCCATAACCCCAATATTAGGTGGATTGAGGTGGGAGGCACCGAGTACAAGTGCTCTCTATTTGCTGATGATGTCCTAGTATATATCACTCAATCACATATATCCATCCATGCTGTTATGGCTGAAATAGATCACTTTGTTACATGGTCAAATTTTAAAATCAATGCAGCGAAGTCTGAGGCCCTCGATGTCTCCCTCCCCAAATCCATATAGGATTCCATCCAGTCCAACTTTCCCTTTGCCTGGCCCTCACAGGGTATCAAATACATAGGAATTCCTATTCATAGAGACCTCTCCCATCTATGTTATCTTAATTTTGGGCCCTTTATTGAACAACTCCATACAGACCACGGTTGGCAAGTTAGAACTGTAAGATTCACTACGTGAACCACTGGTGTTTTGTGGAAAAGCACATGTACACTGTGTTCCATATTATTATCCAAAATGTGTTTAGGAGTGATAAGGGAAGAATTTGTTTGTTTGTTAGTTAAACTCATTGATGGTGATGTGTGTCAGGGCTCTTTATATCACTGTAAGCAATTGCAGACACCTGTGCTAATTAGTTTGGCAGGTGTGTCCAATGAAAGGCAAGGCTACTTAAGAAGGCTGTCTCACATTATTAAGCAGCCTACATTTTCTGCCAAAATGGGAAAGAAAAAGGATGTGTCGGCTGCTGAGAAGCAACAAATTGTGGAGTGTTTAGGTCAAGGCATGACTACAATCAACATTGTGCGATGATCAGGATGAAGTGTCTTGGCAATCAAGAAGTATGTAGCTGATTCACAGTACACACGTGTGCGTGCTGATAAGGGCAAATTGAGGACTCTTTCCTACAGGTAATTACGTCAGGTTAAAAGAGCAGCGGCAAAAAAGCCTTGTCATAGCAGCAGACAAGTTTTTGAAGCTGCTGGTGCCTCCAACGTCCCCCGAACAACAAGATGCAGGGTCCTTCAGAGGTTTGCAGCTGTGCATACGCCATCCTGTCGACCTCCTCTATCCACTTCACACAAGCAGAAACGGCTCCAGTGGGCTAAACATTACATGAAGACTGATTTCAAAACTGTTTTGTTCACGGATGAGTGCCGTGCAGCGCTCGATGGTCCAGATGGATGGAGTGGAGGATGGCTGGTTGATGGACACCCCACGCAAACACGGCTACAGCGCCAACAAGGAGGAGGTGGAGTAATGTTTTGGGCTGGAATCATGGTGAGAGAGATTGTCGGCCCCTTTAGGATCCCTGAAGGCGCTAAAGATGAACTCCATAATGTATGTGGATTTTCTCAAACAGCACTTCCTGCCATGGTTCAAGAAGAAGAACCGTGTATTTCACAGCAAGATCATTTTTTTGCATGATAGTGCACCATCTCATGCTGCACATAAAACATCTGCATCTCTGGCTGATATGGGCATAAAAGGGGACAAACTTATGGTGTGACCCCCATGCTCCCCTGACCTCTACCCCATTCAGAACCTCTGGAGCATCATCAAAAGGAGTGTCTATGATGGCGGGAGGCAGTTCACATCTAAGCAACAGCTCTGGGAGGGTATTCTGTCCTCATGCAAAACAATTGAAGCAGAAACCATCCAAAACCTGACAAATTCAATGGACGAGAGAGTTCAGAAGCTCCTTTCGAACAAGGGGTCCTATGTGAAAATGTAACATCACCTAGAATAAAGTTTTGAGTTGAAAACTGTTTGATTTCAGTTTCTAATAACCTGCTAATGCTTATAATTTCAAAAATGACAATTTTTTTGGTCTTTATTAAAATGAAAAGGTTGATCGAAAAGTTTGGGGGATCTAAGAGTGTGGCAACCCAGTAGTCATGATTACTTCGAATTCTGACAATATGAGGGTCATGTTGCAGGTAGTGCAGCAAGAAGGCACTTATGTGTCTTGCGCATCTCGGAGCCCCAAAATTATTTTCCGGGCTAGATGCAGCTAAAAATTATTATTAATTTTAAATCTGGTGGAGCTTAGTATAGATGGCCTAATAGGATCAGTGCTGCACACTGCTACAAAGTCCAAATTATTTTCCAGCCAAGATACAGATAAACATGATTAGTAATTTTAAATCTGGCGGAGCTTATTATAGATGGCCTAATAGAATCAGTGCTGCACACTGCTACAAAGCCCAAATTATTTTCCAGCCAAGATACAGATAAACATGATTAGTAATTTTAAATCTGGCGGAGCTTATTATAGATGGCATAATAGAATCAGTGCTGCACACTGCTACAAAGCCCAGATTATTTTCCAGCCAAGATACAGATAAACATGATTAGTAATTTGAAAGCTTAAAACGGTTGGTAGGGTGATTTTAACCAATCATCAAGCTTTTACTCTCCCCAGGATGACACAGGGGTAGAAAAGTCATTTCGGATCCATGATTTGTTCATCTTTATGAACGTGAGTCTGTCTACATTATCAGTGGAGAGCCGCGTGCGCTTATCTGTCAGCACACCACCAGCAGCGCTGAACACACGTTCAGACAGAACGCTGGCTGCGGGGCATGACAAGATCTCCAAGGCGTAAGTGGCTAGCTCCGGCCATTTATCCAGATTGGAAGCCCAAAAAGAGCAAGGGTCCAGTGACACAGTCATGGCTTCAATGTTTACTTGGAGATACTCCTGTACCATCGTCTCTAGGCGTTGACTATGTGTCAGACTTCTTGTCTCCTGTGGCCTTGCAAAGGATGGGCTAAAAAAGTGGTGAAATGATTCCGCAAAATTGATGTTACCAGCAGATACTGTGGTTCTGTTACGGTTTGAGTGCTGAACACTTGACGGTCCCACGGTTGGCAAGTTGGAACTGTGAGATTCACTACGTGCACCACTGGTGTTTTGTGGAAAAGCACATGTAAGATTCTGCAACAGTCTCTGCTGATACTCCTGCATGCGTGCATCCCTTTCTATGGCAGGAATAATTTCGGCAAATTTACTTTTGTACCGGGGATCTAACAGTGTGGCAACCCAGTAGTCAGGATTATTTCTAATTCTCACAATTCGAGGGTCATGTTGCAGGTAGTGCAGCAAGAAGGCACTCATGTGTGTTGCACATCCAGGAGCACCAAGTCCCTGTTGTGTTGGTGGCGAGGTAACAATCATGCTTCCTTCCTCTGTCCTCTCCCCCCAACCTCGCACAACAGAAATGTGATCAAGGTCTCCCTCATCTGATGAGTCTTCCATCAGTTCGTCCTCCACTTCTTCCTGGGCTCCTGCACCTTCCTCACTAGTTTGGCTGCTACCATGCGCCCTGGTAAAACCATCTCCCCCACCCTCACATGCCTGCCGCCTTGGTGCTGCCGACCGTCTGGACCTTGCAGATGTTAGCCCTTCCGCATACAACTCCTCCTCCTCTACTTCCTCCACCTCCTCTTGTGCCACCACCTGACTCCGAATTCTGTTTAACATGTGCTCCAGCATGTAAATCACCGGAATAGTCATGCTGATAATGGCATCGTCAGCACTAAACATCTTCGTCGCCATTTCAAAACTGTGCAGAAGGGTGCATAGGTCCCTGATCTGAGACCACTCCTCCAGCGTGATTTGCCCCACCTCTGAATCTCGTTGGCCCAGGCTATACGTCAGAACGTATTGCACCAGGGCTTGTCGGTGCTGCCACAGTCGCTGCAACATGTGCAGAGTTGAATTCCACCGGGTAGGCACATCGCATTTTAGCCGGTGAAGTGGCAGGCCCAACGACTTCTGTAGAGATGTAAGTCGCTGAGCTGCGGGATGCGAACGGCGGAAGTGAGCACACAGCGACCGTGCCCTCTGCAGAAGGCCATTTAGTCTGGGATAGTGGGCTAAAAATTGCTGGACAACCAGGTTCAACACGTGAGCCATACAAGGCACGTGTGTGACATTGCCCCGGCGAAGGGCCGCACCCAGGTTTGCAGCATTGTCGCACACGGCCTTCCCTGGTTTCAGGTCCAGTGGAGACAACCATTCATGAAATTGGTTCTCCAGAGCTGACCACAACTCCTCAGCTGTGTGACTCACATTTCCCAGACATTTCAAAGTAAAAACCGCCTGATGACGTTGAGCCCTACTGCCAGCATAATAAGGAGGTGTGCAGGATCCCTTCTGCGCAGTTAGAAAGCTTGTGGCATGACCAGACAGGCTTTGGGTGCAGGTGGAAGACCGAGAGGAGGTTGAGGAGGCAGAAGCAGTGGAGGAACTTTGACATAAAGAGGATTGATGCACAACTCGTGGGGACGGCATGACTTGGACAGCAGCCCCTTGTCCTGCTGTCACCATAGTTACCCAGTGCCCAGTCAGCGACATGTAACGCCCCTGTCCATGCCTACTCGTCCAAGTGTCTGTGGTGAAATGCACCCTGTCACACACAGAGTTTCTCAAAGAAGCGGTGATGTTGTGTGCGACATGCTGGTGGAGCGCAGGCACACCTTTCTTTGAGAAGCAGTGCAGACTGGGCATCTGGTACTGGGGCACTGCGACGGACATAAGGTCTCGAAAATCCTCTGTGTCCACCAGGCGGAAAGGCAGCATTTCTGTAGCCAAGAGCTTGCAGATGGTGAAATTCAACCTCTTAGCTTTCTCATGTCTAGGAGGAAATGGTCTTTTACTTGTCCACATCTGAGGGACCGAGGGCTGGCTATTGTGCTTAGACGGGGTTGATAAGGGTGTCCCCGGCAAACTGCCGGTCTGTGAGGAAGATGCAGGCGGACATGTTAGGTTGCCTTGATCCAAAGGTGGTGCTATCGATGTCGGACAGCGCTCAACACCAGCTGGTGTTACCACCTCCAAAGAAAATGATGACCTGCCAATCACGCTGGCTGTTGCGGGTAAAGAGGTGGCAGGTCTGCGCCCCAAAACAGGTGTGACTGCTGTCCCCCCAGTCACAGAGGATGAAGAGGCCGCGGATGCACAAGATATGGCAGACGGTGGTTGGCCCGGCCGGCTAGGCCGCATTGTAGCACACTGAGCTTCCCACTGCAACTTATGCTTCATGTCCATGTGCCGGTTCATGCATGAAGTACTCAAACTATGTATTTTTTGGCCTCTACTTAGCTTTTGCTGACAAATGTTACAGATAACACGAGTTGGGTCATCTTTATCGATCTGAAAAAATGCCCAGGCTATGCAAGGCTTAGCACCCATGCGACCTGAAGAGCCACCACGACTTGTGGTGAGAGGCAGAGTTGTGTTTGAGGATGCAGTTGTTGACGTGTTTCCAGTACTACGTCTCTGTCCAGGAAGGCGCAACCTGACCTCGTCGTCAGTAGCATCTTCCTCCACCTCCTCTGCTGACCTCATCTCTTGGCGGACTGTGGGTTGACAATAAGTGGGATCTCCAACCTCATCATCATCACCCTGTGCGTTATCACACCCGTCGTCCTCAGAGCCAACCTGTTCCTGCCCTGACAAAAAACTAAAGTTGTCGCTCCAATCAGGTATTTGAGTCTCATCATCGTCTTCCTCATTGTCTCCACCAACAGGAGTTACAGTTTGGGAATGAGGGTCTACATTATGGTCAGAACCTTCTGCGTCTGGTCCTGGATCCGACTCATAAAGATTCTGGGCATCAGTGCAGATCATTTCCTCGTCTGGATTCACAGAAGCGCTGGAGTCGACCTCTGATTCCCAGGCTATAGTATGAGTAAACAGCTCTGCAGACTCAACCATCTGTTCTACCTCATACTCAGACGGGCAGCTGGAGATTTGGGAGCTGTGAGGAAGCAACTGCGATTTGGGTGACACCTTTGAGGACTGGAGTATTTGTGATGTTGAAGTTGATGTGGAGGAGAGCCCACTTAAAGGAGCACTTGATATCCGTTGAAGCACCTGCTGTTTTTGTGCTTCATCTGGAATTTGTAGCGATTGGCGTGGCCGTAAGAAAGGGATCTTATCACATTGTCCGCTAAAAGAAGTAGACATTTTAGTTTGGCTGGAAGATGGTCTTTCTTCTGCAGATGTTACTGTAGCTTTAACACCTACCCCATGGACACAACCTTTTTTCCCCTTCCCAACACGCCTATTCCCCTTTCCACCAGCAGCAGGCCTTTTTCCACTCATTTTGGTGGTTAACTAATTCACAACTCTGGAGTTGTTTGCACAAAAAAACAATGGATGGTAACCGAGCAGAGCTGAGTGGCCAAACTGTGGTATTAGGCCAAAACTATTGGCTGGGTTAGATGCAGAAAAAAATTATATTCAATTTGCAACCTGATGGAGGTCAGTATAGATGGACTAATACAACAAGTCCCACACACAGCTAGAAGCCCAATATTTTTTCAGAGGTAGATGCAGAAAAAAATATATTCAGTTTGCAACCTGATGGAGGTCAGTATAGATGGACAAATACAACAAGTCCCACACACAGCTAGAAGCCCAAATATTTTTTCAGAGGTACTGTAGATGCAGATAAAAATTATTTTGAATTTGCAACCTGATGGAGGTCAGTATAGATGGACTAATAGAGAAAGTCCGACACACTGCTAGAAGGCCAAATATTTTTTCAGAGGTACTGTAGATGCAGATAAAAATTATTTTTAATTTGCAACCTGATGGAGGTCAGTATAGATGGACTAATAGAGAAAGTCCGACACACTACTAGAAGGCCAAATATTTTTTCAGAGCTAGATGCAGAAAAAAATTATATTCAGTTTGCAACCTGATGGAGGTCAGTATAGATGGACTAATACAACAAGTCCCACACACAGCTAGAAGCCCAATATTTTTTCAGAGGTAGATGCAGAAAAAAATATATTCAGTTTGCAACCTGATGGAGGTCAGTATAGATGGACTAATACAACAAGTCCCACACACAGCTAGAAGCCCAATATTTTTTCAGAGGTAGATGCAGAAAAAAATATATTCAGTTTGCAACCTGATGGAGGTCAGTATAGATGGACTAATACAACAAGTCCCACACACAGCTAGAAGCCCAAATATTTTTTCAGAGGTACTGTAGATGCAGATAAAAATTATTTTGAATTTGCAACCTGATGGAGGTCAGTATAGATGGACTAATAGAGAAAGTCCGACACACTGCTAGAAGGCCAAATATTTTTTCAGAGGTACTGTAGATGCAGATAAAAATTATTTTTAATTTGCAACCTGATGGAGGTCAGTATAGATGGACTAATAGAGAAAGTCCGACACACTACTAGAAGGCCAAATATTTTTTCAGAGCTAGATGCAGAAAAAAATTATATTCAGTTTGCAACCTGATGGAGGTCAGTATAGATGGACTAATACAACAAGTCCCACACACAGCTAGAAGCCCAATATTTTTTCAGAGGTAGATGCAGAAAAAAATATATTCAGTTTGCAACCTGATGGAGGTCTGTATAGATGGACTAATACAACAAGTCCCACACACAGCTAGAAGCCCAATATTTTTTCAGAGGTAGATGCAGAAAAAAATATATTCAGTTTGCAACCTGATGGAGGTCAGTATAGATGGACTAATACAACAAGTCCCACACACAGCTAGAAGCCCAAATATTTTTTCAGAGGTACTGTAGATGCAGATAAAAATTATTTTTAATTTGCAACCTGATGGAGGTCAGTATAGATGGACTAATAGAGAAAGTCCAACACACTGCTAGAAGGCCAAATATTTTTTCAGAGCTAGATGCAGAAAAAAATTAGATTCAGTTTGCAACCTGATGGAGGTCAGTATAGATGGACTAATAGAATGATGCTATGCCCAAAAGATTTTACTTCACTAGGTGCAGTAAAAAAATTGGTATTCTATACACAGGTGGTATATCTTGCAACACAGATAGGCTACTCCACTGACTAACACACTCTGCAATAGGCCAAAAAGGATTAGCTTTGCTAGATTCAGCCAAATGCTGTGAAAAAAACTTGCACAGCACTGGCACAGACCTGCCTGGCAAAAACTGATAGGAACTGATGTAACCTAGTCCTGAAAAGGACTCCAATTACAATTAGTCTTTACTCCCACAACCTATCTATTTAAGAGCACAGACCTGCCTGATAAAAGTCGTAGGAAATGCTGTAACCTAGTCCTTAAAAGGACTGCAATCACAACTATTCCCTACTCCCAAGCTATCTGTATATTTGTGCGAAAATTGGCTTGAAATTAACAAGGTATAGCGCACACAGCAACAGCGGTGCCGTCTAACACGCAGCTGCAGCAGTGAGAAAATGGTGGCGACGGGGAAAATGGCTTGGTCTTATAGGGCAAGGACATGTGACATACACTTCCAATGACACATGCCCTTGCTTGTCTGAAAAAAAGCACTTCGCTCCGTGTGTGCGCTGCTGATAGGCTGACAGATTGCACCTCCCCACTGTAAATGCGGGAAAGAGAAAAAAAAATGGAGATCTTCATTGTTCCTGCAGAGATCCATCCCCTGCCCCTCCCCCCACCCCGCTGTACACTCAAACTGCGTATTAACATTAATTTTCATCATTACTGAGAAAAAATCCAGTTATGATTTTGGTGCACGAACAGTTATCGAACATAACCTCGAACAGCCGAATTTTTCTCAAATTGTTCGTGTTCGCCGAACGGCTCGAACACCACCCAAAACAGCTCGAATTTGAGATTGGCGAACAGTTCGAGTAGAACAACGCTCATCTCTATTACTCAGTCTCTTTGTTCATCACTCGACACGTGGCTACTTCAGCACAAAGTCTATAATCCACTCAGCATGGACTTCCACAAACCTCCACAGAGCCACACAGCTTCCCCAGCTCAGCACTATTTCTTACACAGAGAAAGGGGTAAACAAAACTCCACACAGACGAGTGTAAAGACAGAGTGTCCAGACAGTGTCCTATTGCAGCTCCTTCTCACAGACTTCCTGTCTAGACTATCACACATCAGACACTCTGAGAATACACACAGTTTCTAGCACTGCCCCTCCTCTGAGCCCAGCCAGGCAAAAGTCACAGGGTCCTAGTGCTCTCCTGCTGTTATCACATGTCACACTCTCACATGCCACCCCGCTAGAGGTTGGCGTCCTCGACACACCTCCCCACTCAAAGTCGTCTTGTGCATAGCGTTGTGGAGGTATACCCGCCGTGGCTCGAGTAGTTCTCCTGAGACCCAACCCAACAGGCTCGGCTCCCGAGGGAGCAGAAGTCTCTTCAACGGGAACCAATGAGGCTGCTCTCTCCTGAGGTGTGGCGCCCTGTGCCACATCATACGGATCAGGTAAGTGACCTGATTCGCCGTACTCTGAAGGACATACCACATTCTCAATACTCTCTCCACACGGGGACAGATCGGTCGCAGGGGGCAAGTAAGCAGGGGCGGAGACAGACCCACCATCAATTCCAAGAGAGTATTAGGGATGCCCACCCCTCGGGATACGGCCTGTGGTTCCGGGGAAACGGGGACGGCATCTTTAAACCAGCACCGTTGTAGCATGTTACAATGAAGATTACGGGATGGTCCCCCTGTCCCCACCGGTTCAACCTCATAGACTGGATTCTCAGGGCTCAGTCATTTTTTAGCCAGGTACGGAGTCGCCTCCCACCGTTCACTCAGCTTTCCGAACCGTCGTTTGATTCTCACCAACACTATATCCCCCGGGGAGAAAGGCTCGGTTTGCATGGGGCGCGTGTCCCTATGGGTCACCTGACTGAGTCGATCACCCACCACCTGATACACCACCCTCAATCGCCGCCGGTGTTCCCGAACCCATTCTGATGCGGTCCGAGGGGGATTGGAGAAGGGATCTGGCATGCTCAAATCCTCAATGTCCTGCCCTGGCCTCCCGAACATCAACATGTGTGGTGAGTAGCCAGTAGTGCTGTGCACTCTATTATTGTAGGCCCACATCAATTCGGGAAGACACTCAGGCCAGCGTACCTGTTGTTTACCCTCCAACGTCCTCAACATCTGCAACAGAGTCCGATTAAAGCGCTCACAAGCTCCGTTACCTTGGGGGTGGTAAGGTGTCGTTCTCGACTGTGCGACACCATACAGCTGGTACAGCTCCTTCATCAATGCCCCCTGAAAACATGCCCCTTGATCCGAGTGTATTCTTTGCGGACACCCAAACACCTGAATGAAATATTGACACACGGCTTCAGTCGCCTACTCCACCGTCTGATCTTTTGTCGGCACTGCTACAGCATGCTTGGTGAAGTGGTCTGTCATTACCAAGCAATAGGAATACCCAGACGTTGAGTATCCTATCAGGACATAGTCAATCATGAGCAGCTCTAAAGGGGCGGAAGTCATAATAGATTGCGTGGGCGCCCGCTGCTCAGGGCTCTTACTGAGACCACAGACCCGACACTGCCGACACGCCTCTGTCACCATCTCCCCCAATTCAGGACAATAGAGGACTCGCTGTAGCCACTGGAGTGTCTTTTCACTTCCAAAGTGGGCCCCCTTCTCATGCGCCTCGCGAGCGACCACCGGACCCATCCCCATAGGAATTACTAGCTGGTACTGGTGCTGCAGTTCAGATGGCAGGTATACATTACGGTACAAGAGACCCTGTTCCACGCACAACTTATCCCACTGTCGCAGTAGTTTCACTCCTTCCACAGACAGCTGGGCCTTTTCCTCTGCAAGCGGCCAGACCCCTTTTTGTACCCAACTGCGCAATAGTGCAATGTCAGAGCAATCGTTCTGGTCCTTCGCCCAATCCGAGGGTGTTTTCCCCAGAACACACGGCATCCCTGACGCCACCCCACTTGAATGTACCACACTTCGGAAGATAGGTACCTGCCCCAAGTCAGGGGTTTCAGTGTCCTCAAGCTGGTCATCAACATTTTCCCCCAAGGACCCAAGGGGCACCCTTGAGAGTGCATCCGCATTTCCATTTTCCCGCCCAGATCGAAACTTAATTCGATAGTTAAACTTAGCAAGGCGAGCGACCCACCGCTGCTCCAACGCTCCCAGCTTTGCGTTTTCTAGGTGAGCCAGAGGGTTATTATCAGTCATGACCAGCACCTCAGCTCCCGTTAAATACCCGGCAAAGCGTTCCGTCATCGCCCACACCAGGGCCAGTAGCTCTAGGCGAAACGAACTGTAGTTAGCTGGGTTGCGTTCAGTGTGTCTCAAAGACCTGCTGCCATAGGCGATTACTCGCTCCTGACCATCCAGCACTTGTGCTAGTACCGCCCCCAGCCCATGCAGACTGCCGTCAGTATATAACAGGAAAGGGTAATCGAACCGGGCATACGCTAACAACGGAGCACTCGTTAGAGCGGCCTTCACCTCCTCAAATGCCTTTCGCTGCTGGGGTCCCCATGGGATGGGGCGATTTTGGGGGCCTTGTGCCGTCGCTCTTAGGAGCTCATTCAGGAGACTCACTACTTGTGAAAACGTAGGTACAAATCGCCGATAGTACCCCGCTAAACCTAAGAAGGCCCGAACCTCTCGCAGGGTACGGGGGGTGGCCACTCCTGCACAACCATGACCTTACTGGTCGCGAGCAGAACCCCGTCTGGAGTCACCACATGACCTAGATACTCAATCTGACTCTGTAACAGTTGGCATTTCTTTGGTTTTATTTTTAGGCCATAACAACTGAGCCGCCGGAGAACTTGACGTAACTTCTCAAGATGGTCTTCAAATGAGGCCCCGAACACCACAATGTCATCTAGGTATATCAGGACTGATTCAAAATTCAGATCACCTAAGCAATGTTCCATCAGGCGCTGAAAAGTTCCCGGGGCGTTAGTGAGCCCGAAGGGCATCCGGTTGAATTCAAAGAGCCCCATTGGTAGGACAAACGCCGTCTTGGCTCGGTCTTTTTCGGCCATTGGTACCTGCCAATAGCCACTTGCCAAATAGAACGTCGAGAAATATTTGGCCCGACCCAATGCCGACAGAGACTCTTCTATGCGAGGTAATGGATATGCGTCCCTCACCGTGTGAGCATTCAATTTGCGATAGTCCACACAAAACCGAAGGGTCCCATCCTTCTTCCGCACCAAGACCACAGAGGCCGCCCAAGGGCTCTGGCTTTCTCTGATCACTTGGTTGTCAAGCATACTGGCCACCATGCGCTTCACCTCTTGATAGAGTGTTGGGGGAATTTGACGAGAACGTTCCCTAATAGGAGGAGTATCCCCTGTGGGAATCTCATGCTCAATCGTCCGGGAACAACCGAAATCCTCCGCATGTCGCGAAAAGGTCTCTTGATGTTCCCACAAGACCTTCTCCAGCTGCTCCAATTGCACGGGGGTCAGTTTCTCCCGATCCACTCCCATCTGGTCCATGATCACACGACCATTCCATTCTTCGGTAGGAGATTCGGTCTGGCCTACTTCAACCGCGTATGTCCAGGAAGACTGTTCATCTGAGCGAAGTTCAAACACTGTCTTATCAGGCACCTTCCCTGCAGGCACGAACAATTCAGCCAGAATGGTCCCAGCAGGAATTGTAACAGCCTCATCTAAAACGTTGATACATCTGACTGGCACCCGTCCATTCTTCACAATCGCCAGAGACCAGGCCACATGTGCCTTGGCGAACGAGGACTTCTCTGGGGCTGGCTCGATGAGTACTTCAAGCCCATTTAGTCTCTGAGCAGCCCCCACCGGTAACATTAAGAGTTCTTCATGCCGGGGCGCTAGCGAGATCGTGGTCCACGATGGCACTCGGACCAGGCCCACCCGACCCCCAGGGACCGCACTCTGCAGGAGATCGCAACTCAGCACTAGACGGTGTAACACTCTCTGGGTGGGTCGATGGTGGGTAGCACTTTCCCAGTATCGGGGTCCCTCTCTGGCATACATCTGATGATTTAGATCTCGCAGAACGTTCATTCCGAGCGTCACCTCCATCCCTCTTCTGGGAGGGTGGTTCACCAGCACTATCCCTTTCTGACCCAGCTCTTGACCAAACATTTTTAGTTGCATCCACACGATCCCCTTCACGGTTAGTTGGCCATTGTTAGCGGCTGTAAGTCTTATCACTCGGCCGTCCTCGGGAACCACGAGTTGACTGAAGTGCCTTTCGTACACCTCTAAGGGCATTATGGTACATTCGGATCCTGTGTCGACCAAGCATCTCATCTTCCGCCCTTCAAACTCTGCTTCCAGCACTGGACTGCATGCGAACAAATCTTGTTCTTCCCATCGAGGGCTTTGTGGGGGGTGGGCCGCTGCTGTTCGCCCTCTCATGGCAGCAGCAGGGAGTTTAACGCCGGCGAAGGAGGCTCCGTGGCTGCCGACATCCGGCAGTACCGGGAGATGAGTCCCCGACGCCCACACCTCCAGCAGGTGACTGCTTCTCGTGGACGAGAACTTGGATCATTTGAGGGGGGCGACCTGGCAGACTGTGGAACCACCATTCCAGAGGACGAGGCGGGTGGCTCTTCCGTAGGAGTAGGGACCGACCCAGCTCTGAGTTTAGACACCTCCAGCTTTAACTCCTTCAGTTCGGCACGTAGAGCCTGTACAACGTTTACCAGTCCACCCTCTCCTGAAACTGGCGCCAGACCTCCCTCCAGCTGTGCACTGTCCACTGCCCCCTTGGCCGCCAGAGTAGACTCCTCCTCCCTTTCCACCGCAGCCCGATAAATCTGCCAGAAGGATAATTCCGGGGTAACTCGGGACATCTCCATCAGTTTGTCTCGAAGGAGTCTATTGGCTAACCCCGTTATGAATTGATCCCGGAGTAAGCGGTCCACCTCTCGGAATGCCCCCATGGCCCCTGGGTCTAGTCGCTGCACCTCATTCAACGTTTCCTGTAAAGTGTTTGAGTACTGCATCAAAGTCTCACATTCCCTTTGGGGCCGATTGAAAAACAAGGAACGAAGCTGGGCCACACGAGCCCGGCCTCCTGAACTCCCCTCTAACAGCTCCAAGATTTTCTCTAATGTGCTCCTCTCTGACTCTGGACGTACCATCACCATCCGCCTAGCGTCACCCTCTAGTGCATTTAATGCCAACTCTGCCCGTAATGCGGGGGCCAGATTACACATCCGCAGCACACTCCGAACCCTCTCAACCCAATCCTGCAACGGCATGTTACGCCCGTCGTATTTCGGCATGTGCTGGAGTAAAGCTCCTACCGGCACATATCCTCCCACAGTCGTCGCTGCTGGCAGGGGTTCCGCTACCAGCGGGGGGGCTGCTGGTGCGGCAGAGTCATTTCTTCCCTCGCCTCCATCCATGACAAGCACTGGATCCTGCCGACTACGCCAAAAATGTAATGACCGGGGGTCCGAGAGAGATCCAGTGAGTCACAAGTTGAGACAGAGGCAGAAATAAACAACACTTTCTTTACTAAAACAAGGATTAGACTAAAATTCAGTACTGCCTGGGACACAGTTCCTACTAAATACACACAATCAGCAAAAGCTGAAATCAATGTGCCAATCTCAAGGTTTCCAGCTTGTGTGAATTATTCTAGTGATCTGGAACAATTTAACCTGAAAGACACAGTGTCAGACTAGTGAGGGCGGTATATGGGGACCCCCTGAGATGGCACACTGCATACAATCCTACCACTATGAACAATAATAATGCATGAAACTATATCAGCACTCTTATACCCTTATTATCAGGATATCCGGATATCTTAAAGTTATGGTACCGTTAACCTCAGATGCAGTCTATCACAGGCCTGTGAATCGCGGTGGCTGCAGCTAGTCCCGGAAAACTTTGGCGCCAAAACAAAAACAAAGTTCACAAAAACAGCAAAAATTCCTTGTCTTGTCGGCCGATGCCGAGCCCACACGCCGGGGACTTTAGTCCTGTAACCTCAGGTTAATGTCTGGGAAGATCTCTTCGCAAAGTCTTGTCACTATCCTCTCAGTGGAAATGGCACCAGCAACCTTCTTTCTTCCCGAAGTCTCTCACTGTTCTCCAGTACACCAACCGTGTGCTCCGTCACAGAAATGGATTACTCAGTCTCTTTGTTCATCACTCGACACGTGGCTCCTTCAGCACAAAGTCTATAATCCACTCAGCATGGACTTCCACAAAACTCCACAGAGCCACACAGCTTCCCCAGCTCAGCACTAGTTCTTACACAGAGAAACGGGTAAACAAAACTCCACACAGACGAGTGTAAAGACAGAGTGTCCAGACAGTGTCCTATTGCAGCTCCTTCTCACAGACTTCCTGTATAGACTATCACACATCAGACGCTCTTAGAATACACACAGTTTCTAGCACTGCCCCTCCTCTGAGCCCAGCCAGGCAAAATTCACAGGGTCCTAGTGCTCTCCTGCTGTTATCACATTTCACACTCTCACAAAATGCACAATATACATCTCTACATTATCTGCTAGAGGAGGTAGGCATAATGGACCTATGGAGAATACGGCACCCTGATGTCAGACAATATTCCTGTTACTTCGCCTCCCATCATTCTTTGTCAAGAATAGACCAAGCTATTGGCTTTGAATCAATCATACCCTATATTAAATCGGTGAGGTATCTGCCAAGGAGTGTCTCTGACCACTCGCCTATACAGGTACAACTGCAGATGGGTGCTGTGAGGTCTCCGGGGGAATATACATGGCACATCAATCCTTTTTGGCTGCAACTAATTGGTCCTACTCTTAGCTCTAGAATCTTAGAATATTTTCGTTTTAATGATGGGTCGTCATCTACGAGATTTATATGGGATGCTATGAAAGCATATGTATGGGGAATATGCATAGGGGAGATCAATAAGATAAAATCCAAAATAAAGGAGTTAACCCAAAAATTGCAACAGAATGTTTGCGAAAAGGAGGCACAAGTAGAATGAAATGGGAAAATGCACAGAAAATATTGCCTGATCATTTGCTATTATTAGCTTCTCAGAAACAACTGTTTGTTAAGCAAAGATACTTTATAAAGCAAGGGTCTCAAACTCAGCTGGGTAGATGGTCCGCATTCTTTGCATGACAAAATGACATTTTTAGTGATATCATTTTTTTATCTATACACCTTTTGAATTTGTCCTCATCTTGTATTAACCCCTTTACAGCCCATGACGTACTAATACGCGTCTGTGCCCTGGGCTTTAAGAGCCTGACCCATATTAGTACGTCATGGCGATCGTGCGCGCAAACAGGCTGTGCGGGCGCGATCGCCGCCCGGTGTCAGCTGATTGTCACAGCTGACACCCGGTACTATGTGCAGGGAGCGGTCCAGCCCCTCTCCCGGCACATTTACCCCCACAATGCTGCGATCGAAGTCGATCGCAGCATTGCGGTGGCAAGGGGAGGTGATCGCAATACTCACCTCCTCTTCCGGCCTCCAGCGCTGTCTGCCGCGGCTTCCCGGGTGTTGCCATGATGACCCGATGTCGTCATGACAACATCCGGGTCACCAGACAGCAGGAAGATTGTTTGGTCATGCGCAGTGCATGACCGAACAATCTTCTCACTGTGCAGCGCTGACTGCCTGCATGGCTCAGGGATGGTGCTCCATCCCTATGCTATGCAGGCGATCAGAATAAAAAAAGTGAAAGTCCCAGAGTGGGACAAAGTAAAAAAGTGTAAAACCTCTCAGAAAGTGAAAAACCAAAAAAAAAAATTGTAAAAATATATAAAAAAAATAAAAAAAAATAATCCACCAAAAATAAAAATATAATGTACCCATCAATAAATATTATTATGAAAAAAAAACAAAACAATAAAAGTACACATATTTGGTATCGCTGCGTCCGGAATGACCTGACCTATAAAACTGTCCCACTAGTTAACCCCTTCATTGAACACGGTAAAAAAAAAAAAACTAAGCCAAAAACAATGCTTTATCATCATACCGCCAAACAAAAAATGGAATAACACGCGATCAAAAAAATGAATATAAATAAAAATGGTACCGCTGAAAACGTAATCTTGTCCCGCAAAAAACAAGCCACCATACAGCTCCATAATCCGAAAATTCAAAAAGTTATAGCTCTCAGAATAAAGCGATGCAAAAAAATAATTTTTTCTATAAAATGTCTTTTATTGTGTAAAAGCGCAAAACATAGAAAAACAATATGAATGTGGTACCGCTGTAAACGTACTGACCCGAAGAATAAAGCTACCTTATCAATTTTACCACACGCGGAGTGGAATAAAAAAAAAAAAAAAAAAAAAAGCAATTCCTGAATTGTAGGTTTTAGTTTATTCTGCCTCCCAAAAGCTGGAATAGAAAGCGATCAAAATATGTCACGTGCCTGAAAATGGCACCAATAAAAACGTCAACTTGTCCCGCAAAAAAAATCCATCACATCCATCTGTTGGCCAAACTAGATTTTACAAAATATGTGTCTTTTAGTGTGTGACAGCTGTCAATCATAAAAACCCGATATCATTCTGGTATCTCTGTATTCGCACCGACCCGAAGAATAAGGTCGTCTAATCACTTATACCGCACAAGGAACGACGTAAAAAATAAACACTAGGGCTGGGGTTGGGCTTAGGGTTGTGCTAATGTTAGGGTTTGGGTCAGGGTTGGGCTAGGGTAGGGTTAGGGTTGGGGGTAAGGGTTGTTTTTTTTTATAAAAAAAAAAAAAGATGACGATATGGCAACTAGTGTTGAACACAAGTGCTCGCTACTTAAGTTTGCATCGGGTACTCGGGTATGCATTGAGTATCGCGGGTGCTCGAGTCTCCGCCCCATATGCTTCGCGGCCAAAATAACCTCGCGGGGATTGCCTGCCATGCTCGAGCGATCCCCGCATGTTTTTTTGGGGGTGTCTAATAACCGTGAAACATGCGGGAGGGGACTCGAGCATTTCACTTGAGCACCTGTGATACATGGTGCATACCTGAGTACCCGATTCAAACTCAAGTAGCGAGGACTTGCGCTCAAGACTAATGACAACTTATTCAATATGATGACCTAATGTCATCAAATTTTGTGTCGTACCTCTGGGTTCAAAATGTTCACTATACCCCTTGATAAAATCCTTGAGGGGTGTAATTTCCAAAATGGGGTCACTTGTGGGGGGTTTCAACTATTTAGGCACATCAGGGGCTCTTCAAACGTGACATGGCGTCCGCTATCGATTCCAGCCAATTTTGCGTTCAAAAAGTCACACAGTGCTCCTTCCCTTCAGAACTCTACCGTGCGCCCAAACACTGTATTTTCCCGACATATGGGGTATTGGTGTACTCAGGAGAAATTGCACAAAAGTTTTTGGGGTCCATTTTCTCCTCCTACCCTTGTGAAAATAAAAAATTGGGGCTAAAACATCATTGTTGTGGAAAAAGTTTGATTTTTTTATATTCACGACTCCATGTTATAAACTTCTGTAAAGGACTTGGGGGTTCGAGGTGCTCACCACACATCTAAATAAGTTCCCTGAGGGGTCTAGTTTCCAAAATGGTGTCACTTGTGGGGGGTTTCTACTGTTTAGGCACATCAGGGGCACATCCGCTAATTATTCAAGCAAATTTTACAATCAAAAAGTCAAATGGCGCTCCTTCCCTTCCGAACCCTGCCGTGCGCCCAAACAGTGGTTTTCTCCCACATATGGGGTATCTGCTAACTCATTAGAAATTGCACAACAAACTGCATAGTGCAATTTCTTCTGTTACCCTTACGAAAATGCAAAAGTGGGGGCTGAAAAACATTTTTTGTGGGAAAAATGTGAAAATTTTATTTTTACGGCTTAATGTTATAAACTTCTGTGAAGCACCTGGTGGTTCAAGGTGCTCACCACACATCTAGATAAGTTCCCCGAGGGGTCTAGTTTCCAAAATAGTGTCACTTGTGGGGGGTTTCGACTGTTTAGGCACATCAGGGGCAAATCCGCTAATTATTCAAGCAAATTTTACAATCAAAAAGTCAAATGGCGCTCCTTCCCTTCCGAACCCTGCCGCGCTCCCAAACAGTGGTTTTCCCCCACATATGGGGTATATGCTAACTCAGGAGAAATTGAACAACAAACTGCATAGTGCAATTTCTTCTGTTACCCTTATGAAAATGAAAAAGTGGGGGCTGAAAAACATTTTTGTGGGAAAAATGTGAAAATTTTATTTTTACGGCTCAATGTTATAAACTTCTGTGAAGCACCTGGGGGTTCAAGGTACTCACCACACATCTAGAAAAGTTCCCTGAGGGGTATAGTTTCCAAAATGGGGTCACATGTGGGGGGTTTCCACTGTTTAGGTACATCAGGGGCTCCCCAAATGCAATATGGCGTCCGCTAATTATTCAAGCAAATTTTACATTTAAAAATTCAAATGGCGCTCCTTCCCTTTCGAACCCTGCTGTGCGCTCAAACAGTGTTTTTCCCCCACATATGGGGTATCAGCTTGCTCAGGAGAAATTGATCAGCAGATATTGGGGTCTATTTTTTCCTGTTACCCCTGCGAAAATAAAAAAAATTGGGTCTAATGTAACATTTTTGTGAAACAAGTTAAATGTTAATTTTTTTCTTCCACGTTCCAAAAATTCCTGTGAAGCACCTGAAGGGTTAATAAAGTTCTTGAATGTGGTTTTGAGCAACTTGAGGGATGCAGTTTTTAGAATGGCGTCACTTTTGGGTATTTTCTTTCATAAAGACCCCTCAAAGTGACTTTAAATATGATGTGGTCCCTAAAAAAATGGTTTTCTAAATTTTCTTGGAAAAATGAGAAATCGCTGGTCAACTTTTAACCCTTATAGCTCCCCAGTAAAAAAAAATTTTGGTTCCAAAATTGTGCTGATGAAAAGTAGACATGTGGGAAATGTTATTTATTAACTATTTTGTGTGACATATCTCTCTGATTTAAGGGCATAAAAATTCAAATTTTGAAAATTGCAAATTTTTCAAAATTTTTGCCAAATTTCCATTTTTTTCACAAATAAACGCAAGTGATATCGAAGAAATTTTACCACAATCATGAAGTACAATATGTCATGAAAAACAGTCTCAGAATCAGGGAGATCTGTTGAAGCGTTCCCGAGTAATTACCTCATAAAGTGACAGTGGTCAGAATTGTAAAAATTGGCCTGGTCATTAATGTGCAAACCACCTTGGGTTGTAAAGGGGTTAATGACTCATCCTGGTCCTCATCTTGTAGTAATGCCTCATCTAATGCCTCATCCTGGTCCTCATCTTGTAGTAATGTATCATCCTGGTCCTCATCTTTTAGTAATGACCCATCCTGGTCCTCATCTTGTAGTAATGCACCATCCTGGTCCTCATCTTGTAGTAATGCCCCATCCTGGTCCTCAACTTGTAGTAATGCACCATCCTGGTCCTCGTCTTGTAGTAATGCCCCATCCAGGTCCCCATCTTGTCGTAATGTCCCCCATTCAGGTCCCCAACTTGTCGTACTGTCCCCCATCCAGGTCCCCATCTTGTCGTAATGTCCCCCATCTAGGTCCCCATCTTGTTATAATGTCCCCATCTTGTTGGAATGTCCCCCATCCAGGTCCCCACATTGTAGAAATGTTCCTATCCAGGTCCCCACATTGTAGGAATGTTCCTATCCAGGTCCCCACATTGTAGATATGTCCCAATCCAGTTCCCCATATTGTAGATATGTCCCCATCCAGGTCCCCACATTGTAGGAATGTCCCTATCCAGGTCCCCACATTGTAGATATGTCTCCATCCAGGTCCCCACATTGTAGCAAAGTCCCTATCCAGGTCCCCACATTGTAGGAATGTCCCCATCCAGGTCCCACAGTGTAGGAATGTTCCTATCCAGGTCCCCATATTGTAGGAATGTCCCGATTCAGGTCCCACATTGTAGGAATGTCCCCATCCAGGTCCCACATTGTAGGAATGTTCCTATCCAGGTCCCCATATTGTAGGAATGTCCCCATTCAGGTCCCACATAGTAGGAATGTCCCCATCCAGTTCCCACATTGTAGGAATGTTCCTATCCAGGTCCCCATATTGTAGGAATGTCTCCATTCAGGTCCCACATTGTAGGAATGTCCCCATCCAGGTCCCACATTGTAGGAATGTTCCTATCCAGGTTCCCATATTGTAGGAATGTCCCCATTCAGGTCCCTATATTGTAGGAATGTCCGCTGTTCCATTCTTCACATACATATATAAGAAAAAAAAAAGTCTCTTCTCACCTGTCCTCCGTTCCCTCGGTGTCCTTTCTGCATATGCGGGCGCAGGCACCATAGACCCCTTGACGATCGCGGCCTGGTCCAGGAGCTTCCGGCAGCTGCGCTTTAGTTCAGTGTATTGCTGCGCAGAGACCAATGCCTGCCACCGGCCTATCAGAGGCCAGCAGCTGACATCTACCCATGTTAGTGATGTCATGCACCGCTGCGCTGGGACGCGGATGTCCGCTGCTGGCCTCTGATAGGCCGGTGGCTGGCATTGATATTGTATCATGCAGAGAGCCGGTCTCTGCGCAGCAATACACTGAACTAAAGTGCAGCTGTCGGCAGCTCCTGGACCGGGCCGCGATCGGGGTCTATGGTGCACACAGGCCGCATGAACCAGTCTGAAGGGCCACATGCGGCCCGCGTGTTTGAGACCCCTGGTTTAGGATGAGTCTGTCTCTCATACTCTGCTGACCTCACCCCTCCTTGGATAAACCCCCTTCCCACTGCCCCCTTTACTTTTTCCCTGCCCCTCTTCAGGGACGCCTGGAGCTGGTGCTCACACACTATCATACAGGTCACCACGCAATAAAGGTAATATGAAGCAATTAAAGTAGTGAAAGAGGTTAAAACATAACCTTTAATGAATACGTAGGTAAAAAAGATATAAAACGTCACTAGGACCTAAAATCCAGTTAATGCCTGCCAATGGTAGTAAAACAAAGCTACCTATCATAAATATGTACTCGTTATAAACAGGAATTTATATGGCATGAACACCAAATGTATCCAACCTGTATATTTAACCAGACAGTGGCAAGAAAAATGATAGAGCTGTCAATAACACATCTCAATAAGCGTGCAACATATCCGACGACCAGTCCTCACACTGTACTCACACAGTGGGTCCTCACACTGTATGCAGGAGGCTGTGTGGGTCCTCACACTATATGCAGGAGGCTGTGTGGGGACTGATACTGTATATAGGAGGCTATGTGAGGGCTCATACTCATATAGGAGGTTGTGTGAGGGCTCACATTGTATATAGGAGGCTATGTGAGGCTCACACTGTACAGTATATGGAAGGCTATGTGGGGCTGTAAAAAGGAGACTATGTGGTGGCTCCTGTTCAGCAGCCACAGAATATTCATCTGACCACTGGTCCACGGTTCTACAAATTGCTCATCTCTATATACCAGTCATACTGTATATTCTCCTATATATATTGTACTGTATGTGGTATACTATGTATACTATGTGTACGGACATCAGATGAAGCACTCAAGATAATTAGTGACTGCTACATCATATACTATTATGTGGAGTTGAAGTTTACAATGATGATTTCATTGATCAAGTATGTTTGAAAACATATACAAAATAATAATTCATAGGTACCTATCTAGCAGACCTGGGCTTATGTGTGACCACCTTTACTCTGCTGATATGTTATTTTAGGAGTGTAGAAAAACACAGCGTACTACACAGGGACGGACACAGACTGTAGTGGGCCCCTGTGCAAGAATTTTTTGGGGCCCCCCCCCGCCCTTCATAGGGGGCATGAAGGACCCCCCCCCCCCGTGCATCTCTCATCCCCCCGTGCATCTCTGATTCCCCCCACTCCAAGTTAATTAATTGTATGTAAAAAAATACAACTTGTTATACTTACCCCCAGGGCCGGCTCCAGGTTTTTGTGGGCCCTGGGCGACAGAGTTTCAGTGGGCCCCTTTAACACATACCATGATTCATGATGCACAGATACCGCAGAGAAATATATATATAGTACAAGGCCAAGGATTTCACTTACTACATTACATGAGCGATATCTATTGTAAATTCTACAATAGCTCAGAAACCGGCGAATCCTCACAACGCACAGTGCAGACCGGACAGTATAGTCCTCCATACAGTATTATGGGCACCATATCATGCTCCATACAGGATACTGATCCCCTTATAATGCTCCATACAGGATACTGGTCCGCATATAATGCTCAATACAGGATACTGGTCCCCATATAACGCTCCATAGAGGATACTGGTCCCCATATAACACTGCATACAGAATACTGGCCCCCATATAACGCTCCCTACCGAATACTGTCCCCTATATATCGCTCCATACGGAATACTGACCCCCATATAACGCTGCATACAGAATATTGGCCCCCATATAACGCTCCATGCAGGCTGTTCCCCCCTTATAATGCCCCATTACACAAGCGATATCTATTGTAAATTCTACAATAGCTCAGAAACTGGCGAATCCTCACAGCGCACAGTGCAGACCGGACAGTATAGTCCTCCATACAGTAATATGGGCACCATATAATGCTCCATACAGGATACTGACCCCCTTATAATGCTCCATACAGAATACTGGTCCCCATATAACTCTCCATACAGAATATTGGCCCCCATGTAACGCTCCATGCAGGCTGTTCCCCCCCTTATAATGCCCCATGCAGGATGACACCCCCCTTTTTAATGCGCTATGCAGGATGTCACATCTACCCCCCATAAAATGCCCCATGCAGGATGTCACCTCTTCCCCCCATATAATGCCCCTTGCAGGATGTCACTTCCCCCCTTTTCAATGCCCCATGCAGCATGTCAGACCACCCCCTCCCTTATAATGCCCCATGCAGGAGGTCACCCCCCTCCTTATAATGCCCCATGCAGTATGTCACACACCCACCCTCTATATAATGCCCCATGCAGGATGTCAATTCCCCCCTCCCCCTCTTATAATGCCCCATGCAGGATGTCACACCGCCTCCCTTATAATGCCCCATGCAGAATGTCACGCCCCCCCTCCCTTATAATGTCCCATGCAGGATGTCACTTCCCCCCTTCCTCTCTTATAGTGCCCCATGCAGGATGTCACTTCCCCCTTCCCCTCTTATAATGCCCCATGCAGGATGTCACTTCCCCCCTTCCCCTCTTATAATGCCCCATGCATGATGTCACTTCCCCCCTTCCCCTCTTATAATGCCCCATGCAGGATGTCACTTCCCCCTTCCCCTCTTATAATGCCCCATGCAGGATGTCACATCCCTCCCCCATATAAAGCCCCATTCAGGATGCCAATCCCCCCCCTATATAATGCCCCATGCAGGATGTCACACCACCTCCCCCATATAATGCCCCATGCAGGATGTCACACCCACTCTCCCCCCACCATTAAATGCCCCATGCCCCCATACATAAAAAAAAAAAAAATCAAATACTCACCTCACTTCTTACCTGCTGCTGATCCGTACTCCAGCGTTGCGTGCGTCTTCCCGCTCTGTGATGTGACAGCTCATGAGAGAGAGCGTGGTGTAAAGACGTCACCGCGCCCTCTGACCTGAGACGTCACAGTCAGAGGACGCGGCAGACGCTGCGGAGGCACGGGGAGGGGTAAGTATTGTGCCGGCGCCGTCACATGACCGGAGATGTCCCTGCGCTCAGCATGGGGCCCATGCTGAGCGCAGGCACATCTCCGGTCATGTGACGGCGGGGGGTCCTGCGGGGGGGGGCCCCATGAGGAGACGCACAAGAGGGGGGCTCCGAGGGGGCCCCGACCGGCCGGGCCCCATGCTGGAGTCAGGGCAGTCATGCCATGATGGCGGCCCTGCTGGAGGCTGGAGGGGCCCCCTCTCCCTCGGGGGTCCCCGTTCAATGAACCGGCTGCACGGGCGGTAGGTCCGCCCCTGGTACTACAACTCTAAAAAGGTATATCTGCTTTAAAAATAGTAATACATAAGAATAATATGTACTATGTCTGACCACTACAAACACTCATCTGAACTGGTCCAAGTGCTGTCAGCTTTTTTCACGGGTAACACTTAGACAATACGGTCGTGTGAATATAGGCTTATGATGCATCTGGTAATAAACATGTTAAGGATGGGCCGCTACTCATGGGCCACTGTTGTGTGCTTGCCCCCCAGGCTAAAATGTGCCAGCCAGCCCCTGCTGCACCGGGTGCCAGAAAACCTAGATACACCTTTGGAATAGGTATCTTGCAAAGTAAGGATGGGGTTTGGTGTTTTTAAGTGATTTTATTGACTCTGTGCATTTATATTTTGTATCAATAATATGATATGGTTATATATATCTTCTGGATATCAGGAGGGCTTATCCCTGTGCATTGACTCTCTCCTTCTCCTTCGATGTCCTGTATAGGCCAAAAAAAACTACGCGTTTCGAGGACTCACAGTTCCTCTTCGTCAGCTTCTCGCTGGTAGTCAAACTGGTAACCTAATAAAGTCCAAACGCCCCCCACAAAGATAATACAACCAAAGAAATGGAGGAAGATCCAATACTATCAAGACGGTGCAAAAGGACATATGGAGGTGCAATAGAACTAAGGTAGAATTCCAATAAGAATAGACTGTGTGTGAAAAAAATAATAATAAAAAGACTTTGTTCAAACTTTCACAATTAGTTAAAAATGAATAAAAATTATATACTTATATTTCTGATGGCTATAAAAAACAGTCTGTTAATCAGTGTATATTACCAGGATAGTATAAATTCGGCACTTAGTACCATCCAGAGATAAAAAGGAAAAAATGAAGGAGAAAAATAAAAACATTATATTGTATCACCAATAGGGGTATCAACGTATAGAAACAAATACATATATAAAATAGGTGGATTAAAAGGAATATATCCAAAAGACATATTATATTGATAAAATATAAGGAGGTTCATAAAAGTGCAATGTAAATGTTCAATTGGTACTGGGATAAAAAATACATACAGTATATACCGCTGCGAGTTGAAGGCATACAGCTGACTCTCGTGATTAAGGCCCTTCAGAGCCAAGCTATTTAATGTGAAGATCCGTTTGGATTCCATCCGCGACATTAATCTCAGGTAATCACCTCCCCTCCATTTTCTGGGGACTAATCGGATCCCACAAAACTTAGTGTCCTTATAAGATTGGCTGTGGAACTTCCGGTAGTGCCGGGACAGTGGATGCCCTTCAAAACCTTCATTCATGTTGATAAAGTGTTCCTTCAGCCTTTTGATAACTTGCGCTTTGTACAGACATCTCCTCCTGCCAAGGTATAAAAAGGGCGTGGCTTTGGGTGTGGATAGGGGCGTGGTCAGACTACGCGTGCCGCATGGTTTCGCCCTCTTTCTAGTCCTCATAGGTTGGCGGTATGCTTGTACTGAGGAGATCTGGGATATCAATGATTAGGTCCCATATTGTGCACTGTAAGGTCTGGAAAAGCTCCTTCTATCCGTCTCTGTAGCACCAGAGGAAGAACAGAGGGGAAAAGACAGGATTTTCTACATGTCGCGTTATGTAGATGTTCTGCAGATTTATCACAACCGTCCACAAGAAGAAACTGCCATCACAGAGCCGCCTTTAGCTGTTGGAAAAGTTTAAACTTAGTTTTGAATAGTTGCTATAGGCAACAAGGACTTTCTATTTATGCTGGGTCACATGATGCTGGTGCTGGGTGATGTCATGTGACGGAATGTTGTGGGTGATGATGTCACAGAGGGCGTTGTGATGTCACCCTTGGGGTATATAAGGGGGCTCCATCCACCTGGAGCTCATATCTCATTGGCCATATCTTGGTGCTGAGATACCCCCTGGAGACAATGAGGATCGCCATATTGTTTCTGTGCTGTACCCTGTTCTACCCTGTGAATTACCATAGGCTGCCGGTGAGTACCTGTCTATTATTACATATGGAGGACGTTTAGAATCAGCTGCGGCAGGGGAAGGGGATGGGGAGGGGGGTCCTGTAAGAATTTACCTGCGGGAATAAGAGGTTATGGCAGGGAAAGGAGCTTAGGAAGTGACAGTCAGAGGGGATATAAGTGTGGGGTGACCCCTCTGACTCCCACATTCCTGCTTTGTCCTTGTAGTGATTAATGACTTTGGTGTTGTCCCTTATATATCACTTTGCAGTCACCAGTGATCGCTCCGCACTGTGATCCTAAACTACAGTCTCATTTACCTTTTTGCAAACGCCCAGAAGGGGAGGAGTGACATCACACCCATGTGAGCAGATCCCGCCCACTTTTACTGCAGTCGTAATGCGAGCTAGCTGTATTCTGTTTTCATGGAAATGTCAGCAGCTGCTCCCCCTAGTGTTTACAAGATGAAAACATCAAAACAGTTATAAAATCTGAAAAAATATTTTACCATGAAAACCTTTTTAAATATACATGTGTATTTATATATAAATATAAATACTTTACAATTTTACAATTGTAAAAAAATTGCTGACACTTTCCTTTTAAAAGATCTAAAGACGTTCTGCTTCATGTGCCATTGTGACCAATCACAGCACAGATTATATTTTTTAAACTTTTCTTGAAAAACTGAAGCTGCTCCGTGATTGGAAATCATGTGGAAGGGTTCTCTTTTAGACATTTAGTTAGGTCCAAAGTATCAGTGACATGATGGATAGAACTGTGCAATGATGTCACAGAGGGCTTTGTGATGTCACCCCTGGGTATATTAGAAGCCTCGGCCCATCTGCAGCTTGTATCTCATTGACCATACCTTGGTGCTGAGAGACCTCTGGAGATGATGAGTATCATCCTATCATTTCAGTGCTTTACGTTGCTCTACCCCCCACATTACAGTACACTGAGGGCGAGTATGTTCTCATCAATATGGAGGTCACAAGGATCAGCTAATGAGAATATCGCCTCTTGCAGGACTTCTCATACTGGACACGTGACCGTGCGTCATATGAAAGTCCAACTGTAAATAATATTCAATGGACCCTGGAGGTGAATCCCAAACTTCTTCCTGATCTTCTCAATGGGATATTTCTGAAAGTTGCTTGATAATGTATCCATCACTGTATAATAACAAGGGCTCTCTGTTTGACTGGATTGGGTATAAATATACAGGACTTTATTATGTTTTTTTTCTTTATTATAGGATGACCCACTACCCGTGGATCTCAGGAGAAGCACCTATCAAGCTTCCATCAATCTTCCTCTTTGGCTCTTCCGTGACGCAGTTTTTTTTGCGGTGATGACACTACTGACAATACTAGAGTATTTGGCCTTAAGTCTTGTCCTGAGCAAGTGGGCAATGTCTGAACCTGGTGAAACAATGAGAAAACTCCTGAGAACAAAACCATTCTGAAGGAGCAAAGTGCTTGTAAGGAGCCGATTTGCATCCCTCAGATTCAGGAGCAAGACTCCAGGAGAACACCTGTCCTGCCCAATGGCAAATGTTCTACTCCATCCATGGCTCCTGCACCGCAGGATGCGAAAAAGGTTCCTAGTTGCAACTATAAAGTGGCGTTCAGTGATATTGTCTGGGTCAGAACGATCCCTCACAGCAATATAGGAAGAAGAGCTCGAAGTTCCACGGAGCATAAAGAGAGGTTACTGATTTTTCAGAGAAGCCAACAACCCAGAATTCCAGAGCCAAGAGCACCAGAACCTAGAACACCAGAACCTACCATGTCAGAACCTAGTATGTCAGAACCTAGAATGCCAGAGCCTGAAATGCCTACAACACCTCAACCCAAAATCAAGAGGAGAAGATGTTTCCTTAGATGTCTTAGAGGCGAGGAAGATTGAGAAGGCAACTGCTTGAACTTTCCCATTGCTCGTGTTTTCATCACAGGTTAGTCCTATACATGCTGTCTGATGGGCACCATCTTACTACATACAATGCAGCATTGCACCTGAAATCGAATGGATATTTCATCACACACTTGCACTTTAGCATCTTATCATATGGCGCATATATCTATGACCGCTTTGCTAAGTATCACTGTCTAGTATGTGCTTCTGATGAACCTATTTTAGGAAAACGTGTTGAGGTTTGGCATACTATGTACTTGAGTTTGGCGTACTATGTGCTTGTTGGTAAATCCTATTGCCATCTATAATCTACTAGATATTATAATGTCTCTGGTGGGATGCCCCATGCCGAATTGTTGATAACTGACTATGAGCATTGTCCTCTATTTCTTATCTACTATGGTTACAGGTTGATGTGAAGAGAGCTGTGCCATTGGTAGCGATTTTTCTACTGATTTGTCAGTTATATTTATGTTAGTTTAGCAAATTTCTGCTTGTAGGGTCTAATGTTTTAGCATAGTGTATGTTCTGTGAGCTAAATTGTCATACTAGATAGATTATAAATTGTGATGCTTATGTACTAGATAGATTATTAGTTTAATCGGTGATTTTTAAAATATTTTTTAACATCAGGAGACTCAAGAATCGCATCTTACAGAAGACAAGAAGCCTAAATGCCGAAGGGTGATGACCTGTTGATGGCCCACAGCTGGAGGGTCATTACCTCTTGATGGCACAAAACTGGACAGAAGATAAAAACATTTGATGGCACACAGCTGGAGGGTGATGACCTATTGATGGCCATAGCCAGAGGGTCATTACCTGTTGATGGCACACAGCCGGACAGAGGATCATTACCTGTTGATGGCACACAGCCAGATGGTCATTACCTGTTCATGGCGCACTGCCAGATGGTCATTACCTGTTGATGGCACACAGCCGGAGGGTGATGACCTATTGATGGCCATAGCCAGAGGGTCATTACCTGTTGATGGCGCACTGCCGGATGGTCATTACCTGTTGATGGCACACAGCTGGAGGGTGATGACCAGTTGATGTCGCACAGCCGGATGGTCATTACCTGTTGATGGCACACAGCTTGAAGGAGATGACCAGTTGATGTCGCACTGCCGGATGGTCATTACCTGTTGATGGCACACAGCCGAACAGAGGATCATTACCTGTTGATGGCACACAGCCGGTCAGAGGATAAGATCTTTTGATTGCATACACCGGGTCCCTCCCTGATAACAAGGAACCCTGGGGAATACTGGTCATCTTGATCCCCCACTGACTATATACTTGCTCCACCTCAGCCTACACCATCATGGAGGACACTTCCACCTGTGTCTACTGTAAGGTTGGACTTTCTTTTATAATTACAGAAGATTAATAAACATCATAAAGCTGTAAAATTATCGAGTAATTTATTATAAATTATTATAAAGAAATATAAAGTATAATAGATAGCTATAGAGGGCACATAAGACGACTAACTATAGAAAGCATAGTATCGCCTGATATATACTGTATATTCTAGATGGTGCTATTACACTAAATACATCACAACCTCCAGGGTGATATTACCGTACTATGCGAGATTACTAATAATGGCCACAGATTATGAGAAAATGACCAGCTCCATAGTCCTGGAGTTATTATAAATGTCTCTAGTGTGAGGCAGGGACTGGACGAGTGTTGGAGGGAGGTATATTCCCCCAGGACGTCCTTTATGTATCCATGCTGTAGAATCTGCCGTATACTTCTGTTCTAGCAGTCAGACATTTCACTCTGCAGATCACAGGCTCAACATTGTGTAAAACTACCACCGTATATAAGAGCACTCAGAATAAAAACTAGCGGCATGCCGTGCACTGCCCACGTCATGTGTACGGGATACAGGACCTGCAGGACCTGGTACGGCCATTATAGTTGATAGATTAATGATACCTGTGCAGATGAAGGGAAAAAAAATATGTGCAACAACAGGAGGAGAAAGTCTCAAAATGTAATTTGAAGAGTAAAATAGAGAAATGGGAAACTTCTGGAGATGCAGATAAGTGGTACCAGGGTGAAACGTAAGTGTAGTCAGACAAGGGAAAAGTGCAAATGATCCAGCGTAAAGGTTTGTTTAGTAGAAAAAATATTAAAACTTAGCTTTTATTAGCCACATAAAACACTGCTCCACAAAGAATACAGCAAATGTGCAACTATCATAGCTTACAGACCTACGCGTTTCAACAAATCATGTCTTAATTATGGCCCTACTACTAGAATGACAAAAAGGCATATATATATATATATATATATCCACATGCCTGTATGACCTCCCTACAACGCCTGGGCATGCTCCTGATGAGGTTGCGGATGGTCTCCTGTGGGATCTCCTCCCAGACCTGGACTAAAGCATCCGCCAACTCCTAGACAGTCTGTGGTGCAACGTGACGTTGGCGGATGGAGCGAGACATGATGTCCCAGATGTGCTCAATCGGATTCAGGTCTGGGGAACAGGCGGGCCAGTCCATAGCTTCAATGTCTTCATCTTGCAGGAACTCCTGACACACTCCAGCCACATGACGTCTGGCCTTGTCCTGCATTAGGAGGAACCCAGGGCCAATCGCACCAGCATATGGTCTCACAAGGGGTCTGAGGATCTCATCTCGGTACCTAATGGAAGTCAGGCTACCTCTGGCGAGCACATGGAGGTCTGTGCGGCCCTCCAAAGAAATGCCACCCCACACCATTACTCACCCACTGCCAAACCGGTCATGCTGATCACAACCAACATTCAAAAGTGACCAAAACATCAGCCAGAAAGCATTGGTACTGAGATGTGGTCTGTGGTCCCCACCTGCAGAACCACTCCTTTATTGAGGGTGTCTTGATAATTGCCAATAATTTCCATCTATCGTCTATTCCATTTGCACATCAGCATGTGAAATTGATTGTCAATCAGTGTGGCTTCCTAAGTGGACAGTTTGATTTCACTGAAGTTTGATTTACTTGGAGTTATATTCTGTTGTTTTAAGTGTTCCCTTTATTTTTGGAGCAGTGTATATAGATACATACAGTGAGTACGGAAAGTATTCAGACTCCTTTAAATTTTTCACTCTTTGTTTCATTGCAGCCATTTGATAAATTCTAAAAAGTTCATTTTTTTCTCATTAAAGTACACTCTGCACCCCATCTTGACTGAAAAAAACAGCAATGTAGAATTTTTTTGCAAATTTATTAAAAAAGAAAAACTGAAATATCACATGGTCATAAGTATTCAGATCCTTTGCTCAGACACTCATATTTAAGTCACATGCTGTCCATTTCCTTGTGATCCTCCTTGAGATGGTTCTACTCCTTCAATGGAGTCCAAATGTGTTTAATTAACCTGATAGGACTTGATTTGGAAAGGCACACACCTGTCTATATAAGACCCCACAGCTCACAGTGCATGTCAGACCAAATGAGAATCATGAGCTCAAAGAAACTGCCCAAGGAGCTCAGAGACCGAATTGTGGCAAGGCACAGATCTAGCCAAGGTTATAAAAGAATTTCTGCATTACTCAAGGTTCATAAGAGCACAGTGGCCTCCATAATCCTTAAATGGAAGAAGTTTGGGACCACCAGAAGTCTTCCTAGACCTGGCCGTCCAGCCAAACTGAACAATCATGGGAGAAGAGCCTTGGTGAGAGAGGTAAAGAAGAACCCCAAGATCACTGTGGCTGAGCTCCAGAGATGCAGTAGGGAGATGGGAGAAAGTTCCACAAAGTCAACTATCACTGCAGCCCTCCCCCAGTTGGGCCTTTATGGCAGAGTGGCCAGACGGAAGCCTCTCCACATATGAAAGGCCGCATAGAGTTTGCTCAAAAACACATGAAGGACTCCCAGACTATGAGAAATAAGATTCTCTGGTCTGATGAGACGAAGATAGAACTTTTTGGTGATAATTCTAAGTGGTATGTGTGGAGAAAACCAGGCACTGCTCATCACCTGCCTAATACAATCCCAACAGTGAAACATGGTGGTTGCAGTTGTTAGAAACCTCCTGTTAGTTTTTTCTATTTTGTGGTCACGTGACCTTCTGCCTATTTATTCCAGCTCCGCCCTTCAGGCTTTGCTGGACTTCAGTGTTACTTTGACTCTTAATCTAGCCAGGTGCTTTGTACCTACTGTATCTCTCTAGTTTGTTTGGTCCTTGGACCACTAAGTACTTTTGTCTGTTTGTCTTCTTCTGCTACTACTTCTGCCAGGAGGTGTCCAATTTTGTCCCAGTCCTTAGCTCTTTTAGGAACCCCTCCCTTTAATCTATAGGTCTGCGTTCAGACTAGCCGCGGACGAAGGCGGGTCTGTTCACAAGGAACAGGTTGCACGCTGCATCGTAGGGAATCAGCTTAGTCCTATTGTATGGACAGATTTCCTCTCTTTCCTTCGTTCTTGTAGCAGATCATAACAGCAGTATCATGCTATGGGTGTGTTTTTCAGCTGCAGGGACAGGACGACTGGTTGCAATTGAAGGAAACATGAATGCGGCCAAGTACAGAGATATCCTGGATGAAAACCTCTTCCAGAGTGCTCTGCACCTCAGACTTGGCCAAAGGTTCACCTTCCAACAAGACAATGACCCTAAGCACACAGTTAAAATAACAAAGGAGTGGCTTCAGAACAACTATGTGACCATTCTTGACTGGCCCAGCCAGAGCCCTGACCTAAACCCAATTGAGCATCTTTGGAGAGACCTGAAAATGGCTGTCCACCAACGTTTACCATTCATCCTGACGGAACTGGAGAGGATCTGCAAGGAAGAATGGCAGAGGATCCCAAAATGCAGGTGTGAAAACCTTGTTGCATCATTTCCAAGAAGACTCATGGCTGTACTAGCCCAAAAGGGTGCCTCTACTCAATACTGAGCAAAGGGTCTGAATACTTATGCCAATGTGATATTTCAGTTTTTCTTTTTTATTAAATTTGCAAAAATTTCTACATTTCTGTTTTCTTTCAGTCAAGATGGGGTGCAGAGTGGACTTTAATGAGACAAAAATGAACTTTTTTGAATTTACCAAATGGCTGCAATGAAACAAAGAGTGAAAAATGTAAAGGGGTCTGAATACTTTCCGTACCCAGTGTACATGCATGGAAATAAATGCAGAATTATATTTCTTAATACTGCAGTATCAGATCCTGTCTTGAATTTAACCCCTGTGGTATCCAATGTGAAAATCCACCAGGACTCCCGGTTCAGAAGTTTGCACTTATGATCCCCCCTCGTGTGGATCTATATACCTTCTCTATCTCCATATATTTAAAGAATGAGGTGTCACCTTTATGAACTCTCGCAAAATGCCTCGATACTGCTGATGTATTTATGGCTTCCAAATGAATCGCATCAGAAAGATGTCTTCTGATACGGACTTTCAGCGCACCTGTGGTACAACCCACATAGTGGACCTTACACAAGGTGCATTCTATAAGGTACATAACCCCTGATGAATTACAATTGAGGAAATCATGAATTTTATATTCTCTATCATTACTTAAGGACATAAAACTATCTGTTTTAACCGCATGTAGACACGCTTTGCACCGATTGGCTCCACATCTGAAGAAACCTTTTGTGCTGAGCCAATTTGGTTGTACAGTATTAGTCTCACTGGTGTATAAGCTCGGAGAAAGGATGGTTCCCAGAGCGGGCGCTTTCCTGGCTACAAAGCGGATGGCATTAGAAAGTAGGTTTTTTAGTTTCTTGTTCTGATATATAATAGGGTTATACTTTTTAATTCTAGATGTAATTTTATTATACTGAGGACTATAGGTGGTAGAAAACGTTACCCTAGTATCCAATGTGTTAATGTTATTTTTCTGTTTATTTCGGAGTATGTCTTTCCGATTTATATTGGAGACAATTCTACTCGCTTTTCTTAAAGACCACTCGGGATAGCACCTATTGGATAGTCTGTTACAAATTTTTTCTGATTCCTTCTGAAAAGTGATGTTATCTGAACAGTTTCGTATTGTTCGTATTAGCTCACCGTAAGGGATATTTCTCTTAATATGTGGCGGATGACAACATTTAGCTGATAGAATAGAATTTGAGGCTGTAGACTTTCTGTGGGGATTAATTTTGACCAATTCTTTCTCCTTGGTAGCCTCAAGTTCGAGATCCAAAAAAGTAATTTTGGATGAATGGTAGAACTAAGTGAATTTAAGATTAAAATGATTGCAGTTGATGTACTGTACAAATTGTACCACCTCCTCCTGTGTGCCCCCCACACCAGGAGGAGGTCATCAATAAATCTACCGTACCACACAATGTGTCCACTATATGTGTTATCATTACGGTAAATGAAAAGCTCCCCCCACCTACACATCACTATGTTCACTAGCGAAGGAGAAAATTTACTGCCCATGCTGACTCCTCTTTTCTGTAAAAAAAAACTTTTATCAAAGCTAAAATAATTCCGCTCTAAGAGGAACTGTACTGCTATGACCAGAAATTCTTTTATTTCTATAGAGTACGAACTGTATGTGTCAAGGTGGTAGGTTAAACATGCTAAAGCAATATGGTGTGGAATTGAGGGGGTATAATGCCACCACATCACAGGACAATCATCCAAAGTTTTTTTGCCATTCAAATTTATCAAAAATGGTCACTATGAATTTTGAATCCCTAATGTAACTCGGAGTTTCCTGAACCAGAGGCTGTAGGTAAAAATCCATCCAGGCACTTAATTTTTCACCATGGGAACCAAACCCCAGCACTATGGGTCTTAACCCCTTTACAGCCCAGGGCGTACTAATACGTACAGTACAGACCAAAAGTTTGGACACACCTTCTCATTTAAAGATTTTTCTGTATTTTCATGACTATTAAAATTGTACATTTACACTGAAGGCAGCAAAACTATGAATTAACACATGTGGAATTATATAGTTAACAAAAAAAAGTGAAACAACTGAAAATATGTCTTATAATCTAGGTTCTTCAAAGTAGCCACCTTTTGCTTTGATGACTGCTTTGCACACTCTTGGCATTCTCTTGATGAGCTTCAAGAGGTAGTCACCGGAAATGGTCTTCCAACAATCTTGAAGGAGTTTCCAGAGATGCTTAGCACTTGTTGGCCCTTTTGCCTTCACTCTGAGGTCCAGCTCACCCCAAACCATCTCAATTGGGTTCAGGTCTGGTGACTGTGGAGGCCAGGTCATTTGGCGTAGTGCCCCCTCACTCTCCTTCTTGGTTAAATAGCCCTTACACAGCCTAGAGGTGTGTTTGGGGTCATTGTCCTGTTGAAAAATAAATGATGATCCAACTAAATGCAAACCGGATGGAATAGCATGCCGCTGCAAGATGCTGTGGTAGCCATGCTGGTTCAGTATGCCTTCAATTTTGAATAAATCCCCAACAGTGTCACCAGCAAAGCACCCCCACACCATCACACCTGCTCCTCCATGCTTCACGGTGGAAACCAGGCATGTAGAGTCCATCCGTTCACCTTTTCTGCGTCGCACAAAGACATGGTGGTTGAAACCAAAGATCTCAAATTTGGACTCATCAGACCAAAGCACAGATTTCCACTGGTCTAATGTCCATTCCTTGTGTTCTTTAGCCCAAACAAGTCTCTTCTGCTTGTTGCCTGTTCTTAGCAGTGGTTTCCTAGCAGCTATTTTACCATGAAGGCCTGCTGCACAAAGTCTCCTCTTAACAGTTGTTGAAGAGATGTGTCTGCTGCTAGAACTCTGTGTGACATTGACCTGGTCTCTAATCTGAGCTGCGCTTAACCTGCGATTTCTGAGGCTGGTGACTCGGATAATCTTATCCTCAGAAGCAGAGGTGACTCTTGGTCCTCTTTTCCTGGGGCGGTCCTCAAGTGAGCCAGTTTCTTTGTAGTGATTTATGGTTTTTGCAACTGCACTTGGGGACACTTTCAAAGTTTTCCCAATTTTTCGCATTGACTGACCTTCATTTCTTAAAGTAATGATGGCCTCTCATTTTTCTTTACTTAGCTGCTTTTTTCTTGCCATAATACAAATTCTAACTGTCTATTCAGGAGGACTATCAGCCGTGTATCCACCAGACTTCTGCACAACACAACTGATGGTCCCAACCCCATTTATAAGGCAAGAAATCCCACTCCCAATCAGAGCACACCTGTGAAGTGAAAACCATTTCTGGTGACTACCTCTTGAAGCTCATCAAGAGAATGCAAAGAGTGTGCAAAGCAGTCATCAAAGAAAAAGGTGGCTACTTTGAAGAACCTAGAATATAAGACATATTTTCAGTTGTTTCACACTTTTTTGTTAAGTATATAATTCCACATGTGTTAATTCATAGTTTTGATGCCTTCAGTGTGAATGTACAATTTTCAAAGTCATGAAAATACAGAAAAATCTTTAAATGAAAAGGGGTTTCCAAACTTTTGGTCTGTACTGTATATAGATAACATATATTTTGCACCATTAATTTTGTTGTAAATACATATATATAGAAGTATTTAAGGTCATCACAGAGGAGATATGTATCATCAAGTTTTAACCAGTTGGTGATGGAAACCCATATTTGTAACTACAGGGTCAAAGATGCTGAGAGACTTATTTGTCTTTTCACTGGGCTGGGTTTTTTGTGAACAGCTGAAGAGATGGGTGGGACGGCTGTTCACCATATCTCCTCCTCTGGCTCTAATTCATGTGGATAGAGACATCGCTACATAGATATATATTCATATATATCTCTATTTATATCTTAAAAAATTGTAGAGTTTAGACATATATTATACATAGATATATGATAGATATTATATACTTTAAATAATTCTATATTTTTAGTACATACAGTACATACATCATAGCTAAACACATACATATATATGTTTGTATGTTTGTACATAGTTACATAGTTTCACCATATATACATAAATAATATATTTATATCATATAATAATATTGATTCATTTATATAGCACTATTAATTCCATAGTGCTTTACATACATTTGCAGCACTGTCCCCATTGGGGCTCACAATCTAAACATCCTATCAGTATGTCTTTCAAGTTTCATAGTTCCATCTATTTATCTAATACATAAAATAGAATCTAATAACATTTCTATGGATTGTCTTTCTGTTCCTATTATGTAAAGTATGAAGCTTTGCCATTATTTGTGACATGATAATAAATTGGATCCTTTCACTTCCTTTCTGTTTTTTTGCTCCACCTTGGAAACGGACAATCACACACACATCAAACTACACAAAACAATGGACCACATCCAATTATAGTCACAACAGCTTCCAAGAGACCATATAGTGTAAACCCGCACACAGGAGACACCACATAGTGACCATCACTCAAGAAACACAACACCAGATACCAAACTACAGCACACAACAAGGAAGAGACAGTGCACAGGTGTGAACGACGTCAAATGATGCAACAAATACAAGACACAAATGCGGAAGGATGATATAGAACAGGGATGTTGGAAAGCGCAAATGGTGTGACACATGGCCACTGCTCCTGTTAGCACCACTAAGGGTACACAGAGGTTCATTTCACCGCACTCCCCATGCAATAGCATCGGGCCTATTTCTAGTATATATATAATGCAAAATCAGATAAGAGGCAACGAAAATGAATTCTTGCAGCCGACTATAGATTATATTCTAAGCATCCTGTTTCTCCAAAGAAATGATTAGTGTCTCTACACATCTCAGAGTCAGTTGTTTCTGACCGCAAAGAGAACATCTGTCTACTTTCCACTCATTCTAGGACCTTTCAGTAACACTATATATACTGTATATATATATATATATATACACACACATATATATACACACATTATATAGTTATTACAAAAATGATTATAACATTCCCCCCTTTTGTAAATGTCAATATCACATCTCTGTACCCATCAGGGCTTTTGTTCTCTTATTACGGTTTTCACAGGACCCATCGGATTTCAGAGTCTTGGTTATTTTCGGGGAAGGTATAATGTTCAGAATCAGTATCATCAGGTTCCATAGTCTCCATTCCTCCATACATAGTCTTTTGAGATATATTTTTGTCTTTTGTAGGTTTTGCTTCTTTTTGCTAGTGTGAACATGCTCCTATTTCTTGCATGTCTACCATCTTAGACCTCAGTTCACATTGCTTGGTTTTTTGTCTTGTTTGCATTCTGTGCAATTTAAGGGTGTGGCATCCCCTTTGTTGAGCTGATTAGTATATATGTAGCTTACCACGGGCCTGGGTGGTCTGGAGTTGGGACCCGGTCCTATTTGTCTGCCCTTTTATATGCATTACTTCAACTTTGATATACAGTAAGGTTTTTAATATAGACAGTATAGGTACCGTCCCAATTTAGGGTCACCTTGCCGCTGGTGGGACGGCTTGTATACTTTTTTTGATCAAAAATAGTTCACTAAGTACCCTATATTTATTATGCAACTTTGCTTTACATTTATATATAATGATGGTAGGGTATGAGATATATTTTTGTCTTTTGTAGGTTTTGCTTCTTTTTGCTAGTGTGAACATGCTCCTATTACTTGCATGTGTTCCATCTTAGACCTCAGTTCACATTGCTTGGTTTCTTGTCTAGTTTGCATTCTGTGCAATTTAAGGGTGTGGCATCCCCTTTGTTGAGCTGATTAGTATATATGTAGCTTACCACTGGCCTGGGTGGTTTGGAGTTGGGACCCGGTCCTATTTGTCTTCCCTTTTATATGCATTACTTCAACTTTGATATACAGTAAGGTTTTTAATATAGACAGTATAGGTACCGTCCCAATTTAGGGTCACCTTGCCGCTGGTGGGACGGCTTGTATACTTTTTTGATCAAAAATAGTTCACTAAGTACCCTACATTTATTATGCAACTTTGCTTTACATTTATATATAATGATGGTAGGGTATGAGATATATTTTTGTCTTTTGTAGGTTTTGCTTCTTTTTGCTAGTGTGAACATGCTCCTATTACTTGCATGTGTACCATCTTAGACCTCAGTTCACATTGCTTGGTTTATTACCTATTTCTTGTAGATCATTCTGATATAAACAAACATCTGGTCTCAAAGGATGAGGAAGGCACAAGTGAGAGCAATGAGAGCCTTGACTTCCAAAATTTTACGTCATCTTCTGAAAAGCTTTGTAAAGTAAGTATGTGATTAATAAATCCAAAATATGTAAAAAAAAAATAAAAAAAACTCTAAAAGTACATAAAAAAATATATTTTATATCTTATTTTTATCCGTATTTAGCTCTGTATCATCGCTACCAGGATGGTGAACAATGAGGATCCCAATGCCCCTCCAGAGTATACACCAGAAACCAACACAAACATCTGAGAAATGTGAGTAGATTAGAAAGGGTCATTACTGGGAGTTCCAGGCTGATCTATGTACACAACACCAAATATAGGACATAAATATCAGAATATCAAATGCAGCATTCACCGCTTCATGGTTAACGGTCATTGTACTTTTGGCTTCAGAAAATGCAGAAGATAACAGCCCATAATTGTGGCATGTCATGCATTTTTAGCACTGCCTACTCTGTAGGAGAGCTGTAGTATTACTTGCCAGACATTCTTGGTAGTTGTGTTCTGATCCATGGAAGGTAGTTTGGAGCAGAAAACCTTCCCCACTATGACAGTCATATGTCCTATTAGGCCTTATAGTCAGTGTTCTTATAGTGAGACAACCCATTTTATACTGTGTTTACTTACGATTTACATGTTTTTCTTCTTCAAACAGGCAGAAAGAATCTGTTCCTGTATGTAATACAGACTATGCTGTTACCATCTTGCCACCCTCGTCCCCATTGCCAGGTATGTACATGTCTACAGCACCAACAATGTGAATGTTGACTTCAAGGCTCAAATATTCCCACATGGTTTTTCTGGTCTACTATGTTATCTATGTTTCATGGATCTCAGCTATGTTGACCATGGGTTCGTACTGTATCCCTATTTCCCTAATTTTGTACAGGAGTTTTTTTTCATGTATTCTGTTTATTACGTTGCATCATCTTTTAACCTAGTGAGATATAGCGACTGTGTTATACTGACACCCTCTAACAATCCTTCCTTACCTATGTCTTGTAGATCACTCTGATGAAAACAACCATCTGATCTCAGAGGATAAGGAGGGCACAAGTGAGGACGATGAGAACTTTATCTTCCGAATATTTGCATCATCATCTTCTGAGAGGCTTTCTAAAGTAAGTATGTGATCGATAAATCCAAAATATGTACAAAAAAGGATCTACAAAATTAAAAAGTATGTATATTTAATAACTTATTGTTATCCACATTTAGCACTCTACCACCACTAACGGGATGGTGAACAACGAGGATCCCAAGGCCCCTCCAGAGTGTACACCAGAATCCAACACAAACATCTCAGAAATGTGAGTAGATTATGGGGTCATTACTGGGAGCTCCAGGCTGATATATGTGCACAACACCAAATATAGGACATAAATACCATAATATCAAATGCAGCATCCACCGCCCCATGGTTATGGGTCATTGTGCTTTCAGCTTTCGGAATTGTTGGAGATAACAGCCCATAATTGTGGCCGGTCATGCACTTTTAGTGCTGCCCTCACTGTAGGAGAGATGTAGTATGAAATGCCGGCCATTCTTGGTAGTTGTTTTCCTCTCAGCTCTCTATAAAAGGTAGTCTTGAGCAGAAGACCTTCCCCACTATGACAGTCATATGTCCTACTAGGCCTTATAGTCGGTGTTCTTCTAGTGAGACAACCCCTTTTATATGGAGTTTACTTGAGATTTACATGTTTTTCTTCTTCAAATAGGCAGAAAGTATCTGTTCCTGTATGTAATACAGACGATGCTGTTACCATCTTGCCACCCTCGCCCCCATTGCCAGGTATGTACATGTCTACAGCACCAGCAATGTGAATGTTGACTTCAAGGCTCAAATATTCCCACATGGTTTTTATACAATACTATAGGTTTCTTATGTTATCCATATTATGACAAAGCAGATCCTATAAGAATATATTGTTATTGATTTTTTTTTTTAAATTTTTCATCAGAATTTCCATCTCATGAAGAAAGAAAATCGGCAATAAATCTGAGTATGGAGCAACAAAACTCAGAAAATGGAAAAAATGGGAAAAAGAGACGAGGTAGGTGTGAGAATCAACTCCATGTTGTGTGATGTCAGTGAGAATAATTCATGTGGAGTAGATGTCATCTGTCAGTGATTGGATTGTCACATGTATGATTGCTGACAATGACCCCTGACCTCTGTATGATAATATTCCTCTGCCGTCCGGCCACAGTGACTGCACAGCATTATCATGTAATATGGAGTCCCATCACTTACATTATATTTATTTCTCTTGTCATAGGTTCCATCTTCCGCCGGATCTTATCATCCTGCCGGCGTGGATTATCCAGGGCTGCTCGCGCATTTGCATGCTGTCACTGTTGCCCTAAAACCATCTAAAAGACGGGACACCTAAGCATCTAGCGCCCTGAAGTCCAGCAGATCCATCATCACTGCTGGAGCTGTATAGAAGGACCTTCACCATCTACCTGTAGCCTTCTGACTGGTCAACCTGGACAAGTTTCAGTAATGCCTCTGTCATCGGGCTCCGTGGTATTCATACTGCTCGTCTGATTTGTCATTTACTGATCACCTGGTATCTTCCTGACTTTGATTTAGTCTATTGATAATGTTCACGATTTTATTCATCCCATTATTAATTAAAAAAAAGTTATATCTGTTACTGTTGCTCTGATTCCTTTTTGTCTTGAATTCACAAATACTTGTAACTCACTAATTGCTCTTCTTCTCACTAAATGTATTTCTCATTATCCTTAATGCAGCAGTCAGTCTCATATTTCTGTCCAGCAGTTACACTGGTGCCTCCACCCTGTACCAGTCATTACACTCATCCACAAACCTCTCCACACTGCTGCACAGTCCTGCATCTCTACCATATCTACACTCCAATGAGCTAAGATTAACATCCTCCATAATCAGGACCTCCCACTCTCATGTCCAAGATATTTTCTCTGCTGCACCAGCTCTCAGGAGTGCACTACTGCAGGCAATCAGGTTCATTCCCGCTATCAGAGATTTTAAGTGTGCAGTAGAAACAGATTATTTGTGGCAGGACTATGAAATCACCTCACTATTCTAAGTTTTTCCTACAGCACTCAGTAGCACTTAATATTTGTACATATACAGATAATGGTTGGTGACTGGTTCATGCAGCCTTAATTCCACAAAGATAGAAATAAAAGGTCAACATGTTTCATACATCCAAACCATCCTTAATCATGGCAGAAAAACATAATTTTAAGTTCCCACTATGAATATTTGGTGAGATATCACAGCTGTGTATTTTCACAGCACAAAGAATGCATCTTACAGATCAGCAAATCACAGTGTGCTGACGCTTAGTGTTGTAGTTTTGAACAACACCATTCATTTTATCATATAATGTGTTGAAAAATGAGAAAAAATGCCAGGTTTGGGTTCCTTCATTTTACAGTGTGTATTGTGTTGTAAAAACAAACTGACAAAATGATTCAGAGTCAGTAGTACGATTACTGTGATACCAAACTTATAAGGTTTATATATATACAGTACAGACCAAAAGTTTGGACACACCTTCTCATTTAAAGATTTTTCTGTATTTTCATGACTATGAAAATTGTACATTCACACTGAAGACATCAAAACTATGAATTAACACATGTGGAATTATATACTTAACAAAAAAGTGTGAAACCACTGAAAATATGTCTTATATTCTAGGTTCTTCAAAGTAGCCACCTTTTGCTTTGATGACTGCTTTGCACACTCTTGGCATTCTCTTGATGAGCTTCAAGAGGTAGTCACCTGAAATGATCTTCCAACAATCTTGAAGGAGTTCCCAGAGATGCTTAGCACTTGTTGGCCCTTTTGCCTTCACTCTGCGGTCCAGCTCACCCCAAACCATCTCGATTAGGTTCAGGTCTGGTGACTGTGGAGGCCAGGTCATCTGGCGTAGCACCCCATCACTCTCCTTCTTGGTCAAATAGCCCTTACACAGCCTGGAGGTGTGTTTGGAGTCATTGTCCTGTTGAAAAATAAATGATGGTCCAACTAAGCGCAAACCGGAAGGAATAGCATGCCGCTGCAAGATGCTGTGGTAGCCATGCTGGTTCAGTATGCCTTCAATTTTGAATAAATCCCCAACAGTGTCACCAGCAAAGCACCCCCACACCATCACACCTCCTCCTCCATGCTTCACGGTGGGAACCAGGCATGTAGAGTCCATCCGTTCACCTTTTCTGCGACGCACAAAGACACGGTGGTTGGAACCAAAGATCTCAAATTTGGACTCATCAGACCAAAGCATAGATTTCCACTGGTCTAATGTCCATTCCATGTGTTCTTTAGCCCAAACAAGTCTCTTCTGCTTGTTGCCTGTCCTTAGCAGTGGTTTCCTAGCAGCTATTTTACCATGAAGGCCTGCTGCACAAAGTCTCCTCTTAACAGTTGTAGAGATGTGTCTGCTGCTAGAACTCTGTGTGGCATTGACCTGTCTCTAATCTGAGCTGCTGTTAACCTGTGATTTCTGAGGCTGGTAACTCGGGTAAATGTATCCTCAGAAGCAGAGGTGACTCTTGGTCTTCCTTTCCTGGAGCGGTCCTCATTTGAGCCAGTTTCTTTGTAACACTTGATGGTTTTTGCAACTGCACTTGGGGACACTTTAAAAGTTTGCCCAATTTTTCTGACTGACTGACTTTCATTTCTTAAAGTAATGATGGCCACTCGTTTTTCTTTACTTAGCTGCTTTTTTCTTGCCATAATACAAATTCTAACAGTTTATTCAGTAGGACTATCAGCTGTGTATCCACCTGACTTCTGCACAACACAACTGATGGTCCCAACCCCATTTATAAGGCAAGAAATCCCACTTATTAAACCTGACAGGGCACACCTGTGACGTGAAAACCATTTCCGGTGACTACCTCTTGAAGCTCATCAAGAGAATGCCAAGAGTGTGCAAAGCAGTCATCAAAGCAAAAGGTGGCTACTTTGAAGAGCCTAGAATATAAGACATATTTTCAGTTGTTTCACACTTTTTTGTTAAGTATATAATTCCACATGTGTTAATTCATAGTTTTGATGCCTTCAGTGTGAGTGTACAATTTTCATAGTCATGAAAATACAGAAAAATCTTTAAATGAGAAGGTGTGTCCAAACTTTTGGTCTGTACTGTATATATATATATATATATATATATATATATATATATATATATATATACAGTGTTTAGCGTAAATCAGTACACCCAAATAGATTTGTCAGCAAACCTGTAGTTTCCTTTCAGAATCATCATTTTATATGGGATACCATACTACAAAATACTCTCGCAAATTTGAGCCATTGAATGCAAACAAGATTTGGTATTTTGCAGACCCCAAAAAAGTAATTTTCTTAACAAACTCATTCAAGATCATGTTTCAAAAATGAGAACATCCCAGTAACAGTCTTAAGAGAAAAGCTAAGTTTAGACAACAAAATTCTAATTAACAAGAACTGAACCACAGGTAAGTGTAATTATTCATTAAACAGATGTCCAGCAGACAGGTGTCTGTAAAAGGAAGTTACTTAATAAAGAAAACTCCTTCCCATTTCATGCTATCAGCAATGGCACCACATAGAAGGGAAATGTCACAAAACCTGAGAAAGAAAATAATTTCTTTGCAATAAATGTGAAGTCTACAAGAAGATCAGCAAAACTTTACTTATCAGTCAGAATACTGTAGCAAAAGTGATGCAAAACTATAACAAAGATGGAACTGCAACCATCTTACAGAGACGTCCAGGCCGACTATGGAAGTTAACACCTAAACAAAAGCGTCCTCTGATGAGAAGGGTAAGTGGCACCACATAGAAGAGAAATGTCACAAGACATTTCTGAGAAAGAAAATAATTTCTTTACAAAAAATGTGAAGTCTACAAGAAGATCAGCAAAGCTTTTCTTATCAGTCAGATGGAAGTTAACATCTAAACAAAAGCATCTTCTGATGAGAAGAAAATCGACAGGCAAATTCATTGCGATTAGCTGAAGAAGTAGAAAGCCAAACTAGGGTGAGTGTTTTCCATGACACGACACGGTGTACACTGCAAATGAATGGCATTCATGAGCGTCCTCCACAAAGGAAGCCTCTCTCCCTTAAAGGCCATGAACAATAAAAGTCCGTCTACAATTTGCCAGGGTCCATGCTTAAAACTATGAGGACTACCGGGACTCTATACTGTGTATGTGCATCTTATGTGTATGTCCGTATTTTATGTTTGTGTGCACTATATATATGCATACGTTAAAATGTGTATAGAGTATTAGCATGTGCAAATTTTATATGTGTGCCTAATATAAATATACATGGAAATGTATATGTAGGTGGTGCCTGATGGAGGGTGGGGGGCCCAGATCAGAAGTCCTGATTAAGGGCCCTTCACTGTCATTGTCTGCCCCTTATATAAACAGTAAAATCCTCTTTAATAACTTCCATTGGGGTGGACTTCTCATAGATGGCCAGTAGGCATACTATATTGTGAATCTGGGCATCTCTCACAGAAAATCTGATCTGGATATGAGAGTGGTCTTCTATAAGCGGTGATGTTTTGGAGAGATTTAGGGAAAAGTCCCAATGCTTATCCATCGATCTGGTAATTTGAGTAAAATATTTGTGTTGATAACTGATCACAAAGTCACAAAATATGTAAGATTTGGCATAACTTGGTTCATTTTTCAAAAAGTTATGCTCAATTTTTTTAGCACCAAGTTTTGTTGCTTTTTTGTAGACTTACACTAACTTAGTATATTGTGTGAGAATTAAATGAATTATGAATTAGTTGGCGCATTTTACCACACTCTGGGGGTCCCTGACAGTCCTTCTTTATCTGCCCTGTAGTGATGCCAATGTAAACTTCCAAGTGACCGCGCAGTCAATCACTGTCACGAATGAAGGACAACCTATGATTAGCTAATTTTTGGGAAATCCTTATAACAAAAGGGGATTGAAAATATTTACAATTATTTTAAAAGCATTAAAAAAAAAACAGACCCAATACTTATAATTAGTTTGTTGAAAGTAGTCTAATTAAAGGGAGCTGAAAGGATTAGAGATTATGAACCCGATTCACCAGTGTTTTTGCCAGAAAACTGGCATAAAGCTCTTGAAAAGTTGCAAAGTTTTGTGACTTTTCCCATTTTCACATAATTTTAACTTCTTTAAAGCCCAAGACGTACTGATACGTATCTGCGCCCTGGGACTTAAGAGCCTGATACGTATTAGTACATCTTTGCGATCGCGCACACAGGCTGTGCGGGCGTGATCGCCGCCGGGTGTCAACTGATTGTCACAGCTGACACCCGGTGCTATGTGCTGGGAGAGGTCCCGCACATTAACTCCCGCAATGCTGCGATCGAAGTCGTTCGCAGCATTGCGGGGGCAAGGGGAGGTGATCGGGATAGTCACCTCTCCTGCCGGCGTCCAGCAATGTGTGCCGCGGCTTCCCGGATGTTGCCATGATGACCCGATTCACTGAGGGGTGCAGTTTTAAGAATGGTGTCACTTTTGGGTATTTTCAGTCATAAAGACCCCTCAAAGTGACTTCAAATGTGATGTGGTCCCTAATAAAATGGTTTTGTAAATTTTGTTGGAAAAATGAGAAATCGCTGGTCAATTTTAACCCTTATAGCTCCCTAATAAAAATAAATTTGGGTTCCAAAATTGTGCTGATGTAAAGTAGACATATGGGAAATGTTATTTATTAACTTTTTTTGTGTGACATATCTCTCCGATTTAAGGGCATAAAAATTCAAATTTTGAAAATTGCAAAATTTTCAAAATTTTCGCCAAATATCTGTTTTTTTCACAAATAAACACAAGTGATATCGAAGAAATTTTACCACAATCATAAAGTACAATATGTCATGAAAAAATATTCTCAGAACCAGGGGGATCCGTTGAAGCGTTCCAGAGTAATTACCTCATAAAATGACAGTGGTCAGAATTGTAAAAATTGGCCTTCTCATTAACGTGCAAACCACTTTGGGTTGTAAAGGGGTTAAGGACTCTTCCTGCATATACAGTCATGGCGGAAAGTGCTGGCACCCTTGAAATTGTTTCAGAAAATTACACATGTTTTATTACACGCATGTTTATTTCCTTTGTGTTTATTGGAACAACACAAAAAAACTGAGAAAAAAAAGGCAAATTGGACATAATTTCACACAAAACTCCAAAAATGGGCCGGAATACATATATATATTTTTGATGGGACAACACTGAAGATGCGACACTTTGATACAATGTACAGTAGTCAGTGTACAGCTTGTTTAACTGTAATGGCAGCCCATCCAACATCAACTCGCACTTGTCAATGGTGCTTTGACACACACACATCTTTCTTTGCGCATTTAATTTCTTGAATACAGAGTTGGAAAATGGCCTGATCCGTAATGCGTTTTGAGAAATAACATGCATAAGCATGGGCGATCCGCATTAAAAAAGCAGCCATAGAGTGTCCGGGAACCTTCCCCCACACTTTTCTTAGACAGGGCTGTTTTTCGGCAGGGTTGGACAGGCCCACCAGAGAACCGGAGGCTCCTCCGGCGGGCCCTGGCTTCTCCTTCAGGAGAGTTCATAGTGCCGAGGTGAGGCCATGATGATGATAGAGGCCATCATCTGCTTAGTTTTCTGTTACTTTGAATGCAATTGCAAGTATGCAGCCAGCCACCCACCCACCCACAGGCCGCAACACTAAACTGACAGATTTCTGGGCAGCTCTTTGCACTTGAAATATGGCCTTTTAAGCTTGAGGAGGTGGAAGCTCTCCCAGGAAGTCTTCTAAAGCTGCTTGCACTTGAAATGTGGCCTGAACATTACTGCTGGTACTTTTCTGTGGGAGTTTTCTTGCCTCCTACCAGCCTGGAATATTTCCAGCAAGCTATGGTACAACACCATGGTATTAGCACTGCCCCCAGTACCAGTAGCGAAGCCATCCTCAATTTCCTTCTCTGGAATTTTATTTGGTAGACTGAGTGGCTGTCCAAATACATTTTCTCACAAAGGAGCTGATGATAGAGTGGCAGTAGGTTCAAGTTTCTCCAGCCTGTTAGAGGGTGAACGGCAGCACATTGGATCAGTGGTTAGCACTGATGTCTTGCAGCACTGGGATCCTGGGTTCAAATCCCAGCAAGGACAACATCTGCAAGAAATTTGTATGTTCTCTCCATGTTTGCGTGTGTTTCCTCCTCAGTAAAAATAGAGAGTCCTGGAATCTTCCCACACACTTTTCTTAGCCAGGACTGCTTCTCGGCAGGGTTGGACAGTCCCACCAGAGAATTCTCTGGTGTGCCTTGGCTTCTACCTCAGGAGAGTTCATGATAGCGCTAACTTTGCAGCTGCTATGGGTCTCTTGAGTGGGTGAGAAAGGTTAGCCCTCAGAAACAAATCCTCTGGTGGGCACAATGTTTTTCAATCTGAAACAGCTTCTCAGTGGGAGTTGTATTTCACCACAGCCATATTCTTTAGCTCTGTGAAAGGACTGGCATAGAGGGAAACCTTATCTACCCCGGTTGTCATTTCTCCGTCATCAGGTTCCGCCCATTGTAACACACGACCATGCCTGGCTGTATGTTCAGCGGTGAGAGCCACAGATCAAGCTGCTGTGTTACAGCTTTCAACAACTATGCAGCGCTGGGCGGTTTGTCAATTAAGCATTAAGCATGTTATCTTCAGCACAGCCTGTTGCTGTTTGGCCAAGGCAGTGCTGCAGTGCTGTCAGCTTGTGACTGATGTGGTCATTTCGGAAATGGAGGAGGAGGTGCATGAGCTGAACAATGTGATTACATTGAGGTTAAATTGGTGATGCTGTTTTTTGTACTAAAGAAAGATCCTATTGTTAACCTAATACCCCTTTGAAGAGACATAGAGGAGGGTCTCAGCAAAAAAAATGTTCCCATTATAAAGGAGCGGGTCTTCTATAGTGGTAATGCCCATGCTGTGACTGCAAGGGTGGCCAAAATTTTTTAAAAAAAACACTAACAATTTAAAGACACAAAGAGCATGGCCACAGTAACAAGGTACGACATGTTCCCATTAGAAAGGAGAGGGTCTGCTATACAGTTATAGGGTATGCAGTGAATCCAACGGCTGACAAATTTTAGGAAAAACCCCACTAAGAATTTAAGGACACACAGAGCCGGGCCACAGTAACAAGGTACGACATGTTCCCATTAGAAAGTAGAGGGTCTGCTATACAGTTATAGGGTATGCAGTGAATCCAACGGCTGACAAATTTTAATGAAAAACCCCAATAAGAATTTAAAGACACACAGAGCAGGGCCACAGTAACAAGGTACGACATGCTCCCATTAGAAAGGAGAGGGTCTGCTATACAGTTATAGGGTATGCAGTGAGTCCAACGGCTGACCAATTTTAGGAAAAAACCCACTAAGAATTTAAAGACACATAGAGCAGGGCCACAGTAACGACAAATTCCCATTAGAAATGATAGGGTCTGCTATACAGTTATAGGGTATGCAGTGAGTCCAACGGCTGACCAATTTTAGGAAAAAACCCACTAAGAATTTAAAGACACATAGAGCAGGACCACAGTAACGACAAATTCCCATTAGAAATGATAGGGTCGGCTATACTGTTATAGGGTATGCAGTGAGTCCAATGGCTGACAGATTTTAGGAAAATCCCCACTAAGAATTTAAAGACACACAGAGCAGGGCCACAGTAACAAGATATGACATGTTCCCATTAGAAAGGAGAGGGTCTTCTATACAGTTATAGGGTATGCAGTGAGTCCAACGGCTGACCAAGTTTAGGAAAAAACCCACTAAGAATTTAAAGACACATAGACCAGGCCACAGTAATGACAAATTCCCATTAGAAAGGAGAGAGTCTCCCATAGTATTGGACTATGCAGTGACTGCAAGGGCTGCCAAAAATTTGGAGGCACTTCAATGGCCCTTGGAAGAGACGTGGAGGAGCGCATCATAAAAATTTTTTACCATTAGAAAGGAGCGGGCCTCCTATACTTGTAATGCCATGCACTAAGTGTATGGGCTGACAAACATTTACTCCTGGGGGGTATACATGAACATACTGTATAAAAAAATTTTTTTACGGGCATCATAAAAATGTAGCGCCCCGAGGGCTCGGCCGCTACAGGGGTATTGCACCTCTGCCAGAGGTGTGATATTCCACTCCCGGGTAAGGATGGAGTATGGACCAGGGTTCAGTTTGCTGCATACAGCACTCTCACCCCATTTCCGAGGGACAGCTCAACGGTGCTCCCATTAGACAGAAATGCAGGCACGACAGACCATGTCCCTGGCTGGAGTGGGGAGGGGGTAGGAATACCCAGTGATGTAGGAGCAGATAGGGGTTGGTTCCTGAGCGTAGATAGGAGCCCATTGGTTGCTGGTCACCTGGGCTCATGTTCTAGAGGGAGGTATAAAAGGTGGGCACCATCTTAGAACAGTGTTCAGTCAGAGAGAAGAAGTGACGGAGTGAAAGCCTCTGCAAGGGGCTCTGCTCCATAGGCGGGCTTAGCCTCTGAGGCCCAGCCACCACAGAAAGAAGAGAAGAAGAGAAGTTCAGTGAGTGGAGTAAGAGAAGGAGTTCAGCCAGAGAGGGCTGACAGGGAGCTGTGGCTCAGTCTGGGCCCAGCTCCACGAGGCAGGCCTAGGGTGAAGGTCAGGAACAGAAAGGAACAAGAACAGAAAGGAACAAGAACAGAAAGGAACAGAAAAGAAAGAGAGAGAGAGAAATAGAAGGGCTCAGGAACAAGACGGCAGAAGGGACCCTAAGAACCCACGAGAATACAGGGTGAAGGGTCAGGCAGATTAAGGGTACCAGATCCCAAGTTGGTGGAGGAGAAACAGCCCTCAGCCAAAGACCGGAGGTCGTGATCATTTATTGGTGCGACACGTCATCAAACCTGCTAGGAAGGCACCATATAGGACAGCGGGGAACAGGAACCACGTTTACCCGGACAAGTCCGCGGCAGCTGGACAAAAGTGGGTCACTGGTGAGGCAGGCCAGAGAAAGGATTGAAGGGGGTCCTGTGCCATGCTCCTGAACTGCCTGGGGTTGACCGAGCCCCTCACCTGGTGGACGCAGCATGGCTCGGGCGGTCATTGCTGACAGAAGTGACCCGGAGTACATGAACTGTGAGTAAAAGACATTGGACTGCAGTACGTTGTCTGTGTACTCTTTCGCTCCTCCAGCACTAACGGCACTGGGACTCTCTGCACCATCACCCCCACCATCCACTACACTGCCCTGGGGCTGCACTCTTCCCGTGGGGAGTCACACTACCTCAGCTGCATACATCATCAGCCCCAGCGGTCTGCCTTGCAGCGGCGGTTCATAATAACCGCAATCCACGGGTGGCGTAGTCGGACATCACTTAGGACTGCTAAAGGACTACCACTGGTCTGACCACCCTGACCCACGGAACCGGGTCGCCACTACTACCCCCACCGTCTCCCTATTGCCTGGCTCCGAGTGCCCCACGGCCCAGGGGCGAGTCAAACACCCTTTAAAAAATTATGTGGGTGTTGCATCATGGACCACGGTCACCCTGGTGATATGGTGGTGGAGGATGAGGAGGAGGAGGACAAGAGCAAATAGCCAAAATCAGGAAGCGTATACCCATGTGTGGGTGTGAAAAGGTGCATGGGAATACACCTCCCAAGAAAAGACACTGGATTTGAGTTTATGTTACGCTGCTATCATTCGGTGGTGTTGAGAAGTCTGGCCCAATCCAGCCCTTGTTCATTTTTATAAGAGTCAGCCTGTCAGCATTTTCAGTTGACAGGAGGATGCGCTTATCAGTTATAATTCCACCAGCGGCACTAAAAACCCGATCTGATAAAACGCTGGCGGCAGGGCAGGCCAGGACCTCCAAGGCATAGAGAGCCAGTTCATTCCACATATCTAGCTTGGATACCCAATATTTATAAGGCACAGAGGAATCACGGAGGACGTTGGTACGGTACGGCAAGGTACTCCCTCAGCATCTTCCCAAACTTTGCACTCCTTGTGAGAGTACCCTGCGCCTCAGGGCCTGTGCGATGGGAGGGTCTGAGAAAACTCTCCCAGAACTTTGACAGTGTTCCCCTGCCTCTGCTGGATTGAAGTTGTGTCTCTCTCGCCTGTACTCCTTGGTTGTCGAACGAAGTGTGCCCTCTGCCTCCAGCGTTTTCAGATGGGAATTTTTTTAATAGTTCCGCAACAAGGGCCTTCTGGTACTGCCTCATTTTTGTACACCTGTCCGCCTCAGGAATAAGAGATATAAAGTTCTCCTTGTAGAGTGGGTCTAGAAGTGTCACCAACCAGTAATGACCTAAAATTTTGAGAATGCGAGGGTCATGGGAAAGGCAGCATAACATAAACTCAGCCATGCGTGCCAGACTACTAACAGGCAAGACTTCCGTGTCCTCACCAAGAGGATGACTGACCATGCTTTCCTCCTCCTCCTCTCTGTCCTGTGGCCATCCACGCTGAACAGACGGTATGACAGCTGTGCAGATAGCACCGTCTATAGTGCATGAAACTAGTTACTGTCCTTCCTCCTCCTCATCTTCCTCATTGTCACCCAATCCACGTTGGTATGAGATGAGGCTGGGCTGTGTGTAATCACCCTGTATGGTTAATTGCTCCATCTTATCGTGCTTCGCCTGCAATGCATCCTTTTTGATTGTGAGCAGAGAGCGTTTCAGAAGACAGAGAAGCGGGATGGTGAGGCTAATTATGGCGTCATAGCCGCTCACCATCTTGGTGGAGTCCTCAAAGTTTTGGAGGATGGTACATATGTCTGACATCCACGTCCACTACTGAGGTCTTATGTGTGGAGTCTGAACTGAATACCGATAGCCTTTTTGATGCTGGTACTCAACAACTGCCCTCTTCTGCTCACAAATCCTTCCCAACATCTGCAATGTAGAGTTCCAATGTGTGGGGACATCACACACCGGTCTGTGAGCCAGAAGCTGCAAACGCTGCTGAAACACTGCAAGGGCGGCGGAAGCTGTAGCTGACTTTCTAAAATGGGCACACAGGCGGCATACTTTAACAAGCAGATCCGGCAGCTCCGGGTAGGATTTGAGTAACCGCTGAACCACGAGGTTAAGCACATGGGCCAGGCATGGTACGTGTGTGAGCTCGCCTCGCCTCAGAGCCGCCACCAGGTTCCGGCCATTGTCACACACGACCATGCCTGGCTGTAGGTTCAGCGGTTTGAGCCACAGATCTGCCTGCTCTTTCAGAGCTGTCCATAACTCTTCAGCATTGTGTGGTTTTTCACCTAAGCATATTAGCTTCAGCACAGCCTGTTGCCGCTTGGCCGAGGCAGTGCTGCAGTGCTTCCAGCTTGAGACTGATGTGGTCATTTCGGAGATGGAGGCTGAGGAGCATGAGGTGCAGGAGCTGTAGACCGTGGGGGCAACCCTGATTGACCTAAGGCCTGCAACCTTGGCGTCGGGAGGACGTGTTCCGTCCCAAGGTCCGACTGGGTCCCGGCTTCCACTATGTTAACCCAGTGTGCCATCAGCGAGATGTACCGTCCCTGGCCACAAGCACTTGTCCACGTGTCCGTGGTTAGGTGGACTTTACCGGTAACTGCATTGTTGAGGGCACGGCTAATGTTTTGGGACACGTGCTTGTGTAATGTGGGGACGGCACACTGGGAGAAATAGTGGCGGCTGGGGACAGAGTACCGAGGGACGGCCGCCACCATCAGGTTGCGGAATGCTTCTGTCTCCACAAGCCTAAAAGGCAACATTTCGAGCCAAGCAGTCATGAATTGTGAGAATTTAGTAGTGTGGCCTGTGGGACGTTGGCTGCATATTTGCGCTTGCATTCCAAGGACTGGAGTATGAACAACTGAATGCTGCGCTGGGACAAGGACATGTACGTGCTTCCTGATGCTGCTACTTGAGAGTGTGCAATGACAGGTGCAGGGCAGGAGGCATCTTTGCATGCACTATGGACAGGGGATTGGCTTGCATGCACAACAGCAGAAGAAGCAATGGTGCCACCTGTAGACACTGTTCCTGGACCCTGGTGTTCGGCCCACAAAGTCGAGTGCTTTGCTGCCATGTGCCTGATCATGCTGGTGGTGGTCAGGCTGGTCGTTTTGACACCCCTGCTGATGCTGGTCTGGCTCTTGATGCAAATGGCCTTTTTGGAGCTATCGGCAGAGTCTTTAAAAAACAACCAGACTCGGGAAGACCTAACAGTTGTAGTGGCAACTTCCTTCGTGTTGGTGTTACGGGAAAGGGTAGCCTGCCTTCGGTCTGCGGCCACCACACTGCTTCTTCCTGCCTGTTGGGGTGCTCTGCCTCCCTCCCCCTGTGTGCTGCTGTCCTTGCTCTGCATGTCCTCCTGCCAGGTTGGGTCAGTTACTATATCATCCACCACCTCGTCTCCCACTTCTGCACCCTGGTACTATTCCTAACTTTCTGCCAATTGTGTCTCATCATCGTCCACCTCTTGTGACAGTTTCCCACCGTCACCTTCGTGTGACCGTGGATGCTCAAATATTTGGGCATCGCTACACGTGATCTCCTCTTGCCCCGCTTCAAGTGGACCGGGCGAGAGGCCCGAATCTATAAATGGAAAAGTGAACAGCTCTTCAGATTGTCCAAGTGTGGGATCAGTTGTCTCTGGGTACTCGGCATGGTGGGAGGAAGGAGGATCAGGGTGAGGAATATGCGGTCCAGACTCACGGCTACTGAGACTCGACCGTGTGGAAGACAGGGTGGTGGCGGTGGTGGCTAAGTGACTGGAAGCATTGTCCGCTATCCAACCAACAACCTTTTGACACTGATCTGGGTTCAATAGTGGTGTGCTGCGGTCCCCTAGAAATTGGGACAGGAAGGTCAGGCGAGAAGATGTGGGTGTTTGTTGTGGTACAATTTCGGCTTGCCCACGGCCTTGTCCTTGGCCTCTGCATGTACCATTACCATCACGTCCAGTTCCCCGTCCCTTGTCACGTGCCTTGCCCATTTTAAATGGAGGATAGTATCTTCCACGCTCACTACAAATGACTGAGTTTGAAGCGAAGTTATATGTGATCGGTGTGATGGAGAAAACAGAGTTTTAAATACCTGGCCTGTAGGTAAGTAGTGTGAACAGCAAACTACTGTGAATTGCTTCACTGACACACTGAAAAAATGGAGGCCAGAAATGGCAGTATTTTCTGACAACGTATATGTGATCTGTGTGACGGAGAAAACACAGTTTTAAATAGCTGAATTTCTAGCGCTCTAATATGGAAAGGACCTGGCTGTATTCTGCAGTGCCAACAAGCAAATGGTGCAGAAAAACGGTGTTCTCTGGATTGCTTTATAAGCAAATAATGAGGATTAAGATCCAAAGAAAAGTATTCCTGGCCCCTGAGACCTGGGCCTTTGTATAGAAATATCTAACAGCAGCAGAAGGCAGAATTGGAATGGAGCCTCTTGTTCTATATGCACTGCAGTCTGCTATATACCCTGCCTGCCTGCCTATATACACTGCCTGCCTGATATCTCTGCAGATGGATTAGTCCTCAGAAGAACTGTTTGTTAGGATGAATATGTGTAATGTGCGGTTTTTCTCCCTACACTACCTAATGCACGATCAAATCTCTCCCTAACGCAGCAGCAGCTCTCCCTACACTGTCTGATCCGGAGTGACTGTGATGAGCATGGCGGCGCCAGGTCAGATATAGACCTGATGACGCTGTGCGGCCAGCCAATCACTGTAATGCCCACAACCAACATGGCTATGGCATTACAGTGCATGGCAGGCAATCCCTGCATGTTCATTGGCTCTGTAAAGAGCGCCAAACATTCCGGGAGGGGACCCGACTTCCCGCCAGACCAACCCGGAAATACTCGGTGAGCGCAGAGCATCTCGAGTAGTGAGATACTCGGGCAAGCACCGAGCAGTAGCGAGCATGCTCGCTCATCACTAGTTGTCATTATGATTTAAAAATAGAAAACACAGAAATGTGACAGTAAATGGCTTCACCCAACCAATAACCATGAGTGGAGAAAAAGTGTTTTTGTTATCATTCATTTTCTCTGAAACAAGGCCAAGAAAGCAAAAATTCTGCCGGGGTATGTAAACTTTTGAGCAGAACTGTATATGCGCCAGCCCCAGTGTCTCCTATTCTATATACTCCAGCTTCTTCTGTGATGTATATGCTCTAGCCCCAATGTATCCTGTGATGAATATACGCCAGCTCCAGTGTCTCCTATTCTATATACTCCAGCCCCAGTGTCTCCTATTCTATATACTCCAGCTTCTTATGTGATGTATATGCTCTAGCCCCAATGTATCCTGTGATGAATATACGCCAGTCCCCAGTGTCTCCTATTCTATATACTCCAGCTTCTTCTGTGATGTATATGCTCTAGCCCCAATGTATCCTGTGATGAATATACGCCAGCCCCAGTGTCTCCTATTCTATATACTCCAGCCCCAGTGTCTCCTATTCTATATACTCCAGCTTCTTATGTGATGTATATGCTCTAGCCCCAATGTATCCTGTGATGAATATACTCCAGCCCCAGTGTCTCCTATTCTATATACTCCAGCTCCAGTGTCTTCTGTGACGTAGCTAATGTAGCCCTAATGTCTCTTATGCAGACGCGTCGCATGATAAAGCAGTGAGACACAAGCTCCCTGCCCTATCACTATCTCTTTCATATGCCACAGATCGCCATAGGCCTGCGGTTAACGAGATGTCAGCATACTCACGCAGGTGGCTCGGTGACATCATTGCATGGCTCTGCTCTGCAGTCCCGCCATGGAAGAGGAGACAGAGGCCGTGATGTAGGGAATCAGGATTAAGTGAGAATAAACTTTATTTTTTTAAATAATCGGGCAGTGGAGCCATCCTACTATATATCTGGAGTAGTGGGTCCATCATACTACATATGGAGTAGTGGGGCCATTATACTATATGTATGTGGGGCAGTGGGACCATCATAATATATACAGGTGCATCTCACTAAATTAGAATATCTTCAAAAAGTTAATTTATTCCAGTTCTTCAATACTGTTTCAGTATGCTCCACAATCATGAGGAAGACTGCTGACTTGACAGATGTCCAGAAGGCAGTCATTGACACACTCCACAAGGTCCTAGAGTTCCAATTTTCATTTGGAAATCAAGGTCCCAGAGTCTGGAGGAAGAGTGGAGAGTCCACAATCCAAGCTGCTTGAGGTCTAGTGTGAAGGCTCCACAATCAGTGATGGTTTGGGGGGCCATGTCATCTGCTGGTGTAGGTCCACTGTGTTTTATCAAGACCAAAGTCAGCACAGCCGTCTACCAGGACATTTTACAGCACTTTATGCTTCCCTCCGCCGGCAAGCTTTTTGGAGATGGAAATGTCATTCTCCAGCAGGACTTGGCCCCTGTCCACACTGCCAAAAGTACCAATACCTGGTTTACACACAACAGTATCACTGTGCTTGATTGGCAGCAAACTCGCCTGACCTTAACCCCATAGAGAATTTATTATAGAGAATCTATGGGGTATTGTCAAGAGGAAGATGAGAGACACCAGACCCAACAATGCAAATGAGCTGAAAGACAGCTTTTTGTATTGAAGAACTGAAATAAATTAACTTTTTGATGATATTCTAATTTAGTGAGATGCACCTGTATATGGAGCAGTGGGACCATCATGCTATATATATGGAGGAGTGGGGGCAACATACTAAATATAGAGCAGTGTGTGTGTGTCACCCCAGGCCTGGATGCCACAAACAATAATCTGTTTCTGAAAGCAGGAGGGAGGTTCCCTGGTTAGGGACAATTAGCATACAGCACCTCCTGTCCCAAGCCAGCAGGGGGAGCTGGCTGCCCCTATAAAAGCTGGAACTGGGGGCAGGGTTAGAGAGAACTGGACGACCCAGCTCAGGAGTGAGACTAGTCCCAGAGAAGGAGGGACAGTTCAGCTGTAGCTGAGGAGTCCGTGAGGCAGAGGAGAAACTGCAAGCCAGGGACAGAGGCGATGAGAGCCGGTCCTGGAAGAGAACCAATCTACCGGGCAATGGGGTCCGAGGCTGTCAGGGTTACAAGCCCAGCAGCAGAGAACCAACCTGCGAGGGATTTCAGGTCCCTTGGCCTAAGAAGCCTGGAGGCTCCGCCACACAGAGGGACCAGTACATCGAGGAGCAAGCAACAGATACCCAAGGCCTGAGTCGCAAGCCATACAGGAGAGAAGTACACGGCAAGCTCAGGGACGTGGGCTATTACACCATGAAAAGGGGGATAGTCAGAAAGAGCATAGAGAGAACGGTAGGCCTACACACTCACCCTGACCAGTGGGGCTCGCCCGAATGCTCTCAGACACCCAGGCCCATTCCTAACCGGTACTGTTGGGTCATTAATAATATTTACAATAAAGACCCTGAACTGTTTGAAGCGGACTCTGAACTCTTACTATTGTGGCCTGCACTATCAACCCCAACATCCACCTACACTGCCCTGAGGCTACACTCTTCCCGTGGGGAGTTATCCTACCCCTGTGCTGCACACCAACATCAGCCTCCGCGGTCTGCCTTGTAGCGGCGGTTATCTCCAACCGCAATCCACGGGTGGCGTAGTCGGACATTCAAAACACTGATAAATAGACTGCCACCATTTGGTCTGACCACCCTGAGCCACGGGATCGGGTTGCCACTACTATCCCCATCAGCACCGTACACTAGAAGGCCCGGTTCCGTGTACCCCACGGCCCAGGGGGCGAGTCAGCTTTGGCGCAGTCGGCAGAATTGTGACCAACCCTCCACAAACTGGTATTGCTTGCCTGGAAAAGACTCTATACATATCTGAGTGAAGTTTCACGCCATTTGGGGCCATTTCCCGCCAATCGGAGCCGTTTCCCGCCATCGGGCGCCATCTTCGGGATGCCGCGCGGGAAGAAGAGGGGCGTGGACATCCAAAAGCGCGAGACCTGAAGCCCCGCCCTACGCTGAGACGCTGCGCAAGGTCCTGGAAGGAGATCCAGCGGATGCCGACGTCATCACTGAGCAACGCAAGGTCCTCGCCCAGAGCATCGCGAGCGGAGCCGCGGCCTACAGAAGAGGATCGCCAGAAGGTAGGCCCGGACCGCTCCCCCAGCAGCGGCCGCCGCTGCTTCTTCATCGGCCGGGCCAGCACTGCAGCAGTTAACTTCCCTGTGCTGGCCCGGCCGCGTCACTGCTAGGAGACATGGCCCTGTGCGCGGCTGTGTCTCCTAGCTGTGACGTCACGCAGTGCGCCCCGGCCTGCAATGCTGCACCGGAAAAGAGAGAGAGCAGGCAGGAGGAATTGAGCCGGGGGATGGTGAGTGTGTGTGTGTGTGGGCAGATGTGTGTGGGGGCAGGTGTGTGTGTGTTTGTGGGCAGGTGTCTGTGGGGGCAGGTGTCTGTGTGGGCAGGTGTGTGTGTGTGTGTATATGTGTGTGTGTGGGCAGGTGTCTGTGTGGGCAGGTGTCTGTGTGGGCAGGTGTGTGTGTGTGTGGGCAGGTGTGTGTGTGGGCAGGTGTGTGTATATGGGTGTGTGTGTGTGTGTGTTTGTGGGCAGGTGTCTGTGTGGGCAGGTGTGTGTGTGTGTGTGTGGGCAGGTGTGTGTGTGTGGGCAGGTGTGTGTGTGGGTGGGCAGGTGTTTGTGTGTGTGTGTGGGCAGGTGTGTATGTGTGTGTGTGTGGGCAGGTGTGTGTGTGTGTGGGCAGGTGTGTATGTGTGTGGGCAGGTGTGTGTGTGCGTGGGGGGCGGGCAGGTGTGTGTGTGTGTCTGTGTGGGCAGGTGTGTGTTTGTGTGTGTCTGTGTGGGCAGGTGTGTGTATGTGTACATGTGTGTGCGTGTGTGTATGTGTGTGGGCAGGTTAGAAAGTCTTGCCCTGTTGAACACTACACCTGACTTGAGGCCACCACCTCTTGGTTGTCCAATGTTCTTGCTTCTCTAGGGCTCTTCTCAGATATTCATTATACCAGCTCCCCAGAATACCAAAGTTAGGGTGGGTGACCGCGAGCCCTGGTGGTGGTCATAACTGCGGCCACCCAGGGGCAATACTCCATAACAACAATCCTCTGAGGTGGTGTAGGATGTAAGGACCTATTCACACTACATTCAGAGCTGCATTCAGGTCTTTACACAAGGCTTACAACTGAATCCCTGAAATTCAGGATTGTGCTGTCTGAAATGAGACATCTGAAAGCAGAGAAAATGGAGCCTAAAGATTCAGACTTTAGCCTCGGTTTGCCTTTGTTCAAATCAATGGCTATGTCAAGGCACATCTGAATGCCATTTTTCAGGGATTTAGATAGAAGCCTGGAAAGAGGAGATGAATGCATTGCAAAATTCAGTGTGAATAGGCCCTTATATCTGGAGTCTTGATATTGATGCCACAAGCATTTTACTTGTTTTTAACTTAAAAAAAAAATACACACACAAATTATACACACACACACACACTATACATACACACTATACATACACACACATTATACACACACACACACACTATACATACACACACACACACTATACATACACACACACTATACATACACACACATTATACACACACACACTATACATACACACACACAAATGTGTGTGTGGGCAGGTGTGTGTGTGTGGGCAGGTGTGTGTGTGTGTGGGCAGGTGTGTGTGTGATGTCTGTCTGTTTGTGTGTGTGTGTGTGTTGGCAGATGTCATTCTGTGATGTCTGTTTGTATGTATTTTTGTGTTTCAAATGTGTTTATGCGTGTCTGTATATGTTTGTGTGTGTGTATGACTGCATGCGGCCTCCTGCTGAGTATAGTTGGTGCCGTGCGGCCTCCTGATGTCTCTGGGGGGGCTCCGTGCGGCCTCCTGCTGTGTATAGATGGCTACGTGCGGCTCCCCGCTGTGTATAGATGGCTACGTGCGGCCCCCCGCTGTTTATAGATGGCGCCGTGCGCCCCCCCGCTGTGTATAGATGGCTATGTGCGCCCCCCGCTGTGTATAGATGGCTACGTGCGGCCCCCCGCTGAGTATAGATGTCGCCGTGCGGCCTCCTGCTGTGTATAGATGGCTACGTGCGGTCTCCCGCTGAGTATAGATGGCGCTGTGCAGTCTCCTGCTGTCTCTGGGGGTAGCTCCGTGCGACATCTATACTCATCAGCAGGCCGCATGTAGCCATCTATACACGTATACTCAGCAGGAGGCCGCACGTAGCCATCTATACGGTGCCATCTATACACAGCGGGAGGCCGCACGGCGCCATCTATACACAGCGGGAGTCTCAGTGCTTTGCAAGAGCAGTCAATAAATTCTGCTTGACTAATTCTGATCACCATAAAGTCTGGTTCGCTTCTAACCTGCTGTCTTCATTTTCAGCTTGCTGAATTCTAACTCATTTACTGTCATTCGAGACGATGCCTTTGCTGGTCTCTTTCACCTTGAATACCTGTAAGTGCTCCACTTAATGTCATATTTTTGATTCTGTTCTTCTTCATCTTTTGGCATGTGCAATTGTATGAGCAAGTATTCATATGAATTTATGACTAGAGATGAGAGTTGTTCTACTCGAACTGTTCGCCAATCTCAAATTCGAGCTGTTTTGGGCGGTGTTCGAGCCGTTCGGCGAACACGAACGATTTGAGAAAAATTCGGCTGTTCGAGGTTATGTTCGATAACTGTTCGTGCACCAAAATCATAACTGGATTTTTTCTCAGTAATGATGAAAATTAATGTTAATACGCAGTTTGAGTGTACAGCGGGGTGGGGGGAGGGGCAGGGGATGGATCTCTGCAGGAATAATGAAGATCTCCATTTTTTTTTCTCTTTCCCGCATTTGCAGTGGGGAGGTGCAGTCTGTCAGCCTATCAGCAGCGCACACACGGAGCGAAGTGCTGTTTTTCACACAAGCAAGGGCATGTGTCATTGGCAGTGTATGTCACATGTCCTTGCCCTATAAGACCAAGCCATTTTCCCCGTCGCCACCATTTTCTCACTGCTGCAGCTGCGTGTTAGACGGCACCGCTGTTGCTGTGTGCGCTATACCTTGTTAATTTCAAGCCAATTTTCGCACAAATCTACAGATAGCTTGGGAGTAGGGAATAGTTGTGATTGCAGTCCTTTTAAGGACTAGGTTACAGCATTTCCTACGACTTTTATCAGGCAGGTCTGTGCTCTTAAATAGATAGATTGTGGGAGTAAAGACTAATTGTAATTGCAGTCCTTTTCAGGACTAGGTTACATCAGTTCCTATCAGTTTTTGCCAGGCAGGTCTGTGCCAGTGCTGTGCAAGTTTTTTTCACAGCATTTGGTTGAATCTAGCAAAGCTAATCCTTTTTGGCCTATTGCAGAGTGTGTTAGTCAGTGGAGTAGCCTATCTGTGTTGCAAGATATACCACCTGTGTATAGAATACCAATATTTTTACTGCACCTAGTGAAGTAAAATCTTTTGGGCATAGCATCATTCTATTAGTCCATCTATACTGACCTCCATCAGGTTGCAAATTGAATATAATTTTTTTCTGCATCTAGCTCTGAAAAAATATTTGGGCTTCTAGCAGTGTGTGGGACTTGTTCTATTAGTCCATCTATACTGACCTCCATCAGGTTGCAAATTAAAAATAATTTTTATCTGCATCTAGATCTGAAAAAATATTTGGCCTTCTAGCAGTGTGTGGGACTTTCTCTATTAGTCCATCTATACTGACCTCCATCAGGTTGCAAATTAAAAATAATTTTTATCTGCATCTACCTCTGAAAAAATATTGGGCTTCTAGCTGTGTGTGGGACTTGTTCTATAAGTCCATCTATACTGACCTCCATCAGGTTGCAAACTGAATATAATTTTTTTCTGCATCTAGCTCTGAAAAAATATTTGGCCTTCTAGCAGTGTGTGGGACTTTCTCTATTAGTCCATCTATACTGACCTCCATCAGGTTGCAAACTAAATATATTTTTTTTCTGCATCTACCTCTGAAAAAATATTGGGCTTCTAGCTGTGTGTGGGACTTGTTCTATTAATCCATCTATACAGACCTCCATCAGGTTGCAAACTGAATATATTTTTTTTCTGCATCTACCTCTGAAAAAATATTGGGCTTCTAGCTGTGTGTGGGACTTGTTCTATTAATCCATCTATACAGACCTCCATCAGGTTGCAAACTGAATATAATTTTTTTCTGCATCTAGCTCTGAAAAAATAGTTGGCCTTCTAGCAGTGTGTGGGACTTTCTCTATTAGTCCATCTATACTGACCTCCATCAGGTTGCAAATTAAAAATAATTTTTATCTGCATCTAGATCTGAAAAAATATTTGGCCTTCTAGCAGTGTGTGGGACTTTCTCTATTAGTCCATCTATACTGACCTCCATCAGGTTGCAAATTAAAAATAATTTTTATCTGCATCTACCTCTGAAAAAATATTTGGGCTTCTAGCTGTGTGTGGGACTTGTTCTATTAGTCCATCTATACTGACCTCCATCAGGTTGCAAACTGAATATAATTTTTTTCTGCATCTAGCTCTGAAAAAATATTTGGCCTTCTAGTAGTGTGTGGGACTTTCTCTATTAGTCCATCTATACTGACCTCCATCAGGTTGCAAATTAAAAATAATTTTTATCTGCATCTAGCTCTGAAAAAATATTTGGCCTTCTAGCAGTGTGTGGGACTTTCTCTATTAGTCCATCTATACTGACCTCCATCAGGTTGCAAATTAAAAATAATTTTTATCTGCATCTACCTCTGAAAAAATATTTGGGCTTCTAGCTGTGTGTGGGACTTGTTCTATTAGTCCATCTATACTGACCTCCATCAGGTTGCAAATTGAATATAATTTTTTTCTGCATCTAACCCAGCCAATAGTTTTGGCCTAATACCACAGTTTGGCCACTCAGCTCTGCTCGGTTCCCATCCATTGTTTTTTTGTGCAAACAACTCCAGAGTTGTGAATTAGTTAACCACCAAAATGAGTGGAAAAAGGCCTGCTGCTGGTGGAAAGGGGAATAGGCGTGTTGGGAAGGGGAAAAAAGGTTGTGTCCGTGGGGTAGGTGTTAAAGCAACAGTAACATCTGCAGAAGAAAGACCATCTTCCAGCCAAACTAAAATGTCTACTTCTTTTAGCGGACAATGTGATAAGATCCCTTTCTTACGGCCACGCCAATCGCTACAAATTCCAGATGAGGCACAAAAACAGGAGGTGCTTCAACGGATATCAAGTGCTCCTTTAAGTGGGCTCTCCTCCACATCAACTTCAACATCACAAATACTCCAGTCCTCAAAGGTGTCACCCCAATCGCACTTGCTTCCTCACAGCTCCCAAATCTCAAGCTGCCCATCTGAGTATGAGGTAGAACAGATGGTTGAGTCTGCAGAGCTGTTTACTCATACTATAGCCTGGGAATCAGAGGTCGACTCCAGCGCTTCTGTGAATCCAGACGAGGAAATGATCTGCACTGATGCCCAGAATCTTTATGAGTCGGATCCAGGACCAGACGCAGAAGGTTCTGACCATAATGTAGACCCTCATTCCCAAACTGTAACTCCTGTTGGTGGAGACAATGAGGAAGACGATGATGAGACTCAAATACCTGATTGGAGCGACAACTTTAGTTTTTTGTCAGGGCAGGAACAGGTTGGCTCTGAGGACGACGGGTGTGATAACGCACAGGGTGATGATGATGAGGTTGGAGATCCCACTTACTGTCAACCCACAGTCAGCCAAGAGATGAGGTCAGCAGAGGAGGTGGAGGAAGATGCTAGTGACGACGAGGTCAGGTTGCGCCTTCCTGGACAGAGACGTAGTACTGGAAGCACGTCAACAACTGCATCCTCAAACACAACTCTGCCTCTCACCACAAGTCGTGGTGGCTCTTCAGGTCGCATGGGTGCTAAGCCTTGCATAGCCTGGGCATTTTTTCAGATCGATAAAGATGACCCAACTCGTGTTATCTGTAACATTTGTCAGCAAAAGCTAAGTAGAGGCCAAAAAATACATAGTTTGAGTACTTCATGCATGAACCGGCACATGGACATGAAGCATAAGTTGCAGTGGGAAGCTCAGTGTGCTACAATGCGGCCTAGCCGGCCGGGCCAACCACCGTCTGCCATATCTTGTGCATCCGCGGCCTCTTCATCCTCTGTGACTGGGGGGACAGCAGTCACACCTGTTTTGGGGCGCAGACCTGCCACCTCTTTACCCGCAACAGCCAGCGTGATTGGCAGGTCATCATTTTCTTTGGAGGTGGTAACACCAGCTGGTGTTGAGCGCTGTCCGACATCGATAGCACCACCTTTGGATCAAGGCAACCTAACATGTCCGCCTGCATCTTCCTCACAGACCGGCAGTTTGCCGGGGACACCCTTATCAACCCCGTCTAAGCACGATAGCCAGCCCTCGGTCCCTCAGATGTGGACAAGTAAAAGACCATTTCCTCCTAGCCATGAGAAAGCTAAGAGGTTGAATTTCACCATCTGCAAGCTCTTGGCTACAGAAATGCTGCCTTTCCGCCTGGTGGACACAGAGGATTTTCGAGACCTTATGTCCGTCGCAGTGCCCCAGTACCAGATGCCCAGTCGGCACTACTTCTCAAAGAAAGGTGTGCCTGCGCTCCACCAGCATGTCGCACACAACATCACCCCTTCTTTGAGAAACTGTGTGTGACAGGGTGCATTTCACCACAGACACTTGGACGAGTAGGCATGGACAGAGGCGTTACATGTCGCTGACTGGGCACTGGGTAACTATGGTGACAGCAGGACAAGGGGCTGCTGTCCAAGTCTTGCCGTCCCCACGAGTTGTGCGTCAATCCTCTTTATGTCAAAGTTCCTCCACTGCTTCTGCCTCCTCAACCTCCTCTCGGTCTTCCACCTGCACCCAAAGCCTGTCTGGTCATGCCACAAGCTTTCTAACTGCGCAGAAGGGATCCTGCACACCTCCTTACTATGCTGGCAGTAGGGCTCAACGTCATCAGGCGGTTTTTACTTTGAAATGTCTGGGAAATGTGAGTCACACAGCTGAGGAGTTGTGGTCAGCTCTGGAGAACCAATTTCATGAATGGTTGTCTCCACTGGACCTGAAACCAGGGAAGGCCGTGTGCGACAATGCTGCAAACCTGGGTGCGGCCCTTCGCCGGGGCAATGTCACACACGTGCCTTGTATGGCTCACGTGTTGAACCTGGTTGTCCAGCAATTTTTAGCCCACTATCCCAGACTAGATGGCCTTCTGCAGAGGGCACGGTCGCTGTGTGCTCACTTCAGCCGTTCGCATCCCGCAGCTCAGCGACTTACATCTCTACAGAAGTCGTTGGGCCTGCCACTTCACCGGCTAAAATGCGATGTGCCTACTCGGTGGAATTCAACTCTGCACATGTTGCAGCGACTGTGGCAGCACCGACAAGCCCTGGTGCAATACGTTCTGACGTATAGCCTGGGCCAACGAGATCCAGAGGTGGGGCAAATCACGCTGGAGGAGTGGTCTCAGATCAGGGACCTATGCACCCTTCTGCACAGTTTTGAAATGGCGACGAAGATGTTTAGTGCTGACGATGCCATTATCAGCATGACTATTCCGGTGATTTACATGCTGGAGCACATGTTAAACAGAATTCGGAGTCAGGTGGTGGCACAAGAGGAGGTGGAGGAAGTAGAGGAGGAAGAGTTGTATGCGGAAGGGCTAACATCTGCAAGGTCCAGACGGTCGGCAGCACCAAGGCGGCAGGCATGTGAGGGTGGGGGAGATGGTTTTACCAGGGCGCATGGTAGCAGCCAAACTAGTGAGGAAGGTGCAGGAGCCCAGGAAGAAGTGGAGGACGAACTGATGGAAGACTCATCAGATGAGGGAGACCTTGATCACATTTCTGTTGTGCGAGGTTGGGGGGAGAGGACAGAGGAAGGAAGCATGATTGTTACCTCGCCACCAACACAACAGGGACTTGGTGCTCCTGGATGCGCAACACACATGAGTGCCTTCTTGCTGCACTACCTGCAACATGACCCTCGAATTGTGAGAATTAGAAATAATCCTGACTACTGGGTTGCCACACTGTTAGATCCCCGGTACAAAAGTAAATTTGCCGAAATTATTCCTGCCATAGAAAGGGATGCACGCATGCAGGAGTATCAGCAGAGACTGTTGCAGAATCTTACATGTGCTTTTCCACAAAACACCAGTGGTGCACGTAGTGAATCTCACAGTTCCAACTTGCCAACCGTGGGACCGTCAAGTGTTCAGCACTCAAACCGTAACAGAACCACAGTATCTGCTGGTAACATCAATTTTGCGGAATCATTTCACCACTTTTTTAGCCCATCCTTTGCAAGGCCACAGGAGACAAGAAGTCTGACACATAGTCAACGCCTAGAGACGATGGTACAGGAGTATCTCCAAGTAAACATTGAAGTCATGACTGTGTCACTGGACCCTTGCTCTTTTTGGGCTTCCAATATGGATAAATGGCCGGAGCTAGCCACTTACGCCTTGGAGATCTTGTCATGCCCCGCAGCCAGCGTTCTGTCTGAACGTGTGTTCAGCGCTGCTGGTGGTGTGCTGACAGATAAGCGCACGCGGCTCTCCACTGATAATGTAGACAGACTCACGTTCATAAAGATGAACAAATCATGGATCCGAAACGACTTTTCTACCCCTGTGTCATCCTGGGGAGAGTAAAAGCTTGATGATTGGTTAAAATCACCCTACCAACCGTTTTAAGCTTTCAAATTACTAATCATGTTTATCTGTATCTTGGCTGGAAAATAATTTGGGCTTTGTAGCAGTGTGCAGCACTGATTCTATTAGGCCATCTATAATAAGCTCCACCAGATTTAAAATTACTAATCATGTTTATCTGTATCTTGGCTGGAAAATATTTTGGGCTTTGTAGCAGTGTGCAGCACTGATCCTATTAGGCCATCTATACTAAGCTCCACCAGATTTAAAATTAATAATAATTTTTAGCTGCATCTAGCCCGGAAAATAATTTTGGGGCTCCGAGATGCGCAAGACACATAAGTGCCTTCTTGCTGCACTACCTGCAACATGACCCTCATATTGTCAGAATTCGAAGTAATCATGACTACTGGGTTGCCACACTCTTAGATCCCCCAAACTTTTCGATCAACCTTTTCATTTTAATAAAGACCAAAAAAATGGTCATTTTTGAAATTATAAGCATTAGCAGGTTATTAGAAACTGAAATCAAACAGTTTTCAACTCAAAACTTTATTCTAGGTGATGTTACATTTTCACATAGGACCCCTTGTTCGAAAGGAGCTTCTGAACTCTCTCGTCCACTGAATTTGTCAGGTTTTGGATGGTTTCTGCTTCAATTGTTTTGCATGAGGACAGAATACCCTCCCAGAGGTGTTGCTTAGATGTGAACTGCCTCCCGCCATCATAGACACTCCTTTTGATGATGCTCCAGAGGTTCTGAATGGGGTAGAGGTCAGGGGAGCATGGGGGTCACACCATAAGTTTGTCCCCTTTTATGCCCATATCAGCCAGAGATGCAGATGTTTTATGTGCAGCATGAGATGGTGCATTATCATGCAAAAAAATGATCTTGCTGTGAAATACACGGTTCTTCTTCTTGAACCATGGCAGGAAGTGCTGTTTGAGAAAATCCACATACATTATGGAGTTCATCTTTAGCGCCTTCAGGGATCCTAAAGGGGCCGACAATCTCTCTCCCCATGATTCCAGCCCAAAACATTACTCCACCTCCTCCTTGTTGGCGCTGTAGCCGTGTTTGCATGGGGTGTCCATCAACCAGCCATCCTCCACTCCATCCATCTGGACCATCGAGCGCTGCACGGCACTCATCCGTGAACAAAACAGTTTTGAAATCAGTCTTCATGTAATGTTTAGCCCACTGGAGCCGTTTCTGCTTGTGTGAAGTGGATAGAGGAGGTCGACAGGATGGCGTATGCACAGCTGCAAACCTCTGAAGGACCCTGCATCTTGTTGTTCGGGGGACGTTGGAGGCACCAGCAGCTTCAAAAACTTGTCTGCTGCTATGACAAGGCTTTTTTGCCGCTGCTCTTTTAACCTGACGTAATTGCCTGTAGGAAAGAGTCCTCAATTTGCCCTTATCAGCACGCACACGTGTGTACTGTGAATCAGCTACATACTTCTTGATTGCCAAGACACTTCATCCTGATCATCGCACAATGTTGATTGTAGTCATGCCTTGACCTAAACACTCCACAATTTGTTGCTTCTCAGCAGCCGACACATCCTTTTTCTTTCCCATTTTGGCAGAAAATGTAGGCTGCTTAATAATGTGAGACAGCCTTCTTAAGTAGTCTTGCCTTTCATTGGACACACCTGCCAAACTAATTAGCACAGGTGTCTGCAATTGCTTACAGTGATATAAAGAGCCCTGACACACATCACCATCAATGAGTTTAACTGACAAACAAACAAATTCTTCCCTTATCACTCCTAAACACTTTTTGCATAATAATTTGGAACACAGTGTACATGTGCTTTTCCACAAAACACCAGTGGTTCACGTAGTGAATCTTACAGTTCTAACTTGCCAACCGTGGTCTGTATGGAGTTGTTCAATAAAGGGTCCAAAATTAAGATAACATAGATGGGAGAGGTCTCTATGAATAGGAATTCCTAAGTATTTGATACCCTGTGAGGGCCAGGCAAAGGGAAAGTTGGACTGGATGGAATCCTATATGGATTTGGGGAGGGAGACATCGAGGGCCTCAGACTTCGCTGCATTGATTTTAAAATTTGACCATGTAACAAAGTGATCTATTTCAGCCATAACAGCATGGATGGATATATGTGATTGAGTGATATATACTAGGACATCATCAGCAAATAGAGAGCACTTGTACTCGGCGCCTCCCACCTCAATCCACCTAATATTGGGGTTATGGCGAATTGATGAGAGCAGGTGCTCCGTCACTAGGATGTATAAGAGAGGGGACAGAGGACATCCCTGCCTTGTCCCATTGGTGATTGTGAAAGGTGATGAAAATGTTCTGATGCACCCCCTGGGCCTTGGGACACCCGGAGACAGACCCTTTTTGGTGGATGCTGGTGGTTGTAGTCTTCGTGGCGGCGACCCGGTTCCGTGGCTCAGGGTGGTCAAACCAGTGGCGGAACTATTTATGTGGTTTTGATGTTTAAATGTCCGACTACGCCACCCGTGGATTGCGGTCAGAGTGAACCGCCGCTACAGGGCAGACCGCTAAGGCTGGTGTTGTGGGTGCAGCAGAGCGTAGCATAACTCCCCACGGGAGGAGTATAGCCTCAGGGCAGTGTATGCGGAGGATGGGGGTGATGGTGCAGGGCAGCAGCAGTAACGACACGGAGTCAGTGATGCAGTCCAGGGCCTTTACTCACAGTTCTTATTATCCAGACCACGTCTGCAGGTAACGGCTGCCCACGTCGTACTGTGCTCACCAGGTGAGGGGCTCAGACAACTCCCAGATAACTTTGGAGCGCTTCACAGGACCCCCTTTGTGTGTCCTTTGTCTGGCCTTTCTTACCAACCCTTCTGTCCGGCTGCCTCGGGCCTCCTCTTGGTAAACTTGGCGCCAGTTTCCCTGACCCTATGTGGTGCCTTCCTAGCGGGTGTAGCGAGGGGCTGCGCCATATAAAATGTCAGAGCCTCCGGTTTCTAGCTGAGGGTCGTTTCCTGCCTCCACTAGTTTCAGGGACCGGTCTCCCCCTTTGGCCTGACCCCTCCACGCAGGTGGATTCGGGCGTGCGGTGGCGACTCGCCCGTCCGCACCCCTGGGATCCCTTCATTCCTTGTTCCTGGAGCCTTCTCCGCTCCTCTTCCTTCCTTCTCCCTCTTCTAGGCCTGGGCCTCTGTTACTAGGCCCGCCTCCGGAGCAGAGCTCATGCTCCCTGCCACTTCTGCACAGACTTCTCTGCACTGAACTAAGATGGTGTCCACCTTTTATACTCCCTTCTCAATGCATCCAGGAACTGCTTCCTCCCTGCTCCTGCACTACAGGGTTCCCCTTCCTCAGTGTTCCCTCCCCCCACTCCAGCCAGGGACAGGGACTGTCGTGCCCATCTCAGAGGCATATTGGTCGCCCTGCCCCACGGCAATGTGGTGTAATGCATGCAGGTGTCGGGTCCTGATCCACACTCCATCCTTACCTGAGAGTGAGATATCACACCTCTGGGTGAGGTGCAATACCTCTGTAGCAACCGAGCCCTCAGGGTGCTACAGTTCCATTTATCTTCAGCCTAGGTGACGTATTGTGATACAGGGCCGTAATTTTGGCTATAAAAGGGTCCCCTAGACCCCTACCCCAAGCTTTTTAAGAGAATCATATATGGCGTGCCAGGAGACTCTATAGAATGCTTTCTCAGCATCCAACGAGAGTATCTAATTACAAATTTTTAACTGCATCTAGCCCAGGAAATACTTTGTGCCTAGTAGCAGTGTCTGCTAGTCAGCGGATTATCCCGGCTGTTTGGACACTTAATTTTTTCAAAGAAAATGCTTCGGGACCACGGGATACTCAGTGAAGAGCATCAGGAGGCACCCCAAGGCATAGGGGCTGGGACTGGCAGTAGGATGCCTTGTGGTGGACAGCCGAGCTCGATCCTTATAAAAGCTTTTTAACTGCAGCAGCTTTAGTGGACGCTACTGGAGCTGGAATTACGCGGCTGCTGGCATGAGACTTGCCCTCCAATAGATCCTTGTAAATGGATTTAAAGTGTATTCATTCAAATTAGAGAGACAATTTAAATTAAAAAGCTTAGAGCTGCCTCCACCACAGGGGGGCTCGCTCGACCCACCAGCGGACAGGCACCAGTATTGGGAGAGGGGGGCTGGCCGTCAGGGTTCACCGCGGTTCTGGCACAAACCCGGCGACACGGAGGTGGCACGGGCAGGAGCGGACTGAACGTGTCGGCTTCTCACTTTTTGGATTTTAGAAGGGCATGACAAGTCTATATCTGTGTCTCCCCCTCCTTTTACTCCTCCACCTCTTTTCTTTTCGCATGACTATATGTACTTGTCACTTTTCCATGTGTTAGTTGTGTCTTCTGAGCAGTTTGTCAGCTTTTGGACACCTTTGAAGGTGTTTTCTATGTGTTTCTATGTGTTTTTGTTTGCCTGCCATTGGTTTTAACGGTGTTCGAAGGTGTTCGACGAACAGTTCGACGAACAGTTCGGCGAACACACGGGTGTTCGACGAACCGAACCGAACTCGAACACTACGGGGGTGGCTCAACACTATTTATGACCTACTTAAACCTTTGAGGACCTTAAATTTTATTCAATCAAATTTTTTTCGAGTTTAAAACTATGGGACATATATGTGCCTTGGTCCTCAAAGGGTTTTTAAAGGGGCTGCAAACATAAATACGAAAAAAATAATTCAATTAGTGCTTTTTGTGTTCATTTAATTTTTATTTGAAGCTTATTTTTTTTATATACCTTGAAATTAAGCCCTACCCCATGGAATGAAGCCCTACCTACATGACATCTGAGAGCAACATGGATCCCGCTTGTGAGGTGCCTGTCCGTCACTACTATTCAGTTTTAGGGTCCACTCACTAAGCCATATATTCTCTCATGCAAGAGAATAGGGCCAATTATGCTAATGACACTGGGCTCAAACTCTGTCAGAGCTTCAACTGAGTGTGATCCGATTCTCTCGCAGCACAGATATGGAGAAGATGGAGAACTTAATTTCTCCATCTTCTCCATAGTCTCTGTGAGTGTTCATCGGACTGCACTTTGATGACATCCGAGTGCAGTCCAATGTTTTACGTGCACCCATAGACTTGTATGGGTGCACATGGTCCGAATATCGAATGAGATTATTTTCTCATGCCAATAATCGCACTGTCCAATAGTATAACATAGAGCCGAGTCCTATCCGATAAAACCTAACATAGCATTCGGCCGTGTTATACGACAGTGTGAGCGAGCCCTTAGAGTCAAGGAATATTTACATGCAGATGATGATATTACTCTCCAAGTGTATATTTTTTTAGGCGAGTTCATAGTAAATGCTTTGCATTTTTGACATGTGATCAACTAAAGAACAAGAAAGATTTAGGACCTCCCCTATAGAGAAACGGAAAATAGTTTGGAGGACTTGCATGTCCTTTTTTATTTATGAGAAAATCATAAAAGATCCCGTTTTTTAACCATGCTGTGACTTTCTGCTGAGGGAGAGGGAGAGAGCTGCCCTATTCAGAGTCTGTAATAAGACCTGCTGACAAAAGTGTTGAACATACAGTCTAATGTGAATTAACAATGAAAAAAAGTTAATTTAACAAATGGCTTGTATTTTTTTTAATACAAACTTTTTTGTCTTTACAGCTCCTTTAAAGGGAATCTGTCATCAGGTTTTTGCCACCTAATCTGAGAGCAGCATAATGTAGGGTTAGAGGCACTGATTCCAGTAATGTATCACTTACTGGGCTGCTTAGTGTTGTTTTGATAAAATCATTGATTTGTCAGAAGGTAATTATCACTAGATGACTAGTAAGTTCTGTAGGACCCCACCCCCATCACTGATCAGTAGATTTCTGTGTACACTGAGCATGGGCAGAAAGCTGCCAATCAGTGGTGTGGGTGGGGCTATACAGAGCGCAGCATTCAGAGAGCTGCTAGATCTGCAGCAGATAAAACGGTGATTTTCTCAAAATGACAACAAGCAGCTGAAAAAGTGACACATCGCTGGAATCAGGGTATCTGCCCCAATATTGTGCTGCTCTCAGGTGGAGCAGCACAATTAATATTGTGCCAAATTAATTTCCCGTGAACTATCACATGATCTATCACAGGGGATCATGTGACATGTCACGTGATAAATCAGGTGTGGGGGGGGGGCCCGCGCCTTCTAAACTGCCCGGGGCCCTTGCTACTCTTAATCCACCCCTGCCTATTATATATCAGAACAAGAAACTAAAAAACCTACTTTCTAATGCCATCCGCTTTGTAGCCAGGAAAGCGCCCGCTCTGGGAACCATCCTTTCTCCTGGCTTATACCCCAGTGAGACTAATACTGTACAACCAAATTGGCTCAGCACAAAAGGTTTCTTCAGATGTGGAGCCAATCGCTGCAAAGCGTGTCTACATGCGGTTAAAACAGATAGTTTTATGTCCTTAAGTAATGATAGAGAATCTAAAATTCATGATTTCCTCAATTGTAATTCATCAGGGGTTATATACCTTATAGAATGCACCTTGTGTAAGGTCCACTATGTGGGTTGTACCACAGGTGCGCTGAAAGTCCGTATCAGAAGACATCTTTCTGATGCGAGTAATTTGGAAGCCATAAATACATCAGCAGTATCGAGGCATTTTGCGAGAGTTCATAAAGGTGACAACTCATTCTTTAAATATAAGGAGATAGAGAAGGTATATAGATCCACACGAGGGGGGGATCATAAGTGCAAACTTCTGAACCGGGAGTCCCGGTGGATTTTCACATTGGATACCACAGGGGTTAAATTCAAGACAGGATCTGATACTGCAGTATTAAGAAATATAATTCTGCATTTATTTCCATGCATGTACACTGGGTACGGAAAGTATTCAGACCCCTTTAAATTTTTCACTCTTTGTTTCATTGCAGCCATTTGGTAAATTCTAAAAAGTTCATTTTTTTCTCATTAAAGTACACTCTGCACCCCATCTTGACTGAAAAAAAACAGAAATGTAGAAATTTTTGCAAATTTAATAAAAAAGAAAAACTGAAATATCACACGGGCATAAGTATTCAGACCCTTTGCTCAGTATTGAGTAGAAGCACCCTTTTGGGCTAGTACAGCCATGAGTCTTCTTGGAAATGATGCAACAAGTTTTTCACACCTGAATTTGGGGATCCACTGCCATTCTTCTTTGCAGATCCTCTCCAGTTCCGTCAGGATGAATGGTAAACGTTGGTGGACAGCCATTTTCAGGTCTCTCCAAAGATGCTCAATTGGGTTTAGGTCAGGGCTCTGGCTGGGCCAGTCAAGAATGGTCACATAGTTGTTCTGAAGCCACTCCTTTGTTATTTTAGCTGTGTGCTTAGGGTCATTGTCTTGTTGGAAGGAGAACCTTTGGCCAAGTCTGAGGTGCAGAGCACTCTGGAAGAGGTTTTCATCAAGGATATCTCTGTACTTGGCCGCATTCATGTTTCCTTCAATTGCGACCAGTCGTCCTGTCCCTGCAGCTGAAAAACACAACCATAGCATGATACTGCTGTTATGATCTGCTACAAGAACTAAGGAAAGAGAGGAAATCTGTCTATACAATAGGACTAAGCTGATTCCCTACGATGCAGCGGGCAACCTGTTCCTTGTGAACAGACCCACCTTCGTCCGCGGCTAGTCTGAACGCAGACCTATAGATTAAAGGGAGGGGTCCCTAAAAGAACTAAGGACTGGGACAAAATTGGACACCTCCTGGCAGAAGTAGTAGCAGAAGAAGACAAACAGACAAAAGTACTTAGTGGTCCAAGGACCAAACAAACTAGAGAGATACAGTAGGTACAATGCACCTGGCTAGATTAAGAGTAAAAGTAACACTGAAGTCCAGCAAACCCTGAAGGACGGAGCTGGAATAAATAGGCAGAAGGTCACGTGACCACAAAATAGAAAAAACTAACAGGAGGGTTCTAACAACTGCCACCACCATGTTTCACTGTTAGGATTCTATTAGGCAGGTGATGAGCAGTGCCTGGTTTTCTCCACACATACCACTTAGAATTATCACCAAAAAGTTCTATCTTCGTCTCATCAGACCAGAGAATCTTATTTCTCATAGTCTGGGAGTCCTTCATGTGTTTTTGAGCAAACTCTATGCGGGCTTTCATATGTCTTGCACTGAGGAGAGGCTTCCGTCTGGCCACTCTGCCATAAAGGCCCAACTGGTGGAGGGCTGCAGTGATAGTTGACTTTGTGGAACTTTCTCCCATCTCCCTACTGCATCTCTGGAGCTCAGCCACAGTGATCTTGGGGTTCTTCTTTACCTCTCTCACCAAGGCTCTTCTCCCACGATTGCTCAGTTTGGCTGGACGGCCAGGTCTAGGAAGACTTCTGGTGGTCCCAAACTTCTTCCATTTAAGGATTATGGAGGCCACAATTCGGTCTCTGAGCTCCTTGGGCAGTTCCTTTGAGCTCATGATTCTCATTTGGTCTGACATGCACTGTGAGCTGTGGGGTCTTATATAGACAGGTGTGTGCCTTTCCAAATCAAGTCCTATCAGTTTAATTAAACACATTTGGACTCCATTGAAGGAGTAGAACCATCTCAAGGAGGATCACAAGGAAATGGACAGCATGTGACTTAAATATGAGTGTCTGAGCAAAGGATCTGAATACTTATGACCATGTGATATTTCAGTTTTTCTTTTTTAATAAATTTGCAAAAAAATTCTACATTGCTGTTTTTTTCAGTCAAGATGGGGTGCAGAGTGTACTTTAATGAGAAAAAAAATGAACTTTTTAGAATTTATCAAATGGCTGCAATGAAACAAAGAGTGAAAAATTTAAAGGAGTCTGAATACTTTCCGTACTCACTGTATGTATCTATATACACTGCTCCAAAAATAAAGGGAACACTTAAAACAACAGAATATAACTCCAAGTAAATCAAACTTCTGTGAAATCAAACTGTCCACTTAGGAAGCAACACTGATTGACAATCAATTTCACATGCTGATGTGCAAATGGAATAGACGATAGATGGAAATTATTGGCAATTATCAAGACACCCTCAATAAAGGAATGGTTCTGCAGGTGGGGACCACAGACCACATCTCAGTACCAATGCTTTCTGGCTGATGTTTTGGTCACTTTTGAATGTTGGTTGTGCTTTCACACTCGGGGTAGCATGAGACAGACTCTACAACCCACAGAAGTTGCTCAGATAGTGCAGCTCATCCAGGATGGCACATCAATGCGAGCTGTGGCAAGAAGGTTGGCTGTGTCCAGAGGCTGGAGGCGCTACCAGGAGACAGGCCAGTACACCAGGAGATGTGGAGGGGGCCGTAGGAGGGCAACAACCCAGCAGCAGGACCGCTACCTCCACCTTTCTGCAAGGAGGAAGCACTGCCAGAGCCCTGCAAAATGACCTCCAGCAGGCCACAAATGTGCATGTGTCTGCACAAACGGTTGGATAACGACTCCATGAGGGTGGTATGAGGGCCCGACGTCCACAGATAGGGGTTGTGCTCACAGCCCAACACCATGCAGGACGCTTGGCATTTACCACAGAACACCAGGATTGGCAAAGTCGCCACTCGCGCCCTGTGCTCTTCACAGATGAAAGCAGGTTCACACTGAGCACATGTGACAGACGTGACAGAGTCTGGAGACGCCGTGGAGAGCGACATCCTTCAGCATGACCGGTTTGGCAGTGGGTGAGTAATGGTGTGGGGTGGCATTTCTTTGGAGGGCCGCACAGCCCTTCATGTGCTCGCCAGAGGTAGCCTGGCTTCCATTAGGTACCGAGATGAGATCCTCAGACCCCTTGTGAGACCATATGCTGGTGCGGTTGGCCCTGGGTTCCTCCTAATGCAGGACAATGCCAGACCTCATGTGGCTGGAGTGTGTCAGCAGTTCCTGCAAGATGAAGGCATTGAAGCTATGGACTGGCCAGCCCGTTCCCCAGACCTGAATCCGATTGAGCACATCTGGGACATCATGTCTCACTCCATCCGCCAACGTCACGTTGCACCACAGACTGTAAAGGAGTTGGCAGATGCTTTAGTCCAGGTCTGGGAGGAGATCCCACAGGAGACCATCCGCAACCTCATCAGGAGCATGCCCAGGTGTTGTAGGGAGGTCATACAGGCATGTGGATATATATATATATATATATATGCCTTTTTGTCATTCTAGTAGTAGGGCCATAATTAAGACATGATTTGTTGAAACGCGTAGGTCTGTAAGCTATGATAGTTGCACATTTGATGTATTCTTTGTAGAGCAGTGTTTTATATGGCTAATAAAAGCTAAGTTTTAATATTTTTTCTACTAAACAAACCTTTACGCTGGATCATTTGCACTTTTCCCTTGTCTGGCTACACTTACGTTTCGCCCTGGTACCACTTATCTGCATCTCCAGAAGTTTCCCATTTCTCTATTATACTTTTCAAATTACATTTTCAGACTTTCTCCTCCTGTTGTTGCACATATTTTTTTTCCCTTCATCTGCACAGGTATCATTAATCTATCAACTATAATGGCCGTACCAGGTCCTGCAGGTCCTGTATCCCGTACACATGACGTGGGCAGTGCACGGCATGCCGCTAGTTTTTATTCTGAGTGCTCTTATATACGGTGGTAGTTTTACACAATGTTGAGCCTGTGATTTCCAGAGTGAAATGTCTGACTGCTAGAACAGAAGTATACGGCAGATTCTACAGCATGGATACATAAAGGACGTCCTGGGGGAATATACCTCCCTCCAGCACTCGTCCAGTCCCTGCCTCACACTAGAGACATTTATAATAATGACGCACCCCCTGGGCCTAATGTGAACGTGTGTGGGATTACCCGGAGCCGGATCGCTGGGGGTGGTAGTCTCCGTGGCGATGGCCCGGTCCGTGCCCAGGGTGGTCAAACCGGTGGCAGGCAAGCTGTATGATAATTGTACGACTACGCCACCCGTGGATTGTGGTCAGTGGGGACCGCCGCTGCGGCAGACCGCTGAGGCTGGTGTTGTGTGCGCAGCAAAGGATGGAATGACTCCCCACGGGAGAAGTATAGCCTCAGGGCAGTTAATGTGGATGATGGGAGTGATGGTACATGGGAGTCCCAGTACTAATAGTGCTGTATGCGGTGAGAAAGCAGGAACGACTCAGAGTCTTTGCAGTGCAGTTCAGGGTCTTTACTGATGATATTAAGGCAGACCCTCCTGGGAGTACTGGCTAGCATAAGGGGCCTGGTCAGTCTGTGAGCAGGCAGGAGTTCCCCTGGCCAGGTGGAGTTGTAGGCCTCCCCGTCTATCTGCACTATTCCTGGCTACCTTGCTGTAAGCGGGTAGAAGTAGCCCACATCCCTGAGCGTACCGTGTGGTGCTCAACTGTATGGCCGGTGACTTGGGGCCTCCTGAAAGCGTCCTCTCCACGATGGCGGTGCTGGTCCATTGCTTGTGACCGAGCCTCCGGGCTTCTATGGCCAGAGGACCTGGAATCCCCTGCCGGCTGGGTTCTGCTGCTGGACTTAAAGATCCTTGCAGCCTCGGACTCCGGTGTCCGGTTCTTGTATTCTTCTGCCAGGGCGAGCTCCGCTTAGCTCCAGCCCCTGGTCTTCAACTCCTGCTCCTACAGAGCTCCTAGTTGTAGCTTTACCTGTGTCTGAACTCAACTGAACTCTCTAACCCCGCCCCAGACCCAGTTTATATAGGGCAGATTCCTCCCCTCCCAGGACTGGGGCAGGAGGTGTCGGATGCTTAGGGCTCCTGACCAGGAAACCTCCCACTTGCTCTCAGACGTAATATTTCTATTACTGTGGCAACCAGACCCCAGGGGTGCCACAATAACTCCAGGACTATGGAGCTGGTCATTTTCTCATAATCTGTGGCCATTATAAGTGATCTCGCATAGTACGGTAATATCACCCTGGAGGTTGTGATGTATTTAGTTTAATAGCGCCATCTAGAATATACAGTATATACAGTCATATGAAAAAGTTTGGGCACCCCTATTAATCTTAAGCTTAATGTTTTATAAAAATTGGTGTTTTTGCAACAGCTATTTCAGTTTGATATATGTAATAACTGTTGGATACAGTAATGTTTCTGCCTTGAAATGAGGTTTATTGTACTAACAGAAAATGTGCAATCTGCATTCAAACAAAATTTGACAGGTGCATAAGTATGGGCACCTCACCAGAAAAGTGACATTAATATTTAGTAGATCCTCCTTTTGCAAAAATAACAGCCTCTAGTCGCTTCCTGTAGCTTTTAATGAGTTCCTGGATCCTGGATGAAGGTATTTTTGACCATTCCTCTTTACAAAACAATTCCAGTTCAGTTAAGTTTGATGGTCGCCGAGCATGGACAGCCTCTTCAAATGATCCCACAGATGTTCAATGATATTCAGGTCTGGGGACTGGGATGGCCATTCCAGAACATTGTAATTGTTCCTCTGCATGAATGCCTGAGTAGATTTGGAGCGGTGTTTTGGATCATTGTCTTGCTGAAAGATCCATCCACTGCGTAACTTCAACTTTATCACTGATTCTTGAACACTATTGCCAAGAATCTGCTGATACTGAGTGGAATCCATGCGTCCCTCAACTTTAACAAGATTCCCAGTGCCGGCATTGACCACACAGCCCCAAAGCATGATGGAACCTCCACCAAATTTTACTGTGGGTAGCAAGTGTTTTTCTTGGAATGCTGTGTTTTTTTGCCACCATGCATAACGCCTTTTTGTATGACCAAACAACTCAATCTTGGTTTCATCAGTCCACAGGACCTTCTTCCAAAAAGAAATAGGCTTCTTCAAATGTGCTTTTGCATACCTCAGCCGACTCTGTTTGTGCGTACTTGCAGAAACGGCTTCTTTCGCATCACTCTCCCATACAGCTTCTCCTTGTGCAAAGTGCGTTGTATAGTTGACCGATGCACAGTGACACCATCTGCAGCAAGTTGATGCTGCAGCTCTCTGGAGGTGGTCTGAGGATTGTCCTTGACTGATCTCACCATTCTTCTTCTCTGCCTTTCTGATGTTTTTCTTGTCCTGACACTTCTGGCCTTAACAAGAACTGTCCCTATGTTCTTCCATTTCCTTACTATGTTCCTCACAGTGGAAACTGACAGGTTAAATCTCTGAGACAGCTTTTTGTATCCTTCCCCTGAACAACTATGTTGAATAATCTTTGTTTTCAGATCATTTGACAGTTGTTTTGAGGAGCCCATGATGCCACTCTTCAGAGGAGATTCAAACAGGAGAACAACTTGCAAGTGGCCACTTTAAGTAGCTTTTCTCTTGATTGCTTACACCTGGCTATAAAGTTCAAAGCTCAATGAGGTTACAAAACCAAAAAAAATGCTTTAGTAAGTCAGTAAAAAGTAGGCAGGAGTATTTAAAACAAGAAAATGATAAGGGTGCCCATACTTATGCACCGGTCAAATTTTGTTTGAATGCAGATTGCACATTTTCTGTTAGCACAATAAACCTCATTTCAAGGCAGAAACATTACTGTGTCCAACAGTTATTACATATATCAAACTGAAATAGCTGTTGCAAAAACACCAATTTTTATAAAACATTAAGCTTAAGATTAATAGGGGTGCCCAAACTTTTTCATATGACTGTATCAGGCGATACCATGCTTTCTATAGTTAGTCGTCTTATGTGCCCTCTATAGCTATCTATTATACTTCATATTTCTTTATAATAATTTATAATAAATTACTCGATAGTTTTACAGCTTTATGATGTTTATTAATCTGCTGTAATTATAAAAGAAAGTCCAACCTTACAGTGGACACAGGTGGAAGTGTCCTCCATGATGGTGTAGGCTGAGGTGGAGCAAGTATATAGTCAGTGGGGGATCAAGATGACCAGTATTCCCCAGGGTTCCTTGTTATCAGGGAGGGACCCGGTGTATGCAATCAAAAGATCTTATCCTCTGACCGGCTGTGTGCCATCAACAGGTAATGATCCTCTGTCTGGCTGTGTGCCATCAACAGGTAATGACCATCCGGCAGTGCGACATCAACTGGTCATCACCCTCCAGCTGTGTGCCATCAACAGGTAATGACCATCCGGCAGTGCGCCATCAACAGGTAATGACCCTCTGGCTATGGCCATCAATAGGTCATCACCCTCCGGCTGTGTGCCATCAACAGGTAATGACCATCCGGCAGTGCGCCATCAACAGGTAATGACCATCCGGCTGTGTGCCATCAACAGGTAATGATCCTCTGTCCGGCTGTGTGCCATCAACAGGTAATGACCCTCTGGCTATGGCCATCAATAGGTCATCACCCTCCGCCTGTGTACCATCAAATGTTTTTATTTTCTGTCCTGCTGTGTGCCATCAACAGGTAATGACCCTCTGTCCGGCTGTGTGCCATCAACAGGTAATGACCCTCTGGCTATGGCCATCAATAGGTCATCACCCTCCGGCTGTGTGCGATCAAATGTTTTTATCTTCTGTCCAGTTTTGTGCCATCAAGAGGTAATGACCCTCCAGCTGTGGGCCATCAACAGGTCATCACCCTTCGGCATTTAGGCTTCTTGTCTTCTGTAAGATGCGATTCTTGAGTCTCCTGATGTTAAAAAATATTTAAAAAATCACCGATTAAACTAATAATCTATCTAGTACATAAGCATCACAATTTATAATCTATCTAGTGCATAAGTATGACAATTTAGCTCACAGAACATACACTATGCTAAAACATTAGACCCTACAAGCAGAAATTTGCTAAACTAACATAAATATAACTGACAAATCAGTAGAAAAATCGCTACCAATGGCACAGCTCTCTTCACATCAACCTGTAACCATAGTAGAAATAGAGGACAATGCTCATAGTCAGTTATCAACAATTCGGCATGGGGCATCCCACCAGAGACATTATAATATCTAGTAGATTATAGATGGCATTAGAATTTACCAACAAGCACATAGTATGCCAAACCTCGACACGTTTTCCTAAAATAGGTTCATCAGAAGCACATACTAGACAGTGATACTTAGCAAAGCGTTCATAGATATATGCGCCATATGATAAGGTGCTAAAGTGCAAGTGTGTGACAAAATATCCATTCGATTTCAGGTGCAATGCTGCATTGTATGTAGTAAGATGGTGCCCATCAGACAGCATGTATAGGACTAACCTGTGATGAAAACACGAGCAATGGGAAAGTTCAAGCAGTTGCCTTCTCAATCTTCCTCTCCTCTAAGACATCTAAGGAAACATCTTCTCCTCTTGATTTTGGGTAGAGGTGTTGTAGGCATTTCAGGCTCTGGCATTCTAGTTTCTGACATACTAGGTTCTGACATGGTAGGTTCTGGTGTTCTAGGTTCTGGTGCTCTTGGCTCTGGAATTCTGGGTTGTTGGCTTCTCTGAAAAATCAGTAACCTCTCTTTATGTTCCGTGGAACTTCGAGCTCTTCTTCCTATATTGTTGTGAGGGATCGTTCTGACCCAGACAATATCACTGAACGCCACTTTATAGTTGCAACTAGGAACCTTTTTCGCATCCTGCGGTGCAGGAGCCATGGATGGAGTAGAACATTTGCCATTGGGCAGGACCGGTGTTCTCCTGGAGTCTTGCTCCTGAATCTGAGGGATGCAAATATGCTCCTTACAAGCACTTTGTTCCTTCAGAATAGTTTTGTTCTCAGGAGTTTTCTGATGGTTTCACCAGGTTCAGACATTGCCCACTTGCTCAGGACAAGACTTAAGGCCAAATACTCTAGTATTGTCAGTAGTGTCAGCACCGCAACAAAAACTGCGTCACGGAAGAGCCAAAGAGGAAGATTGATGGAAGCTTGATAGGTGCTTCTCCTGAGATCCACGGGTAGTGGGTCATCCTATAATAAAGAAAAAAAACATAATAAAGTCCTGTATATTTATACCCAATCCAGTCAAACAGAGAGCCCCTGTTATTATACAGTGATGGATACATTGTCAAGCAACTTTCAGAAATATCCCATTGAGAAGGTCAGAATGAAGTTTGGGTTTCACCTCCAGGGTCCATGGAATATTATTTACAGTTGGACTTTCATATGACGGACGGTCACGTGTCCAGTATGAGAAGTCCTGCAAGAGGCGATATTCTCATTAGCTGATCCTTGTGACCTCCATATTGATGAGAACATACTCGCCCTCAGTGTACTGTAATGTGGGGGATAGAGCAACGTAAAGCACAGAAATGATAGGATGATACTCATCATCTCCAGAGGTCTCTCAGCACCAAGGTATGGTCAATGAGATACAAGCTGCAGATGGACCGAGGCTTCTAATATACCCAGGGGTGACATCACAAAGCCCTCTCTGACATCATTGCACAGTTCTATCCATCATGTCACTGATACTTTGGACCTAACTAAATGTCTAAAAGAGAACCCTTCCACATGGTTTCCAATCACGGAGCAGCTTCAGTTTTTCAAGAAAAGTTTAAAAAATATAATCTGTGCTGTGATTGGTCACAATGGCACATGAAGCAGAACGTCTTTAGATCTTTTAAAGGGAAAGTGTCAGCAATTTTTTTACAATTGTAAAATTGTAAAGTATTTATATTCATGTATAAATACACATATATATTTAAAAAGGTTTTAATGGTATAAAATCTGAAAAAATATTTTAACTGTTTTGATGTTTTCATCTTGTAAACACTAGGGGGAGCAGCTGCTGACATTTCCATGAAAACAGAATACAGCTAGCTCGCATTACAACTGCAGTAAAAGTGGGCGGGATCTGCTCACATGGGTGTGATGTCACTCCTCCCCTTCTGGGCGTTTGCAAAAAGGTAAATGAGACTGTAGTTTAGGATCACAGTGCGGAGCGATCACTGGTGACTGCAAAGTGATATATAAGGGACAACACCAAAGTCATTAATCACTACAAGGACAAGGCAGGAATGTGGGAGTCAGAGGGGTCACCCCACACTTATATCCCCTCTGACTGTCACTTCCTAAGCTCCTTTCCCTGCCATAACCTCTTATTCCCGCAGGTAAATTCTTACAGGACCCCCCTCCCCATCCCCTTCCCCTGCCGCAGCGGATTCTAAACGTCCTCCATATGTAATAATAGACAGGTACTCACCGGCAGCCTATGGTAATTCACAGGGTAGAACAGGGTACAGCACAGAAACAATATGGCGATCCTCATTGTCTCCAGGGGGTATCTCAGCACCAAGATATGGCCAATGAGAAATGAGCTCCAGGTGGATGGAGCCCCCTTATATACCCCAAGGGTGACATCACAACGCCCTCTGTGACATCATCACCCACAACATTCCGTCACATGACATCACGCAGCACCAGCATCATGTGACCCAGCATAAATAGAAAGTCCTTGTTGCCTATAGCAACTATTCAAAACTAAGTTTAAACTTTTCCAACAGCTAAAGGCGGCTCTGTGATGGCAGTTTCTTCTTGTGGACGGTTGTGATAAATCTGCAGAACATCTACATAACGCGACATGTAGAAAATCCTGTCTTTTCCCCTCTGTTCTTCCTCTGGTGCTACAGAGACGGATAGAAGGAGCTTTTCCAGACATTACAGTGCACAATATGGGACCTAATCACTGATATCCCAGATCTCCTCAGTACAAGCATACCGCCAACCTATGAGGACTAGAAAGAGGGCGAAACCATGCAGCACGCGTAGTCTGACCACGCCCCTATCCACACCCCAAGCCACGCCCTTTTTATACCTTGGCAGGAGGAGATGTCTGTACAAAGCGCAAGTTATCAAAAGGCTGAAGGAACACTTTATCAACATGAATGAAGGTTTTGAAGGGCATCCACTGTCCCGGCACTACCGGAAGTTCCACAACCAATCTTATAAGGACACTAAGTTTTGTGGGATCCGATTAGTCCCCAGAAAATGGAGGGGAGGTGATTACCTGAGATTAATGTCGCGGATGGAATCCAAATGGTTCTTCACATTAAATAGCTTGGCTCTGAAGGGCCTTAATCACGAGAGTCAGCTGTATGCCTTCAACTCGCAGCGGTATATACTGTATGTATTTTTTATCCCAGTACCAATTGAACATTTACATTGCACTTTTATGAACCTCCTTATATTTTATCAATATAATATGTCTTTTGGATATATTCCTTTGAATCCACCTATTTTATATATGTATTTGTTTCTATATATTGATACCCCTATTGGAGATACAATATAATGTTTTTATTTTTCTCCTTCATGTTTTCCTTTTTATCTCTGGATGGTACTAAGTGCCGAATTTATACTATCCTGGTAATATACACTGATTAACAGACTGTTTTTTATAGCCATCAGAAATATAAGTATATCATTTTTATTCATTTTTAACTAATTGTGAAAGTTTTAACAAAGTCTTTTTTATTATTATTTTTTTCACACACAGTCTATTCTTATTGGAATTCTATCTTAGTTCTATTGCACTCCATATGTACTTTTGCACCGTCTTGATAGTATTGGATCTTCCTCCATTTCTTTGGTTGTATTATCTTTGTGGGGGGCGTTTGGACTTTATTAGGTTACCAGTTTGACTACCAGCGAGAAGCTGACGAAGAGGAACTGTGAGTCCTCGAAACGCGTAGTTTTTTTTGGCCTATACAAGACATCGAAGGAGAAGGAGAGAGTCAATGCACAGGGATAAGCCCTCCTGATATCCAGAAGATATATATAACCATATCATATTATTGATACAAAATATAAATGCACAGAGTCAATAAAATCACTTAAAAACACCAAACCCCATCCTTACTTTGCAAGGTACCTATTCCAAAGGTGTATCTAGGTTTTCTGGCACCCGGTGCAGCAGGGGCTGGCTGGCACATTTTAGCCTGGGGGGCAAGCACACAGCAGTGGCCCATGAGTAGCGGCCCATCCTTAACATGTTTATTACCAGATGCATCATAAGCCTATATTCACACGACCGTATTGTCTAAGTGTTGCCCGTGAAAAAAGCTGACAGCACTTGGACCAGTTCAGATGAGTGTTTGTAGTGGTCAGACATAGTACATATTATTCTTATGCATTACTATTTTTAAAGCAGATATACCTTTTTAGAGATGTAGTACCAGGGGCGGACCTACCGCCCGTGCAGCCGGTTCATTGAACGGGGGCCCCCGAGGGAGAGGGGGCCCCTCCAGCCTCCAGCAGGGCCGCCATCATGGCATGACTGCACTGACTCCAGCATGGGGCCCGGCCGGTCGGGGCCCCCTCGGAGCCCCCCTCTTTTGCGTCTCCTCATGGGGCCCCCCCCGCAGGACCCCCCGCCGTCACATGACCGTAGATGTGCCTGCGCTCAGCATGGGCCCCATGCTGAGCGCAGGGACATCTCCGGTCATGTGACGGCGCCGGCACAATACTTACCCCTCCCCGTGCCTCCGCAGCATCTGCCGCGTCCTCTGACTGTGACGTCTCAGGTCAGAGGGCGTGGTGACGTCTTTACACCGCGCGCTCTCTCATGAGCTGTCACATCACAGAGCGGGAAGACGCGCGCAGCTCTGGAGTCCGGATCAGCAGCAGGTAAGAAGTGAGGTGAGTATTTGATTTTTTTTTATGCATGGGGGCATGGGGCATTTAATGGTGGGGGGAAAGTGGGTGTGACATCCTGCATGGGGCATTATATGGGGGGGGTGACATCCTGCATGGGGCATTATATGGGGGGGGATTGGCATCCTGAATGGGGCATTATATGGGGGAGGGGGGAATTGACATCCCGCATGGGGGCATTATATGGGGGTGTGGGTGGAGGGATGTGACATCCTGCATGGGGCATTATAAGAGGGGAAGGGGGAAGTGACATCCTGCATGGGGCATTATAAGAGGGGAAGGGGGAAGTGACATCCTGCATGGGGCATTATAAGAGGGGAAGGGGGGAAGTGACATCCTGCATGGGGCATTATAAGAGGGGAAGGGGGGAAGTGACATCCTGCATGCGGCATTATAAGGAAGGGGGGGCGTGACATTCTGCATGGGGCATTATAAGGGAGGCGGTGTGACATCCTGCATGGGGCATTATAAGAGGGGGAGGGGGAATTGACATCCTGCATGGGGCATTATATAGAGGGTGGGTGTGTGACATACTGCATGGGGCATTATAAGGGAGGGGGTGGTCTGACATGCTGCATGGGGCATTGAAAAGGGGGGAAGTAACATCCTGCAAGGGGCATTATATGGGGGGAAGAGGTGACATCCTGCATGGGGCATTTTATGGGGGTAGATGTGACATCCTGCATAGCGCATTAAAAGGGGGGTGTCATCCTGCATGGGGCATTATAAGGGGGGAACAGCCTGCATGGAGCGTTACATGGAGGCCAATATTCTGTATGGAGAGTTATATGGGGACCAGTATCCTGTATGGAGCATTATATGGGGACCAGTATCCTGTATGGAACATTATAAGGGGGTCAGTATCCTGTATGGAGCATTATATGGTGCCCATATTACTGTATGGAGAACTATACTGTCCGGTCTGCACTGTGCGCTGTGAGGATTCACCGGTTTCTGAGCTATTGTAGAATTTACCAGAGAACCATAGACAGAAAAAATACCCAATAAAAATTAACTTTTAATAATTATCCTTAAAAGTGTACTCTATAGTACAAGTGAGAAAAAACTACACATATATCTCAAAAACAGGATACCATGTAAGGAGAATATGATATGAAATTAGCAATTAATTCAGACAAACTTACCCTGGATAGCACCTAATAAGATTGCTCTCCCTACCTAACAGCGGAGTGTTTTTCACCCTAACGTTCAGATGGTGTCCCCGCTCCTCGGAGGCTGTCCCTCTCCTTTCCCTAGGTATCCCTACACAGTCAAAAGATGCCACACACATACATATAAATGGACCAATTGTAGACTATTCATGTCATAATTGACATGCTCAATATAAAAAATTGCAACAATACCATATCAGTGGGGAGTGGGCAAAAATAGATATAGTTGCACAAATAGAAGGTTTTTGATTTACAGTAGCCCACTAATATAAATAGATAGACATGTGTACCAGTCAGAGCAAGTCCGAAAAAAATATTAGGAATATTTTCATCCCCAATCAAACTAGGATTCAAGCAATGCCATAAATGATATCAATTAGTTGGCCTTTAGTACAATGACTAAATGTAGTCAATCCACAATACAAAATTTCCCAAAGCTATAATAGCAATATTCCAGACATCAATATTATAAGATTCCTCAGACTGGTGTAAAGTCATCCGCAAATAAGGTTATAATTAATCCCTTTGTCCCAACCCACTGGAATAGGTAAAAATGTGTACTAGTCAGACCAAATAAGAAATAGTAATAAACTTATCTTAATCTCTAGTCCATCTGAGATTCACACAGTGCCTTGAGTGGTGTCCATTAGATGTCCTTTTTTATATATACATAACTGAATATAGTCAATCCACAATTCAGAACTCCCCAAAATAGTAACAGCACTCCATGCATCAATTTTCAAGGTCCCTCAGACTGGTGTAAAATCATCAGCAGTAAAGTTATTCCTTAGGATTAGTCCCTTCGTCCCTACGCGTTTCACCCCCTCCTCAATGTGGGGCTCATCAGGGGACAAGAAATATTAGAGGAGATGAGCCATAATAGATGCCCGCATAATAGCTCCTTGTATACCGGAGTCCAACCGCATGTTCAATGGTGGGATTCATCCCTATATATCTGTGGAATGCCATGTGCCACGAGATTAATTTCACCTGTGATCAATCCCAGCGTTACCCTGACTACGAGACGCAAGCTTTAAGAAACTAGCGTACCACCGTGTTTAACATCACTTCCGGTCCCAACGTAATACGTCATTTCCGATTGCGTAGCCCAGGGTATTAGCTAAGGGATCGTACGAAGAATGCGTAAGCAAAGTACGTATCCTCCCGCTTTTTACGTCACTTCCTGGAACCACCAGGTGGAACGCAGACTGCGTTTCACTATCTGCATGGAGGATACCGCTACTCTCAGTTCAATGGGAACATGCAAGAGACAATCACTACCACAAAACAATAGACCCGGAAAATCACAAGATGAGCTGAATATTCCACCATAATTAAAAAGATGTGCATCCATCCCCAAAGAAAAGGGGGGGGAATAGGTAGCATATTATCCACTTATGTGTGAGTAACTAAGCCAGTATTACAGTCCACCAGTATGGTGAATACACACACCGGGACTATCTGTAGATATATAAAAAAGGCTGATCAGGATTTTTATCCGTAAGGCTAATTGAAACAACAGTAAGGCTATACAAAGCTAGAAAAGCTTAACTGTTCATTAATACCCCCGGGATTCAGAGATTCGAGCCAGAAAATCCATCTGGACTCCCGCTGCAGAATTCTTTTATCCCAGTCCCCCTGTCGCACTGAGGGACTCACCACTTCAATAGAACGAAATGTAATAGAATTTAAATCACCTCCATGGTGTGTATTGACGTGTTTCGCTAGAGGAGTATCTCGCTTGTTTCGGATGTCACCTAAGTGTTCACCAATACGTACTTTAAATTGTCTTCTGGTTTTTCCCACATAATCTTTTGGGCAAGTGCACGTACATACATAGACGACACCTATTGTTTTACAATTAGCAAAATGTTTGTTCCTATAGGTGCGTCCAGTTACAGAGCTCACAAATGTATCTGAGATGGAGACATAACGACAATAAGTGCACTGTCCACATCTAAAAGTACCAGTAGACCTCCTATCCAACCAGGTCCCCTCCTTCTTGGGGGGCACAAAGTGACTATGTACTAGGTGATCTTTGACAGATCTGCCTCTTCTAAAGGTGACAGAGGGATAGTCTGCAATCCATTTGGAAACATCCGGATCTGTCCTCAAGATACCCCAATATTTTCTCAGGATTGTCATAATCCTAGGATGTTGATCATCATATGTTCCAATTAGCCTAGTAAGGGAGGTCTGTTCGGGCCTGGAGTGAGACACCAGTAATTTAGATCTATCCTGTTTAAAGGCATGATTAAATGCTCTATTGATCACCCTTGTTGGATAGTCCCGATCAGAAAAACGGTCCTTAAGGTCCCTAGCCTTATGAAAATAGTCAGAGGTAGAGGAGCAATTTCTCCTTAATCTTAAGAACTGGCCTTTAGGGATCCCTTGTTTCAAAGGAACCGGATGAGAACTATCCCATTTTAATAGGCTATTTGCTGCTGATGGTTTTCTAAAAATAGATGATCTCAATGAGCCAGATTCATCAATTGATATTATAACATCCAAAAAGGCAATCTTTTTACCTCCTATCTCATAAGTAAATTTAAGGCCCAAATCATTTTCATTGAGGCGCTGTATGAACCCAATGAAGGACTCCTCATCTCCAGTCCAGAGGACGAGGATGTCGTCAATGTAACGGCCCCAAAATTGAATGTGGGGGCCCCCGACGACATCCTCGTCCCCAAAGACTATGTTGTCCTCCCACCAGCCAAGGAGCAAATTACAATAAGTGGGGGCACAGGGGCTCCCCATCGCTGTGCCCCTAAGCTGGTGGTAGAATCTCCCATGAAAAAGAAAAAAATTATGCGTAAGAACATAATCAAGCAACCGAAGAATGAATTCGTTGTGTGGGATCAAGTGGTTTCCCCTTGTTTTCAAAAAGGACTCCACTGCCATCAGACCAGCCGTATGGTGGATACTAGAATACAATGCCTCCACGTCTATGGAAACCAAAATAGTACCAGGATAAACTGTAATGTCATCCAATTTTGTTAATAAATCTGTTGTGTCTCTCAGATAGGATGGGAGAGCTGTAACAAAAGATCTAAGCATCTGATCAAGATAGATGCTTGAGTTTTGACTCAATGCATCCACACCTGAAACTATTGGCCTCCCTTTCAATGGTGGATAGCCCTTATGAACGTTAGGAAGGGCATAAAAAGTTGCAATCACAGGAAATTTTGGAAGCAGAAAATTCAGTTCACTCAATGAAATCAGATTATTTTGTCTAGCTTGTTGCAGAATGTCAGATAAGGTCCTCATAAAAGCAGATGTAGGATCACCCTGTAATACCTGATATGTCATGGTATCTGAAAGAATATTCATACACATAGAAACATATTGATCACAATCTAGAAGCACTATGTTCCCTCCCTTATCGGAGGGTTTTACGATAAGGGAAGTGTCACCACTCAAATCCTGTAATGCTCTCCGTTCATCAAATGTAAAATTGGGGTTCACCCTATGTGCCCTTGGATTTATTCTCCTGATTTCCTCCGTGACTAACGACGAAAAAATATCTATACTACCAATATCTCCTACAGGTGGCATTTTACTACTTTTAGGTTTTAAATCCGAGAAAGGGCCCTCTCCCAATCCACGAGTGCCCTCGTTTTTAAGTTCAGCTAAGAGATGAGCATCCTGGATATCCTCCATTGAGATGCCCAATTGTAAACATTTATTTTTGTCATTGAGTGCAAAAAACTTTCTCCATCTCAACTTCCTCAAGAATAGGTGAATATCTTTAACCCACGAAAAAGGGTCAAAGCGGGTCGTTGGTACAAAGGACAGTCCTGTCCCTAAGACCCTTCGTTCAGTCTCTGTAAGAATGTGTGAGGACAAATTTATCACATTCCTATCATTACCTGCATGTAATCGATGTGGTATTATCTTATTGGCTAACGATTGTAATTCACCATTCTTTCCCGCAAATGGTAGCGTGCTTCCCTGTTCTCTAAAAAAGAGGGAGTTGAAGTAGAGGATAATCCCATAGATGGTGATGTGGAGAAAGATGGACCCTGGCCTGAATAACCTCGATTTTGCCATCTTCTACCAAACCCTCTCCTTCCTTGCCCCCTAGATCTACTAGACAGTCTAGGGGTTTCCTTCGGAGTACGTTCAGTATCAGAGGACTCCAATAATTTACAATAGATATCGCTTGTGTAATGGTGCTGTGACGCGAGTCACTACAGAAATAACAGTCTCAGAAGAGGAGAGAAAAGACTAATATTACTGAAAGAAATATAATATTAGAGCTACTTACTAGATAAAAATAGGGAGGTCAAACAATCCAAAGTCAAGTCAAGGAAGATGGCGCAGTACAAAGGGAGCAGACAAAAGAGTAGTCAGATAACAAGCAAATGGTCAAAATCCAGGTAAGGGAAAATAGTCAGGCTGGGTCAGGCACAGAGCACAGAGAGATCAGTCCTACACAGGTAATACCAAGTGTACAATTGACACTGGGTGAAGGAGCTAGCATGCTTAAGTAGAAGACTAATCAAGGGAAGTGAACACAGATGATTGCAGAAACAACCCAGCAAACCCAAAACAGACTGACAGCCTCCACACAATAGTAACCTAGCAGACAAGGAAAGTGTGGAGACCGTGACAGTAACCCCTCTTCAAGGGGGGGCCACCGGACCCCCAGGTCTCCCAGGAAACCGCCGATGAAAGGCCCGGACCAACCGATCAGCCCTCACAGAATGAGCTGGAACCCAGGACCGTTCCTCAGGTCCATACCCCTTCCAATGTACAAGATATTGAAGGG